>NC_137465.1:121361499-121868239 GCF_964235325.1 Thermobia domestica
CAAATATCTAGGATAACGAAAATCATTTTCACGAAGAAATTAAATGTCAACTAAAACAGGGAATTAGTGTTATTATTCAGTTCAAAATCTCTTGTCGTCGCGAATTCAGTCGAGGAGTTTGAGGCTTAAAATATATAAAACAGTAATCATACCTGTTGTTCTGTATGGTTTCGAAACATGGTCGCTTACTCTGAGGGAAGAACATAGACTGAAAGTATTTGAGAACAAGATGCTCAGACGAATATTCGGACCCAAGAGGAATGGCGGAAACTTCATAACGAGGAACTACATAAATTATACGGCTTACCAAACATTGTTAGGATCATTAACTCTAGGAGGCTTAGGTGGGCAGGACATATAGCCAGGCAGGGGGGAATTCAGGGGGTGGCCCGGGGAATCTCCCCCCGAAGAAAATTCATCCCCCCCGGAGAAATTCAAAAAAAAATCAGTCACAAAATGTAGAAATTTGCTTTTCTTTTCGTGCACGTGCAGACAAAATCCGATCTCTCAATATACATATAAATGACGCAGACCCATTCTATATAAGTATTAAGCATATAACATGTAAGATAGAATACCAAATAGCAGCGGCGGCTGGTACTAATGTTGCATGGTTGTGCAACCGGACATTTTTTTAATACTTAAAATATTTTTAAGTATTAAAGTAGTGTATCAGTGAAAAATAAACCTTTGATCTTGAGCGCAAAACAGTATTGATGCATTTCTGAAAAAAGTCAATTAAAAAACGGAAAGAAAGAGATGATTTACATTTCCAGTGGCAGCCAACGTTGTCACTGGAAGCAGTAACATTGAGCATATGGCAGCGAGCTCCTATTTCTTAACATGGAGAAGTGGATTTATTCTTGCATCGCTCCTATCTTCCCGTATTGCTCTCTTGCGATTGCATTTTCTCCCGCAACTGGTCAGCTTCTGTAATAGTTACGAATTCCTCCGCTTAGCAGCGCTTGACTCAATTGATAGGGTGAGAGAGATACAGAGAATCTTTATTAAGCCTATTACTAATATTACATATTAATATTAGCAATAATAATAATGATAACTAAATTCATGGCGCAACAGCCTTTAGAAGGCATGGACTTATGGCACTCATTTCTGTGGGGTAATGTGTTTATAGGTCTGCACGGGCTCGGGCTACTATGATAACCGTAATGGGGCTAGCCATACTGAGAGCTTTATACAGTTCTACCTGAGTTAGAGCGGCAACGCCGGAATCTGGTTACAATGAAGGATTTATGGTAGGGACAAGTAAACCCTTAGATCTTTACTATATATATATATATATATATATATATATATATATATATATATATATATATATATATAGATAGATAGATAGATAGATAGATAGATAGATATAGATATAGATATAGAGATAGATAGATAGATAGATAGATAGATAGATAGATAGATAGATAGATAGATAGATAGATATCGAGTGTTGCAAAATAAGTGTTACAACTCTTGAGAGGTGACTCCTGCCACTGAGACAAGAAAAAAAGTTCTCTTGAACTTTCGGCTATCGGACATAGTTTCGGATCTACAAAGCGTGGAAAAATGAGTTTCGGACGCCAATAGTTCGGAAACTAACCAACATAAAGAGGGCGGGTAAAAAATTCACTGAAGAAGTCATACCTGCTCCATTGAATTTTGCATGTTTCACAATCCTACCATGCACGCGCAAGGGTTCCCCAAAGGAACGTAGGGAGTCCCGGATAATCTTCCAAGTGAAACTTGGTCTAAATGGATATGAATTGATAAGCTTGTACCAGGTAACAACAATTCGTTTGTATTAAGTCGATATCTGGAACAAATATAAAATGGCGGACACCATGCCCGTTGTGTGTGGTTGCATAATCGCCAGGTATGGATGCCGGACAACAGTGATGTTCCGAGTATTAAGTATAGCGAATTTGTACTCAAATGCTCTAGAAAGACATCTGCAATGTCGGTAGAGCATAACAGTGAAGCAGGGTGATTCAAATGTGTGGAAACACTTTACGAAAAATCCCCAGAATGCACTCATACTCAGTAAACGTGAGTTCAAATCGTCGGAAATGTAAGGATTAGCGTCAAGAACATGAAAGCCATTGCCAATTCATCAATAATATTCCCTCAAACTGATGCCATGTGATGTGCACGGTTGCATACCAATAAGGATGCGATAACTGAAGCCAAGTTACTTTACATATATATGATTGTTATTAGTAAGAAGATAAATAAGAAAATAATCAGGCAGTATATTATAAGGAAAGAACATTAATGATCATAACGAAGGATTAGGTATAGAATGCACGATACGTATGATATAGTAATGGGCGTGAATGATGTAGCGAGATGCATACACAGGACAACACGTGGGTGATATTAGTTAGACAAATGAGCTTATCTTTAGCCTAGAGGCTGCTCTATTCAATGATGAAAATGAATGAGTCCAATGTTAGTAAATAATGGTAATCAATGTGCTGGAAATGATGGGTGAATGAGAGGAAGATGTTCATGAATGACGTAATCGGCGATGATAAGTAAAGAGGGATCTAACGGTGGTAGATTATAGGAGCGAAAGTGGAGAATGATAGTAACGGTGAGGTGTTGGGTGAAATGCTAAATAACGCATTGTATCCTGAAGTAAAGGATGTCGGTTTTCCAAACGTCTGGTGATATATGTTAGCCGAAGTTTTCCAGGAAAGTATTGTAAGGTCGGAAAGGTAATTTGGCGGAGTGTGCAATTAAAACAGTTATCGTGGAATATGAAAAGAACACGAGAAGCTGACTTCCAATACGAGGCCGAAACGTGTAAGTAGCCAGTAATGAAATTTAATGCATAAATGATATATTTACTCTTAAAACAATTCTAAGCGATATAGCCCAAGGCTTATCCTATGTCTGGCGTGTTATTTCAAATCATTTTGCTAATATGATAATCTTTGTAAGTCAAACAAAATATCTATTATTATTTTAAACTCTGTTAAACTAACCTTTGTGACACACAGAGTTTGACCCTGGTTTAGCAGATACACAGTAGTGACCAACAGATTCCCTTTTGTTGTATGTATACCTTATGTAAATAAACTATCATCATCATTATATATTTTCTCTCTTATTCCATTTTGCAATTGTTAAATAAGATTAACAAAAGGTTGTAAGAACTAGTAGCGTTATATTAACAAAGGTTCACCAAGTAGTTTATAAAATAATATCGTCCTTATTTGTAATGGAATTGCAGGGGCTTATCGCCCAGCCTTGTTAGGAAGAAGAAGCATATACAGTTTATTGCATTGCAGATAGCATACCCTACAGGGAAATAAAATCATAGGTCACACTCTATCACTGTACTACCAAACCAAACTAGTAATATTCCAAGACAAGAACCATTGTCTTGTTCTAAAAATAACACTAGACTAGTAAGTGATAACACAATACGTGTACAGAAACCAATACATAGTCATTCAGGGTATAGCCAGCAAGTTTTTCTAGAGGGCCTTCATTTTTACAAACTAAAAACAAATCAAAAGTTTATTTCAAGATTATGAAAGAATTAATAACACATAGATACATATGTATTTCAGAAGTACATATTACACTGGGTAACAAATTTTGATCAACTTTATGTTTATCTGATTTATTTTCTTTTTTTAATATCGTTGGGTGGTACTAATAACGCGCATAACATTAGTTTTCCCGAAATGTCAAAAATCCCCTTAAAATTCGTCTTTAACCCTTAGAAATCGGGTAATTTGTCGAATTTTCCCTCCATTTTTACTTAAAACGTAATAACTAAGAAACCGTTTGCCCTAACACAACCGGTTATACCTTGCTTTTTAAGCAAAGGAACAGGCTTTTAAACTGTGTAAGTTTATTTGCAATATTACATGCGAAAGATCAACAAATTTTGAAAAAAAATTTAATTTTTCCTCAAAATTAGGTATTTTTTTATTTATGGAGTTGGCAACACTGTTTGTGCAGTTAGTCAGATTACATTTTTTTTAAAAAAAATCAGAAATTGATTCTGTAAGTTTTAAATTGGTATTCACAAGACGACACAAAATGTTGGGGACAAAATTAGAAATTTGGTTATGAAATAAAGTTGAACTTGACAAAGAAGAATGAAAAAAGTCATTTTTCATTTTCGTGTAATAGTTCCTACCTCTATTTTCAACTAAAATATGTTACATTTCTAACACTTTTCGTACGTAGAAGAAGTGAATATTAAATGGCTAGTCTATATAAGCCGCAGTTTTGGCACGGTTTTGATTTTTATCGAGAAATTTAGAGCTAATTGCTATCTTACAATATGCTTCACTGAAGAAATTATGCAGAATTAACTTAGTCACTTCGGAGTACGAACACAGCGTACAAAATAAAATTAAAAAAAAACTTAGCAAAAATATATCCACTTTCACTACAAGCACACAATGCAGAACATTTTAAAAATGAGCACGCTTGCTTTTTCGCTTGTGCGAAACTGATTTGTCATCAGAAATCAATGTCCAAATGTAATCTCCCGTCATCGCGGTGTCCCAGCACCCTTGGTATCTTCTTTCCATTAGTTCAATGTCTTGATGAAAGCGTTCACCATGTTCTTCACTCACATCTGCTAAATTTGGACGGAAAAAATGAAGATGGGAAAACAAAAAATGCAATTTCAACGACATTCTACAACCCAAATTGCGATATAAATCAATCAAAGAATCTATTAACCGTCTATAATTTTCACTCCTATTTTTACCGAGAAAACCTCGTACTACCGCCCTAAAACCTTCCCAAGCACTTCTTTCCTCTCGAGTCATATTCTGAAGTTCTTCAGACTGAAGCATCACACCGTATCTGTGGGCCAGTAAATACGCCAGCTGTGATTTTAGCGTCAGTTAACTGTGGAAATATTTGTCTTATGTAAGAAAGAGCTGCAGAATGTGGATCTAATGCTCTAACAAAGTATTTTACAAGTCCTAATTTTATGTGGAGTGGAGACAGTAAGATTATTTTCTCTTTCAACTAAAGGTTTATGTATGACATTGTGAGTGCCAGGAAGTAAATGTTTCCTTCCTGGCCACACCTTGAGTGTATAATGAAGGTCAGTAGCACTGCTATCCCAAAGGCAAAGAAAACACGAATATTTAGTATAGCCACTCTGCAAACCTAGAAAAAAACTGATCATCTTAAAATCTCCACAAATATCCCATTTATATTTTTGGTACTCAATCTTTTCCAACAATAATTTCACGTTTTTGTAGCCTTCCTTCATGTGGACTGAGTGTGCAACTGGTACAGAAGGATTCACATTTTCATTGTACAGAACAACTGCCTTCAAACTTCTAGATGAACTGTCTATGAAAAGACGCCACTCCTCTGGTTGATGTGGGAAACAGATAGCTTCAAATAGACCACTAACGCCATGACAATAACACAAACTTACTTCCATTTTGAAGAATTGTGAAAAAGTCTTATGCCTTTTCCTATATTTTGATATTTTACATGTTGGAAGAAGAAAATTCCACTCATTTAAACGTGAAGCAAGAAGTTCTGCCTTTGATTGGGGAAGATCTAAATCTCTTATCAGGTCATCAAGTTCTTGCTGATTAAGCAAATGAAGTTCCTTTTTCCTGGTTTCATGCGAGAAACTAATATCAAGGTCGGAAGATTCCTCTGGCTCTCCTTCCGATGACAATATCTCTGGTGGTTTGGGTACAGGAAGTTCATCACTGTGTGGAACTGGAGCAATGGATGTAGGTAAACTGGGGTATTCTATTTTTCTCCTATTCTTTCTGTTTTTATAGTGTGTCACGTCAACTAAACAGAAGTAGCAGTCATTATGGTGATTAGTAGGCTCTCTCCAAATTCGAGGAATAGCAAATGGCATACACTTTCTGGTTCCCCGTAACCAACCTTCTAGTGTAGAGCGGAAACTATCGCATCACACATGCGGAGCCAAATGTTTGTCTTGATCACCTACGGGCACTCGAAAGTAAGCTTCATATGCAACACAGAACTTTGTTCCAAGCACAATGTTATGTTTAAGTTGTTTGGAGCTTATGTAATATCCACAAACATAACAAAATGAGTCTGCTGACGTTTTACAACGCCTACTTGTAGACATGTTATCTTCCACACAACACCTAGTGAAATTAAATCAAATGCCACTGATATAATATAGTTACCACTATAGTTATTCAATACTGTATGCAGCTGGCTATCCAAGTGGAATCATATAGAAATTTACTGACTTTACTTAAGTAAAAGTTAATATTTTTTTGTAAAAGTAAGGGGAAAAAATAAGAAATTATATTTTTCTAGACAGTTATTTTCATTCAAAATAAATGCTGTATTCAAAATTTGTAATCATAGAACGGATATGTTACGAAACGGAACTTGCTAATTAATCCACAAGAGTTTGTTCTGTGTTGACGTCTATGGACAGCCGAAGTAAAGGCTGAAATTCTTCCTCTAAAATGGCGTTCTTGAACAAAGACGATTTTGTAAAATTCCTTCCAAGCAATCGACATTTGAGGAAAACTAATACCAGATTCGTAATTAGCACGTCAAAATCGTTCGGTAAATGTAAAAACATTAAGATAAACAATTTCTTGTTGAGCAGTGTTATTATTATTATTATTATTATTATTATTATTATTATTATTATTATTATTATTATTATTATATTATTGTTATTATTATTATTATTATTATTGTTATTAATATTTAGTAGTAGTAGTAGTAGTAGAAGTAGTATATTTCATATATGCTACATTTCTGAGACTTGAGTCTTGATAGTACGTGAAGTTTAAATCAAAGGTTATGTTACGGACGGCAAATGATGGCTTAACACCAAAAACATATTCTGGCCGGGACCGGAGGTTAGTCTGTTTTATGTTTATTAAACGTGTTTAATAATTACAGCAAATAAAATATGTTTATAATAGAATGTGAAAGAATACAGTTTTAAAAGAATTAAACTACGTCAACATGTTAAAATAATTAAAAGAACCTAATTAATCAGCCACTTTGTACTCTCGTTTGCTTAACTGGATGAACCGAGGCCTAAAGGAAAAAGAGTTTTCTGCCCAAATCTCATAAGCAGTGGGATATTTTAATATTATAGAAACTGACCCTCCTTTCGCTTAGAAGTGTAATTTTCAAGACGCTGAAACATATAGTATTTTATTACTTTTAGTTAAAAGTTCAAATGCCGAGTTTCACGCATCTAGCTTAAACAAATCCTTCCTTAATTTATTTACATATTTTCTGAGTAAGTAATGGGGAAATCGAACATTAAAAAATGTGCTCCCTTTGCTCTTTCCCTTTTATGTGTTCAATTTTCAATTTTCAATTTTCAGTTTTTTTTTTTTTAATAGGAAAGCTTATATGCCAAGTTTTATTTTACTAGCTTTAGAAACTTGCAAGATACACTACCCTTTAAAAAAATCTTACCCCACCCTTTTTACGATACTTATTTCCAAAAATTCTTTCTTATGTACTGCTTTCATAAGAAAATTATATTTTATAACTAAAATTTATCGACTCTACTTGTAGTAGTATGCCCAAAAATCACTCATCTTTACTCTTTTATATAAGAGTACAGAAGATAAATACAGTCAAACAAATGGACTTCCATGAACAGTTTCCGATTTCTTATAACTAACTTATTCGTACATTTCCCACAAGCTGTGGTTTTAAATTTACGCTCTGTCAAGGTCCAGGTTTCAAAAAGGAAGTAACTGGAAATACAATAATATTATGTATTTATGTACATGTGTAATATGTATAAATTTATTGTCTTATTGAAGCTTTTGTAATCTGAAAATAAACTTTTGATTTGCTTTTAATATATAAAAATCAAGCTCCCCTAGAAAAAATTGCAGGCTACACCCCTAAATGACTATGTAGTAATTTCTGCAAAAATGGCACAGGACCTAAAATTTAGGTCTAGTGCCTATATTTTTAGGACTTGTGCCGTTTAGAACTTATGAATGTCACCCAATGTATTGCATAGTAAATGCTCTTTGTTCAATTTTAAATCTACTGCGTTCTTTATGTATACCGTTGGTATTTAATGTTCACTCGTGAAATGTCTAGTGAGCTTTTGTCTTAATTAAGTAAACTTTGGTGGATTTTTGTCTTACTCTTAATAAAATTCGCTCCACACAGTATATATTAAAATTCTGAATGTTTTCTTGCTTTCAGAAGTCTGGTAAAATATGCTTTTTAAACATTTTTTCAATTTTTTATTTATTTATTTTTGTTTTAGGAATTTGTCTTGGGATTCTCGTATCTCCATTCGAAAGAAACGAATTTCTTAACTAATTATGTAATTAATTCTTAGAATGAAATAAGTTGTATTATGTAATTCACGTATAAGTGCAGAACAGATAGTGATAATAATAATCTTAGTAGTACAAATATAGTTGTTATTGTTGGAATTAGCTACGTTCGTGACATTATTGCCAACTAGTTGCTGCATCGTCGCAATTTCGTGGGGTGGTGGCGAATTTCAGAACTAAAGCAAGTGAATGAAAAAGGCACAAGACCTAAACGGCACAAGTCCTAAAAGGCAGAAGTCCTAAACGCCAGAAGTCCTAAAAATCATATCGCGGCACAAGTCCTAAACGGCAGAAATCCTAAAAATCATACCGTGCCACAAGTCCTAAACTGCAGAAGTACTAAAATTCAGGTCTAGTGCCTATATTTTTAGGAGTTCTGCCGTTTAGGACTTCTGGATGACACCCAACACATCATGCTGCCTCAGTGATGGTTTGGTGGGGAGTGAGCTACTCAAGCACAACCCAGCTGTATTTTTGCGAACAAGGTGTTAAAACATCTGCCAAGGTATACCAGAACACAGTGCTAACACCTATAGTGTAACCACTATCTGCTACCATGTTCCCTGGAGAAAGGTGGACCTTCCAACAGGATTCCGCTCCAGGCCACACAGCGAAACCAACTTAGGACTGGCTGGCGCGGAACGTCCCTCACTTCATTTCTACCATTGATTGGCCTTCTAGCAGCCCGGATCTTAACCCGTTGGACTACAAACTTTGGGCAGTACTTCAGGCAAAGGTCTGCCATAAACGGCATCCATCTGTCGACAGTCAGAAACAATCTTGGCCCGAGCAGTGAACAATTTTCCCATGGACAGTTTTGGGTAAGTTACATGTAAAAATGTAACGCGTTACAAGTTACTTTTAGGTCTGAAACTTAGAATATGTGAACAAATGTTATCACTTCAATTTTCCGTACTACTATTACTATCGCTTTTATTATTATTATTATTATTATTATTATTATTATTATTATTATTATTATTATTATTATTATTATTATTATTATTATTATTATTATTATTATTATTATTATTGCCCTTTCTGAATTGCTTTATGTAAATGCAAGGACACATTTTTACTTGACAGCTATAAGTTATGAATATTTTCATATAAGGTAACATTGGCTAAAATGCCATACTGCGTTACTCGTACGGATGGGCTAGGGTAACCAGACGTACTGATTTTCGCAGTACAGTACTGTTTTTCAAAGAGCTGTCCTGCGTGTTGCGAAGATGTCTAGGAAATCGAGAAATATCCTTCTTCTTTAAAATGTCCTGCGAAATGTCCAGAGTTAATTTATTTGCAATATCTTAATGTTTCATTCTTTATTCACAATACTTTGAATCAAACACACTCTTTTCCTGAATGATGAACCGCTGTGTTTTTTAACACTCCTCAGAAGACTAGGGATGGAGAACAATCAACAAACCATTTTTTACAATACATCGCTTTTACTGAGAAGGCCTTGTTGAGATATCGGTAAAGTAGGAAAGGTTTCTTATTGAACTTATGACAGTGATGCTAACCAAGTTAAATAGAAGTTCCTTTGTGCCGGTCTAAATTTTCTTTCATTTCTTAAAATAATACCACGCTTCGAAATTTATTATTATTATTTAGCCCAACACGAACTTTGACTGTACGTTCATAAAATAAACCAATTTGTTATTCATCAAAGCATTTGGAGTTGTGTTTAATTCCTTTAATAATTTTGTTCAGTGCTTCTTCTTAACAAAAATGTTCATTAACTTAAGGTTAACATTAATTGAAATAATGATATGCGTATTGCCGACGCAGTAAGATATCATATACAGTACTATTATACTTGTGTCCTACTTTTCGATTGTTAGAATGTGGTCATCCTACGATGGGCACAAGTGAGTACGAGCGAGTATTCTTTGAAACTCGATTCGACTAAAAACAGACATCTTTGAACGCAATTCGAAAAATTTCCTCCAACTCGACTCGAATTCGGGTCGAGTCGAACCAAATCTGGTTTGTAGTTTCGAGTATTCTCTTCAAGTATCTTGCATAGACAATATAGGTTATCAATGATACTAGTACTACTACTAGTACAACTTTTATTATTATTATTAATAATAATAAATAATAATAATAATTATAATTATAACAACACTGTGTTTAAACATGAAAGAAACGCGGTCTGTGTTTGAATACTAAAAAACTAGTTGATTGCTAACCTCGGTAGTCGTGAATTCTAGGAGTCAAGGATATTGTTCACGAGCTTGTGAATTTGGGTTGAGGGTTTAGGTTGAGTATTCGGGCTCGAGCCAAACATTGTTAAAAGTTATAGGGCACTGGCCAAATATCTTCAAAACTGTTCGGCCCGGGTTTACAATTGTAAACAACTTGAGCAGCTGGGCTCACAGCTCACTCACTATGGACCCGAACCGAGAAGTGAGCCGAGCCAACAGCTCACCGAACCGTGTCAGCAAGAGCCTTCGGCCCAGATGAGCCGAACCAAGCAGATAGTTCATCCAACCAAGCCAGCTCGAGCCGATGGTTCACCCCAAGCGAACCGGCTCGAGCCATCGGCTCAGTTATTACTTCCCAACTGAGCTTCTTATTAAAAAAGTCTCTTGTGGTCTCGATATCGAGACGAGAAGACATGCGAGCATGTTTCCTCTAGTGAGCAACATTAAAAGTATTCCATATTACTACTTAGCTTACATTTCTCATGGCTTTCGCTTTCTAGTGGAATCAGGCCATGATTTCAAAACGAGTTAAAACGTAATAATAATAATAATAATAATAATAATAATAATAATAATAATAATAATAATAATAATAATAATAATAATAATAATAATAATAATAATAAATATAAGTATTCCATACATATAGAAATGCTTTTGACCAAGCACACAAGAAATTATATTTTGTCCATTTAGCACTATCATTCTTTTGTCACTCACAATTATTAATATTCATATAGTAAATATCTTATAATTCTTATATTTTAAAATCAATTGACAGGTCTCTGATTGCTTTTATGAGAAATAAATATTTGGTTTTATAGATACTACGCAGTGGGGATGATCGTGCGTCGTTTCGGTCCTATGCCGTTTCGGTCCTGCGCCGTGTCGATCCTGTGCCGTGTCGATCCTGTGCCGTTTCGTTCCTATGCCGTGTCGATCCTGTGCCGTGTCGATCCTGTGCCGTGTCGGCTCTATGCCGTTTCGATCGTACGTATTCTATGCATATAACTTGCACAGGCATAGAATCGACAGGAGTTTATAATTTGTAAGAGCAAAGATTAAACGGATAATAAAAATATTATTTTTTTAGGCACATGATTAAAAGTTAAATTATTTCAAAGCAGCGGCGTGAGAGCAAAACGGCACAGGATCGACACGGCATAGGATCGACACGGCATAGGACCGAAACGGCACAGGATCGACACGGCACAGGACCGAAACAGGTTTCTGAGCTGAATTGTCGGTCGTATGCCGTGTCGATCCTGTGCCGTGTCGATCCTGTGCCGCATCCCCAAGTGCATATCTTTTCACTCAGTAAATTTGTAAAAAAAAAAAAAAAAAAATCAAGTACAAGTTTTCTCGAAATATGAAAGTCTATTAAAGGCTGCGCCTACATACACATACATACATACACAGTATGTGTGTGGTGGGTCTCGGAAACGTATTTTAGTTTCTGCTTTATATGAGTATGTTGTTATCTCACAATAGCGTAGTAAGGAAACCACTGGTTAAACGAGGCAAAGAACCTTTTTCTTAGAGAATGTAGTAAGACAAATGTTGGATTCTTCGAACAAGGCAGAGATGAAGTTACTGCTTCCCTTTGAATCAGCTGACAGGAGAAAGAAACAAAAGCGCAGCGCAAACAAAGAACACTAAATAGATCTAAGGGCGACATCGTAAAAGGACTTGAATGCTACAAAACTCTACTCCTAGGATCTCCTTTCTTGAGCTCACCAACTGATAACAGAAAGAAAACAAACTTACAGCTATGTATCTATCAGATACATTGCCCATAACATCCAAAGTTCGTAGCAAATCATATCGAGTACTGCATAAAGAAAATCAGCTAACGTAGCGAACCAACATGGATCCAAGAATGACAGAAGTTGTGCATGGCATAGGAAACAACTAAAATAAGAATTTACAATTTTACATGTAATTAACCTCGTCAAATATCATATACAGAGTGTTTCAAAACAACACCGACAACGTTTGGGAGGTGATTCCTGATACCAAAATAAGACGAAAAGTATAGACTAACCTGGGTACACAAATGCTTCCCTCCATTGTTATAGGCTGCCGAAAACATGAAGAAATGGAGTTTAAAGGTCCATAGCTATAATACTATGGGACCTACCGTAGTCGGGTCAAGTATCCATGTTTCAGAATCCTACGGTACTTCCGCATCAATTTTTGTAGAGGTAGCTGGTGAATACTTCAAATTATATGCCCGTAGTTAAGCTCATCTATAAAAATTGTTGACTGAGTACCTAAGGATTCTGGAACATGTATTTTTGGACAGCGCATATATTAGTTCCTAAGTGAAATGTTGACACGATTACGGTAGGTCCCATAGTTTTGGAGTTATGAACCTTTAAATTTAATTTTTTCATGTTTTCGGCAGCCTATAACAACAAAAAGAAGCATTTGTGCACCCAAGTTGGTCTATACTTTTCGTCTTATCTTGGTTGTTTTGAAACACCCTTATGTTATCATAATTGTTAATGAATACATTTAAAGAATTTCTTTGCCTTTCGCATTGTAATTACTGCACGTATCCTAATAACAGATAAGTACTAAATTAATACAAATTTAAATATTATTACTATTTCTTTGAAGTAAATTTTGTAATCATCTGGTACTTATAACCTCTAGATAACGTTCTAGTTTAGGTTTTAGTATCTCACGATTATGTACCGAGACTAATGAAGAGAAATGGTGGAAGTAGGAGTAAACAGGAGAACCTGGAAAAAATCCATTCACATGGTGTCTATTCACCACAACCCCTACTTGGCAGAAGATGGAATCGAGCCAGGAAAACTACGCACCAGAATTGAGCTGTTTACCACTTAATTATCACACATATATCAAACATTAGTGCTGATGATACCTCATAAAAGGAAACTTAGTGTTCTTACTAAAAAGACAGCATTCCATGTTTTCGTGGGTGAGACTACCTTCACGTGAAGACCGTACCACCTACTTTAAATACTGCATCACTGATTTTGAAAAGAACGTATGTCAAATATTAGTGCTGACGATACCACATAGAAAGAAAATTAGTGCTGTTTATCTCATCATGAAAATGATGATAAGTTATTTCTTTCTTAGGCCGTCTACTAAGAGCACTAATTTCTTTCTATGGAGGGCACTAATTTTGGAAAGTATGCCCAAAATTAGTGCTGCATTATTAAAAGTAGATGGGGTTGTTTTCATCAAAATTATCTGTTGTCAATTTATAAATCTATTTTAAACTTCTTAATTACCATACAACTGATACACAACTCACGAATAGTTAATAATTATAGATATTAATTAAATTGTAAATAGCTTTTTGTATTTGATTTATTGTAGGTCTGTACATACATCGTACTGTAGGCTTATCAGCATATACGTTTCTGATAGGTATGGTTTTTAAGAAAATAAATTTATTCTATGTGCATAAACGATTTAAATAAGCCTAAATACAGGGATATCTAGTTAATAGAGGGATCAAATATACGTAATATTAATTTCCTTATAAAATATTAATTTTCGTATTTAATATGTTCAGAAACTTCTTGTACTGAATACTTACAGGCTACCTCTACGCAGAAGCCTGAGATCCAATTCTAATACCTATTGCCTACCATAGAGTGGTGGCCTGATATCTTGTCTTGCTTTCGAAAATATAACGTATGGTGAAAAAATTTTGCACAAAATTATAATCCGTTTGCCACACTAAACATTCGCAATTTTATTGTGTTCTCTAGTTGTTAAACAAGAATGACATCTGAACTTTAATGTATATACAAACACATTTACGCCATATCTGCCGGCCTTGAGACAATTTCGGGGAACTTTTTGCATTGATGACGCAAAACACTATGTATCAGTTTCTTTCAAGCATCTACGGATCCGTCGGATAAGACTTGCAACGTATGTTGGCTGATAATTATTGGCATACACTTGTCTCTTTAAATTTGCCCAAAAGTCCTCAATAGGCCGAAGTTGGGAATATTAGGAGGATTTTGATCTTCGGGTATGTAGCGTATACCATAGTGTGCCATGGCTGCAAGACTTGTTGTAGCGTAGTGGCAGCTGGCTAAATCTTGCCAAAACACCACATTATCTCCACGATGATACGTGTTGATATACTGTTTAATTTCGGCAGACAGATCTTCACATAACGTTCAGTGTTTAGCGCAAGACCGGTGGTGAAAACTGCGGTTTACAGAGTCCTTTTTCACTAACACCTTTTGTGGATATTTTGATTTCGTACAAAAACGCACTGAATCAGGCACATCACCAGTTCCTAGATCGTAGTACGATTTAGTCTGGCACTCGTGACTGTCTAATGTAAAATAGGTCTCATCGTCCATGATGCACAGTACATTATTTGTAGCAGTGAACGTTTTGGTGACCAGAGTTCTTCAACATTGTTTCTAAATCACAATTTGTTGCTCCGTAACCTTCGACATAGTTTTCCGTTTATGTCTGGAATTCCCATTTTCTGTAAAGCATCCTTCACTGTATATTTATCACAATGAAATTTCCTACCAAGTTCTCGGTACGATTTTTCCACCTTAACTGCAGTAGCTCGTCGAAGTTGTCTCAGCACTTTGGGATCACTTAAGGTCGATTTCCGTCCACTGCCGACCTTCCTTCCCACGTCCATGCCCTTTTCTACTTTCGACACAATATTAGGCTATACACGGTTCGTCTTGAATATCCTACATTCTGGAAGAGTTTAACAAGGTCTGATTTTTTAACATTCGGATTGTCTTTCCAATATTGCACGATTATTTTACGACGCTGCTCTTCATTTAACGCCAAACTCATTTCGTTGTGCGTGATTCTTCTCCTGCACTTGCTAATGCACGACCGGTGGTGCATTAGTACACGCAGATCTCATATGGTGGTGATCTCCTGCATAGATCATATCGTGTGCCACGGTCCACTGTTGCCAGGGTTTGCAGTGTTGCAAATAATGTGCAAATTTTTTTCACCATACTTTAATCCAAGTTTTCCAGTGATAATACATAAACCAACTGTTGATCATCCTACTGCGTAATAAAATACGGATGCTCTTTTATACAACCACTCACAAAAGTATCTCCCTCCTAAGTGCTCTAATTCCATTATTTGGGGTCCAGGTCATTTGCAGTTGTGAGAACGCTTTGACAGATGCAACCCAACATACACGTAACTCTTCTCGGCACTGCCATCAGTTGGTAGCACTGAGTCAAGTCTTTATGCAAGTAAAATTGTGAGTAGATGATGCACGAAACATTTCTCCGTTCTGAGATCAATCTCTCTGGTTCAGACCGTGTTGTCCAATGAACATCATACGTTAATCCCAATGTTGTTGTGTATGAAATGTACTATTTCATTATATACTCTATATTCAAAGAAATAAAAACATTGATCACACATGAATCAGAAAATGCTTGAAAGTAGACGAAAATATTAAATCTAGAACAACTGCTGGAAATAAGTTTGTAAATCACTGTCTCCGTTGACAGACTTCCTCCAGTTCTCCTTATTCCAACATATTTTTCTTTCTACGAAAGGGAAGATCTTGTTGTCCTACAGAGTATGCATTGAAATTGAAATTGAAACAGGAACACTTGAATAAGTTTCAGGCCGGGATTCGAACCTACCGCGCCACTTAACCTGTCACCCAAACTAATACTTAGTTAAAATAGTTTCATGGAAAAATATAAACAAGATACTCAAATATAACAAAAACAAACAAATATAAACAAAATATAAATAAAAATATAAACAAGAAAATATAAGCAACTTGTGTGAGTGTCTTAATGACTTACTCGAGATTTCCTTGTTTAACTCAAAAGCAAGTTATATAGACGTTCCTCAATGAGGAAAATATCACGAAACGTTCTTCAAGTTGAGGCTACGTCATCGGCAGAGCGGTAACTTTTAGGGGCAGGAGGCAACTGCCTCCCCAGAGAAGCTCCACGCCGTTTGAGGGGGCCCATTTTGAGACAAAATTTTCTTACTCCACATACGATACGAACATGAACTTAGAAATGAAACATCAAATAGGGTCGCTACATTACATAAACAAAATAGCACACAAAAGGTAAATAGAACAAAAAACAGTCGTGGACCCATTTCACTAAAAATTGTCTACTATTAGGGGCTCTAGAAATAATATATATCCGTATGACTTTGAGATTTATCAATATTGTCCCCTAATAATTTTGTCATGTATGAATGGTCCCAGGGAGTAACTAACGGAACTGCAGACTTTGCCGTGCGGGAAGGCCAACAGGCTCCGGGCGGACATAAAGATTGAGAGAAAGTTGGAAATAGGGGGCCCAAGAATTAGAAAAACAACTTTTTCTAGGGGCCCAAATAAACTTATTAATGCTTGCCCCCCCCCCAGAAAATATCTAAGTTATGATGCTGGTCATCGCTTGCAGGGATGGTCCCGATTTATATTACATTTCGTCTTTACCATAACTTCTAATTTCCAAAAAAGAAAAGACGACAGAAATTATTTTCACATTCTTTGAATTGTATCAACATGTGTAGAAATAAATAGTTCTATTTTTATGTTCCATAACTACTAGTTTATTTTCTTATATTCATATGAGGAATTTGTGGCAAATTGAGCCGGTGGCACTAGCCGAGTGATATCTGACTTCGGCTTCTGTTCATGAGGTGCAGTCCACAAGGTGTTCGAATTCCTCTGAAGAGCAAGGTCGGAATTTTAACTGTCCTCAGTATTTCTGTGTTAGTGCCCTTGTAGTGTTTGGAACACGTCGAAAGGACATGACCTGCCAGTGGCGAACTATACTCCGGTTGGGGCGATTTAAAAAAATGTGAAAGCAAGAAACTCGCATTGCAGCTACCTGGGTTCAAATCCCGTCGTGGTAATTAGTAATTTTTCTGAATGGGAAGAAAATGTTTATGTAATTGGTATTGTAATTATGTTATTCCTTTATTATTATTATTATTATTATTATTATTATTATTATTATTATTATTATTATTATTATTATTATTACACACAAAAAGAGATAATTGAAACAATCAGTAAAATTAAGGGAAGCACTACACCTGGGCCTGATAACATTCCATATTATATCATTAAAGCTTGTAGTAATGAAATAGCGTCAAATTTAGCTATTATATGTAACGCATAGTTAAAGACTGGAGTATTCCCTTCAAAATGGGAGCAAATATATGTTGTGCCAATATACAAATCTGGTGATAGATATGATGTTAAAAATTATAGGCCTATTAGTTTGGTAAGTGCATTCTCTAAGATTGTTGAATTAATCGTACACCAACATTTATATTTTAATGTAAAGAATATTTTAAGTGATACGCAACATGGTTTTTATAAAGGTAGATCGATTGCAACGAATCTCATTCATTTTACAGATTTTACGTACTTTGCACTAAAAAGTAATTTACAGGTTGATGTTATACATATTGATATGTCAAAGGCCTTTGACTCTATTGATCATAAATTACTCCTGAATAAATTATCAAACATTGGCCTATCACTGTCTTATATTAAATAGTTTGAAAGTTACTTATCAAATATTACTTTTAAAGTAAAAATTGGCAAGGTAACATCTACTCAAGGTCAAATAGGAAAGGGAATACCTCAAGGGTCTCCCCTGGGTCCGCTTCTTTTTTCTCTATTCATCAATGAATACCAGGAAAAGTAAGGTATTCAAAAATACTATTATACGCAGATGACATAAAACTCTTTAGAATTGTTAATTATGAGTATGATTATTATCTCCTACAGAAAGACTTAGATGCAGTAAACCATTGGTGCGAGAATAATTTATTAACTATTAACTCTGGAAAAACTAGATATATGACATTTACTAATAAAACTCAATACTTTGTCAGTAAATATAAAATTCATGGAGTAAGAATAAACAAAGTAGAACAAATTAAAGATCTTGGTATTATTTATGACAGACAATTGAAATTTAGTAATCACATAAATGATTTAGTGCAATCAACGAGAAAAACAATAGGTTTTATCTTTAATCAATGGCCTGATTTTTTAAATGGTAGTTCTTATGTGTACTTATATAAGACACTTGTTAGATCGAAACTTGAATTTGGTTCAGTCGTTTGGAACAGTTTGTCCAATATACTTATTAACAAACTTGAAGCAGTACAGAAATGTTTTATACGACTACTATATTATAAAATGAAAAAGGACTACTATTCACACGAGTATGAATATTGGTTGACTTTTTGGGGACTTCAATCTTTAGCAAAAAGAAGAAATTCTATGGATAAATACTTTATTCAAATGGTATTGGATAATAAATATAGTAGCGATTACTGCTTGGAAAATATAGGAATAAGAGTGCCATGTTATAGTGTAAGAAGTCAGTCAACATTGGTAGCACTAAATTCAAAACGTGAAATATTGAGAAGAGTGACAATGTCTTATAACAGTTTAAAATGAACATATGTTGGGAGAAACAATAGAGCAATTATTTTATTTTATTATATTTTTTTCCAAATATTAATCTGTTTTAACTTGATGACAAGGGTCTTGATTTTATTATTATTATATATCTTCAGAATATCTTTAGGTATAACATTTTATTCAAAGAACCAATATTTTATGTGGAAATGTGACAATAGGTAACCAGGATCTTTTACATAGAAGATACGAAATTTTAAGCAAAGTTGACTCATTATTTTAACGATAGTTAAATGAAACTTTAATTTTCATAGTTCTGTTAATAGCATTTTATGATATTGACTGTATCTATTTTAATCTTATTTTATAATCAGCTTTAATCTTGTAATGTGAACATATTAAACTTCTGACAAGGGTCTTAACCTGCTAATATTCATTATATATCACACATTATTATTATTACCACAGAAGGAAAGAAAAAGTAACATAGTCGAAGGTATTCATAGGAACAGAAAATATATACAGTATGTCAGATGTTTCTTAGATTTACACATGAATGCAATAATATTATTACGTTTATGGATTTACAGATAGATTTATCATTTTATGACAACAAGAAATGGGATATAAATATTTGTTAACTGATAACAGTAATGCATTTTGTTTCGCCCTTGTTCTAAGTAGAAAGGTGAAGTGACATCGTAAATAGGATCATTCCCGTGACTAACGTTGTACGTTCGATCACTATTTGCAATTTGTGCACAGCTAGAAACAATTCCTTGGAACTCATTTTTGGCCCATACTACAGCAGTAAGGAAGCGTTTAGCCCTTGTGTATTCATCAATTCTTGTCCAAACACGTTACTTCCCAGACAGTTACGAATGAAGTTGATACGGATGACGTAATTTTGTGTTGTTGGCATTTCACCTGTGAAGGAAGTTGTCTCAACTCTTACGTTAGACCCAGAGAAATTGAATATTTTTCATGTTAGTATACATGAGAAGTATCAGTATTGCAAATTATAAAAATTTGCTGAATTGCCACAGCCAGTATGGAACTCGCGTCCTCAACATTATGAAACTAACGCTAAAGCCACCACTCTAAGACATCACTGTTCTGGGAGAAGGAAAAATGGAGCTGCAGTGAATTCAGTAATTACACACTTTTACGATTCCAGTGTAATAATGCTGAAACTTTCTGATTTCAGTCAAGATAAAATAGTAAAGTATTATGCAGAAAGAATAGTCCAGAGAAGTCAGCGTTAAATTGACAACTCATATGTACGGAGACGCTGCCGTATGCTCTGGCCTCGGGCCTTGATTTTCACGGCTCGGCATTGGACAGATACTCATATTGATTGGAATCTGGTGTTTCAAGGCACTGGATTATTTTTTTTAAAATTAACTAATTTAACGAACCTTCCTCAGTATCTTGCTTCCTATTTTTACGCGTTTTACTCACTTTTACAGTTTTTTCACTAACTGTTTAAGAACAGGGTCAAACACATAGAAACATTGAGGACAGTAAAAGTCATAAACACTATTCGAGCATTCTTCCCTTGCCTGAAATAAAACAATAAAATATGGTGAACATGCAATGTTTGGCCTTCCAACTTCTATTTAGTATCAAATTCAGACTTTGAGTGGGTCAGTGGGTCGTGGGTCAGCAGCCTGTGACTCAATGCCACCCATCATCCAGCGTGACCCAAAATTACCGTAAATTTACATAATGGCAGTCAAGGTGGAACAAAACGAGCCCTGCGGAGCTTCTAACCCCCCTTCCTCCTCCTCCTCCTATTACTACTACTACTTATACTATGGATTAGTATAGCAGAACTGCACATGTAACGTAATAATTTTTTGAGCATTATTTTCATTTTATTTTAATGGAAAGGCGTTTTGAAAACTTTAAAAATAAAATATAAAAATAAAAATCTTTCCTTGGTCTAAGTTTGAACCCACACCAAAAGCAATTATAATTACTAGCCCATTGCGTTAGTACTTAAGTATTTATTATACTGTCACTAATATTACATAGGAAAATTACATGGATACAATATAGGGGTAATATAGGATCGACCACTGGGAAGCTTTTCGAAGGTGTGGTTCTGAGCGAACCTACTCGTCTGTACGATGATGATGGTTATGCATCACAACAAGGAAAATGCTCACAAGCACAAATCATTGCCTCTCGGTCCTTCCCGACAGGTGGGACAGAGCCGCTTGCAAAAACCACTGAGAGACTGTCATTCTAGATCGACTGAAAAATATTTGCGGCGTTCCCGTTGTAAAAAGTCAAAATATAAACATTCATCATTCCACGGCATGGAACGATGAACATATAGCAATGTAATACCAACTAACCAGAGGACCGTATTATGTTTGGTTTTTGGGTAATGCTGAAATGCAGGAAAGAATAGGAGATTTACGGTAAATAAAGGAACAGGTGTACGGCAGATCAAGCTCAACATACGAAGCAAGAGGTTCCAAATAATATCGGCACTGGAACACTTTCGGCCACGAAGACCGCCAGTAACAGACATTTCATTTTTGGCATATTTCTGCTACGTGGCGAGAAACGGATAACTCCAACTAACCAGAACCGCGTATTTAGCTCCTATGAGTAGGGTCGAGCGTTATTTAAAAGTATGCTTCTGAACACTGGTGAATTTGTCTACGTTTTACTTTCAAGGCCTCCATTTCCCTTTTTCATTTGTTTCTGTTTACTTACCTGAGTTGACTATCTCTAAGTGAAAAAAGAACTTGAGGCACTTTTGGATATTGGTATTTGTAATTGTAATAATAGCAATATGACGTATTACTACTTGGCGTTGGGGACACAACCTGTGAGTTTTAGAGGAGCTAGTTTTCTGGAAACAATACATTTTTGAATCACTGTAATATATAAAATATTATATAAAAAAATAAATGTAACTATGTGTGCCTAATCATCACTGCCAAATTGCAGTCAAAATAAAATGGCTTTAGATATATAGTTAGGCCTTAATCCAAACTGTGATGTAACCATATTGCTTTCATTATAATAATATCCTAAGGGATAGTGGGAATCCGAATATTTGCGAAAAAATTGAGTATAACACAAGCCGTTAAACTTACGGAGCTGAAATTCACTATATTTATTGAAAACGAACAGAACGTCTCCTAACATTTTCTAACATTCTCATTTATGGGAACGGGTGCACTTTCTACACATGGTAAATAGATAGTGGGTTAGTTTGTAAAAATTATCGAAAACGGTCGATATTAGTTGAGAAAGAAAAAATACAGCCAGGTTCGATTCCCAGCGGGAGCTCATGTGGTTCGAATTCACGTTAATCCGTACTTCATGCCGTAAGCGTCGGTGGACCACCGATGGGCAACTAGCGACATCTCGCCAAAAATTTGCGGCCCCGCAGCGGCGTTCCGTGGTGGCCCCTATCCGTTTTAAAAATTATACCACCAGCGGCCTACCAGTGGCAGAGAGGCGACAACACGGCAATGAACCACAAAATTACTCCTCCAAAATATGTTAAATCGCCTATATGCGTAATTTGTTTACATTAAGGAGATTCTGAAAAACACTTAAAAAGTTTTTAAAAAGTGTCGCGGGGTGGGCGCGAAACACCAACCTTTGGATTACCATGCACGTGCTCTTCCGACTTAGCCACGGAGGCGATGAAGAAAAAGACGCTTGTAGAGGCATAAAACCTCGAGGTATTTTTAATTTGGCTAATCAGAGTGCTCCTGTAACCGTGTATATTCGACGATAATTGTTTGAGATCAGATAACGTCCGTCCGCCACGTAATTTTATAACAAAATGATGTGCGTCTATTTCATGGTTCTCCCATATTCACTTTCAAATGATCGGCTACAGTTGTCATCTAAATTCATACAATTATACGCACTCATCTCAAGATTTTTCACTTCATGATGTAGAGCCAAGAGTTACTCTTGACTCCCGTAGCTCACTTTAGGAACAATTCGTCAGAAAAAAATCATATATAATAATAATAATAATAATAATAATAATAATAATAATAATAATAATAATAATAATAATAATAATAATAATAATAATAATAATAATAATAATAATAAGCGCATGCACATGACTGGCGATAGTTCGTGTCGGTCCCTTCGCGATTCTCCGCGACAAATCGAAGAAGCGCGGACCAAAATGAACTTCTCGCTGCTACGCGGTGTTAACTTCAATACCCCGACCCTAGATATCTCTTTCGACTCGACGAAACCCTGCCGCCAGTGACACACTAGCGGCAATCCTTCGACTCGTCGCTATAGCGACTATCGACATTTACCGGCAAGTGGGCCACTAGGTGTTGGGACGTTTACGGCATGGGGTTTCTATGCGAAATTCAAAATTCACATTTTAATTTGAATTTTTCAATTGTTACTTTTTATTTTACAGGTTTTTAAAAAATATAATACAACTTGTAGAGCAATCTTTAAGCTTTCTAATCGTGTTTGTTCCACGTCTCTAGTACACATATTAACCATTTTATGACAATTTTTAATAATCACTGTAACTGAAAAATCCTCTTTTTGACATTTTTTGAACATCCTCTATGGGGACACTTTCAGGAGGAGAGAGGTAATAGTTGGGATTTTTTCAGGTCCTACTGTAATAAAGCTGTGTATCATTTTTTAAAACAAAATATCTGAGATGGTGAAGTCTGATGACTTGTTGATTTGACATGGAATGTCCCTTTACTCACTTTTACAGTTTTTCCAGTAACTCTTTAAGAACAGGGACAAAAACACAGAAACATTGAGGACAGTAAAAAGCACAAACACTATTCGCGCGTTCTTCCCTTGCCTGAAGTAAAACAATACAATATGAAGAGCATGCAATTTTTGGTCTTCCCTCTTCTATGTGTTGTCAAATCTGTAAAACCAAACCAAACAAAGAGCATTATTAATACACAAGACGCTCAACATCTTAGCTATTCATGACATATCTATTGCATGATCCGAGTAACTCCAGTATATTCACAAATCATAATTTGTCATATTTTATCGAAATACGTCATGACTTTTCCGACAACCTGATACTTTAAATGTTGTTAAGTATCCTGATACGCAAAGTTCACTGACCTCATCACTTATTCACTTACTCTCTTATGATCATCAAAACCTTTAGGGTACTTCCGGTAGATATAGAAAGGTGAAATGTAGTATCCAGGCTTGGTGTAGCATGCAAGTAGACAAATAAAAAGCAACAGGATGATATTTCCCTCCGCCAAGCCCCGTTCAATGGAGTGTGTTGATTATTCAACAACAAGGCGTGAAATCCACTCAGAAAATTCATAAAATATAAAATATGTAGCCAAGTCTCGACTTTGTAATAATAATAATAATAATAATAATAATAATAATAATAATAATAATAATAATAATAATAATCATAATCATAATCATAATCATAATCATCATCATAAAGGAATAACAGAATTACAATATCAATTACGTAAACAATACTTTCCAATAAAGAAAAAATAATAAATACCGCGCCGGGATTCGAACCGGGTCACTGTAATGGCAGTTCTCTGTTCTCACACTTTGCCATCAATTCCTCATACAAAGATAAGAAAATAAACTAGTAGTTATGTTAGATAATCATAGCACACACTATTTTACACGTGTTGATATAATTCAAAGAATGTGAAAATAATTTCTGTCGTCTTTTCTTCTTAGGAAACTAGAAGTAAAGAAGAATTGTAGGGATAGGCACGAGCGAGTTCGAGCGAGTTTTCACTCAAGCTCAATTCGAAACAGACCTCTTTGAGCTCGACTCGAGAACTCAACTCGAAAACTTTCCTCCAACTCGACTCCAATTTGACTCGAGTTTCGATTCGAGTCGAGTCAAAATGAGGAAAATCGAGCCAAATGCTGTGTGTAGTTTCAAGTACTTACTTCAAGTATCCTACATAAACAATATAATTATTATCAATGATGCTACTACTACTACTACTATTACTATTACTTATTATTGTTATTATTATTATTATTATTATTATTATTATTATTATTATTATTATTATTATTATTATTATTATTATTATAACCACACCATGTATAAACATGAAAGATAGGTATATCTGAATACTAAACACTAGTTGACTGCTGACCTCGGTAGTCGTGAAGTCTAGGAGGCAAGGACATCGTTCACGAGGTTATGGTTTTGAGTTCCGGGAAAGCAAGCATCCGGGCTAAATCCAAAAATCGTTACAAATTAGAGGGCGCCGCCCAAAACTGCTTGACCCGGGTGGAAGATCCTCAACGGCTCGAACGGCTCAGCTCATAGCTCATTCCCTATTGAGCCGAGCCAGTAGCTCACCCACCCAAGCCAGTTCGAGCCGAACCAAACCAAGCTGATGGCTTACCCCAACCAAGCTGGCTTGAGCCGATGGCTTACCTGAGCCGAGTAGGTGCCTCATCTGAACCGAGTCGGCTCGAGCTGTTTGCTCAGTTAAACCGAGGTGAGTCGGTTAACATCACTACCCGGGTTGGGCTGTTTCGGCTCAAATATTCGACCATGCAGGTCTTAGCCTTGGTGGTAAGAAATACAGTATATACTTATGTTAGTGCTTACTACATTTGAGGTTGTCTCGTTATAAAAATCCATTGTTGTCTAGTTAATAGAGATGAGACGAGATGCGAGCAATGTCCCATCTCATGAGCAACACTAAAATATTCCACATTACTGCTTACATTTCTCATAGCTTTCGCTTTCCAGTCTAATCAGATAATGATTTCAAAACGAGTTAAAACGAGCTAAACGAGCGAGCCATTTATCAAACTCGACTCGACTGAAACTCGACCTCGAACAGTGACTCGACTTGGAATTCGACTCGAGAAAATTACCTTTGACTCGACTCGAAACTCGACTCGAATTCACTTCGAGTTTCAAGTCGAGTCGAATTTTAGCTCGACTCGTGCCCGTACCTAAAGGATTGTATTGTAAATCGGGACCATCGCTGAAAACTACGGCGTAGCATTAACTTGAAGAACTTTTCATGATATGTTCCTCATTGAGAAACGTCTATATAATTTTTTTCTTTAAAGAAAGAAATCTCGAGTAAGTTATTGTGACACTCACATAACTAACGTCTCCTTATAGAGGGACAAATCGTTGAGTCCTTTTAATTTGACCAACAGAGTGCCTCTTTAACCGTGTAAATTCGACGATAACCGTTTGGGAAAAATAAAATGTGTTTGCCATATAATTTTATAATAAAATTACGCACATCTATTTACTTTATTTCATAGTTCTCCCATATTCACTTTCTAATATTCGGACACAGCTGCCATCGAAATTCATACAATTATACGCATAATAATAATAATAATAATAATAATAATAATAATAATAATAATAATTATAATAATAATAACGTAAACAATACCTTCCAATAAAAAAATGTCACGCCAGGATTCGTACCCGGGTCACTGAAATGACAGTTCTCTGCTTTCACACTTTGCCATCAATTCCTCATACAAAGATAAGAAAATAAACTAGTAGTTATGTTAGATAAACATAGCATACACTATTTCTACACGTGTTGATGCAATTCAAAGAATGCGAAAATAATGTCTGCCAGCGTTTCTTCTTTAGAAATTAGAAGTTACAGTGAGAAAGAATTGCAGTAATGTAAATCGGGACCAGTTAAAAACGATGAGGCAGCCTCATCTTGAAGAACATTTCGTGGTATTTTCCTCATTGACGAAGATCTATATCACTTGTTTTTGAGTTAAAGAAGGAAACCTCAAGTAAGTCATTTTGACACTCATAAGGAACGTCTCCTTATACGAGTATTGGCACAAATATTTTGGGTATAGTCTTACATGCGATCCTTTAACTAGCTAATAGTTTAGATGAAAGATGAGGTGACGCGGTAGGTAAGCGGTTAGCGCACTGAACTTCTATTCGGCGGATCCGGGTTCAAATCTCGGTCAGATTTTAACTTTTTCAAATGTTTCAATTTCAATTTCAGTACATACTCATTGTGACAAGCAAGACCTTCTCTCCTACAGAAAGAAAAATATGTTGGAATGAGGAGAATTGCAGGAGGTCTCTCAATGAAGGCAATCACTTACTAACTTATTTCCAGCAGTTGTTCTATATTTGATATTTTCAGCTATTTTCAAGCATTTTCTGATTCATGCGTAGTCAGTATTTTTATTTCTCTAAACATACGGCATATAAGGAAATAATACATTACATTCACAGCAATATTAAAATAAATATATGACGTTCTTTGGAAAACACGATTCGAACCATAGAGAACCTTAGAATGGAGAACTGTTTCGTTAGTTACCTACTTTACGATTTTACCGGGATAAACACCGGGATCAGGGCTACCAACTGCTGTCAGTGCCGAGAAAAGTTACGTGTAAGTTGGTTTGCATCTGTCTAGGCGTTTTCACAACTGCAAATTACATGGACCCCAAGTAATGGAATTAGAGCACTTAGGGAGGAGATACTTTTGTGGTTGGGTGTACACTATGTGTTATGAGGCCCGTATTTAGGTAAGTGCTATTGTGTGCTCGAACACAGGGCGGCAGAATTCGGGAGGCAGCAAAATTTTGGAATTTTTCTGAGATTCACAAAGAAAGTAATATTTTAAACTAGCAACCCGCACAGTCCCGCGCGAGCGAGATAAAATATGAGAAAGTCATTCTCTCCCACCCACCCCAAGGGGTGGGAATGAACTTGAGCATCATGGAAACTGACACCGTTAAACTCAGCGACCTCGGAAACTATGAATTCAACATTAATATATGTCGTCTTCGGTTACTTTTAAAATCTCGCCCTCTCCATGGGGGAGTGGAATATGGCCTTCAAGTTGAAATGCTTTAAAACTGTCACTATTCATGTCAGCGACCCCAAAAACTATCAATTCAACTCTAATGTTGGTCGTTTTCCAGGGGGCAGCAAATTTTATGTTGGGAGGCGGTAAAGTATTTAGAGCACAGGGGCGCACAATATATAAATACGGGCCTGTGTGTTATAGACCTAATACTACGGTGAAATATAATTTCAATATGCTTGAAGACTTTTATACAGAAGATGAAAATACATTGTTTTTTTTTGCATATCCTGTGTTTCATCTTCTTGTCATTTCATGTAATAATTAAAAGATTCCTTTTAAATAAAAAGAAAAAATCGATACCATTTTTATTATACGGCTAAAGTTGGTTGAAGCTCAGGTCAAACACTGTTAGGAACTAGTTAAAAGTGCACAACTGAGATAATTAATTCGAGCTTCACACTTTTCTTAATTTTGAAGCTATATGCGACGCAAAAGCATAATTCAACGAAGGATGAGACCTACATGAACTCCGACTGGAAACAAAGTAAACAAAAACCACTTCTGTTGGAATTCTCCCCAACATAAAAGAACTATGGTCTGTAGCATTGCTCAAGAGACAAGAAATAAGGTTCACGAAGCGCTTTTCTCGAATCGTTCCTTAAATTCAAGTACAAAATTTATAGCCTTTTTTTTAAACTTAATTTCATCTAGAGGTTATCAGAATCTTTCCTCCTCCAATAAGTAGATGAAGATGTGATATATCAATATTTATCAATGGAATACATTATGTAATGACTTGCATATATTTAAACGTTGGTAAGTTGTATTCATTATGTTTGTACATTCCGCATCAAAAAAATTGCGACACCTAACGCCGTGCAGCTAGACCACCTTCTTATCCCATAATCGTGTCTGGTAGAGAGACCCTCTCCCTCTCCTAATTTCTTCTCTCCCATACTAAAATTAGCTAAACATTAACGCAATTCTAATTTCAAACTACACATGTATTTGTATCGATAAATGAAGTAACAAAACCGAGACGAAACAAGATTCATAAGTTAATTTAGGGAGAAACTGAAACAAACATAATGAAAAATTGAAACCAATGAATGTCTATTACACAGAGGTTCAGAAATGAGGCAGAGAGAGAGAGAGAGACAAGGCTAGAGAGGAAGAAAAAGAAAAGGGAGAACAGATAAAAATGTGGAATTTTAAATTTAACAAAAAAAAAAACAGAACCTAACATTATAAAGTTCCGTTACCAGTTACTTCCGTTCCGTTACTTTCAAAAAGGATAGCATACTCAATTTCCAGTAGAACTGTAGATCTCACAGACACATCTAAGATAATGTCAACAGTTTAACAAACATGCTTTGTTTCTGCGTGGTTCGGTTGTAAATTCGGTTGTGTTCATTGGACGTACTGATGCAAAGTTACAAATGTTCAAATGGAAAATTGGATGTTCCTTATAGATGTACCAGACCTTGCATGTGAAATTCAAATTTCAACGTGAATAAATCACATTGAATTACAAGATGGAAACAAATTTGTGTCGAACTGGTATAAATAAATTATTGTTTTCAAATAACCAAGAGATTACCATTTTCTAGTCTTTTAGGAAGATTTATCTGTATCGAACATCCAGCATCACTTTCATATCTTGCGAATATAACGTTGTAATTTGCATAGAGAGAATGAAGACGTTAGAGCTAAAACTGATCATAGTGTCAATCGGATGATGTTGGTTAGCTTATGGACCACCACTGGATTGAGGATTCAAACCCATAGTGACCCGGTAATTCGACTGAGACTCGGTAACCCAGATGACAAAAAAGATATTTTGCTTATTCCCTTGCGTTTAAACAGTATTTCTTTCAGAGATGACCAGGACTGGAGATGTTCTGTCCAGAGCACGAAAGACTCGACGCTGAAATTGTCAGTTAATTACATTCTCCAGACCACGTCTATCGTTCTGTTGCTCAGTTTTAACTTTGAACACGCACTTCATGTACTTGAGAGAGAGGGGGAGAAGTGAAAGATGTAACGATAGGATAGGGAAACGTCAAGAAACAGAGAGAGAGAGAGACGAATATAAATATCTAACATACTTATCAGTACGATGTATGATAAAGAACGCACACACTGTTTATTCGAATTCTGGCCAGTGATGCTTTGTAAGTTCTCCAACAGAAGATAAATCTCTGTTTGCAGCCATTATTTTATGCGAAAAAGTTATACTACCTGGTGGGGAGTCGAACCAAAGTTTTTTGCGTGGAAGTTTGCTACTTTACCACTACACCACCGATTACTTTACAAAACTTTGTTAAACAAATGCTTTAATATTTCTTTCTGAGAATGATAACACGAAAAGTGCTTACTGCAGATCAATGAAGTGTCTCGAATGTCCTGGTAAATCCCTTGCCCTTTCCCAACCACCATTCGTAAATCGTCTCTATCATGATAAAGGTGTTTGCTTCCACATTCTTAAGCATTGCACGTATAATATGAGAAATCGATTCTTCACTATCACTTTGTAAAAAAAATGCAAGTTTGGCATGAACAGGACTTGAACCCATGCTGGAAACCTTTATTAATCGTAACTCCATTATGTTACCGCTACACTACCATGCCACCTGAAGCTAAAAGGCAAATATTACTTACTTATCGTTGATTATTATAACGATCAAGCTTCTTCCTGTAAGTTTATTTGCACCTAAGTGCACAACGAAATCCATTTATTCGACGACCTAGAGATAAATTAGTGACCACTAATAAAGGAAACCAAATTCAATCCAGGAAAAAATACAGAAATAAAAAATGCAGTAGTTTTGCCATGCAAATTCAAAAGTACGCCAATAATAATAATAATAATAATAATAATAATAATAATAATAATAATAATAATAATAATAATAATAATAATAATAATATAATAATAATAATAATAATAATAATAATAATAATAATAATAACCTATATTGCAAAATTGAAAGGGAATGTGACTTATAGTCTCTTGAACCACCCGACCGATCTCGATCAAATATTCAACATTGATAATCTTCGTACCTGGGAGTATTTTTATCTATTCGTTTTGATGGTGTTAGGGGAGGATGGAAAAATATAAAAAATAAAGAAAACTTAATAAGTCTTGAATCAAGCGACCGACGTGGATGAAATTTTCAATATAGATTACGTTTGTGCAGTGGAATGCTTTTAATCATTTCACTTTGATGGTGGAATGTAGGGAAGGGGAGGACGGGGAGATATACAAAAATCAATTTAAATTAAAATAAAAGTGACTTTGTTAATGAATTAATAAGTCTTAAACCACCGAACAGATCTTCTTTAAATTTTCAACATGGATGAAGTTCGAGCCTGAAGTGGTTTTTCATCACATCACTTTGACGGTAAAACTTAGGGGAATGGAGGGTAGGGGAAAGATAGTATGGTTTTCATTATTTCACGCTAGGAATTAGAGAAGGGAACTGCGAAAGGGATATATATATATATATATATATATATATATATATATATATATATATATATATATATATATATATAATTTAATAACTCTTGAACCACCGTACCAATCTCGATAAAATTTTCAACCTAGATGAAGTAAAAACCCGAGATGGATTTCCTCAGATTATTTTTATGATGTAACTAATTGAAGGGGGAAGGATAGCAACATTTAGAAGATAACGAAAAATGGCCGATATTAGTATCGAATCTATAATTTTTGGAGTCGCTGAGATGAACAGTGACACATCTGATGCCGTTTAAATCCAAATTCAGCCGGCAACATGGAGGAGGGGAAGACATATAAAAATGATCAAACTAACCAATATCATTGTGGAATTTATAGTTTTTCGGGTGGCTCAGATGAACGATGACACTTAAAATGGCGTGCTCCGCAGCATGGGAAAGTGAGGGGATATATAAAACTCATCGAAAATGACCGATATCAAAGAGCGCTTTAGTAATAGTAAAAAGTGACTGAATAACGGAGCATATTATTATTGTTTCTCAATTTAGCCCAGCAAAGCGGCCAATTCATGCTAATAATAATAATAATAATAATAATAATAATAATAATAATAATAATAATTATTATTATTATTATTATTATTATTATTATTATTATATTATTATTATTATTATTATTATTAGCATACTTTTGAACTTGCACGGCGACATTAAGTCATAATATGTTTTTATTTCTGTAATTTTTCCTGGATTGTACGTTGTTTCCTTTATAAGTGGGCACTAATTTCTCTCTAGGTCGTCGAATAAATGAATTTCGTTGTGCACTAAGGTGCAAATAAACTTACAGGAAGAAGCTTGATCGTTTTAATAATCAACGATAAGTAAGTAATATTTGCCTTTTAGCTTCAGGTGGCATGGTAGTGTAGTGGTAATGTAATGGAGTTACGATTAATAATGGTCCATCATAGGTTCAAATTCTGTTCATGCCAAACTTGCATTTTTTTTTACAAAGTGATAGTGAAGAATCGATTTCTCATATTATACGTGCAATGCTTAAGAATGTGGAAGCAAACACCTTTGTCATGATAGAGACGATTTACGAATGTTGGTTGGGAAAGGGCAAGGGATTTACCAGGACGTTCGAAACATTTCATTGATATGCAGTAAACAATTTTCGTGTTATCGTTCTCAGAAAGAAATATTACAGCATTTGTTTAACGAAGTTTGGGTAAAGCAGTTGGTGGTGTAGTGGTAAAGTACTAGACACCCAAGAAGAAAATCTGGGTTCGATTCCCCACAAGGTAGTATAACTTTTTCGCATAAAATAATGGCTGCCAGCAGAGTTTTGTCTTCTGTTGGAGAACTTACAAAGCATCACTGGCGAGAATTCGAATAAACAGTTTGTGCGTTCTTCATCATGCACTGTAATAAATGTGCCTCATATTTATATTCCTCCCCCTCTCTCTTTCTCTCTGTTTCTTGTCGATTCCCTATCCTTTCGTTGCATCTTTCACTTCTCCCCCTCTCTCTCACGAACACACGTACTTCATCTGCATGTGCGTGTTCCAAAGTTGAAACGGAGCAAGAGAATGATAGACGTGGTCTGGAGAATGTAATTAAGTGGCAACTTCAACGTCGAGTTTTTCGTGCTCTGGACAGAACATCTCCAGTCCTGGTCATCTCTGAAAGAAATACTGTTTAAACGCAAGGGAATAAGCAAAATATCTTTTTTATCATCTGGGTTACCGAGTCTCAGTCGAATTACCGGGTCACTATGGGTTTGAATCCTCGATCCAGTGGTGGTCCATAAGCTAACCAACATCATCCGACTGACACTATGATCCGTTTTAGCTCTAACGTCTTCATTCTCTCTATGCAAATTACAACGTTATATTCGCAAGATATGAAAGTGATGCTGGATGTTCGGTACAGATAAATCTTCGGAAAAGACTAGAAAATGGTAACCTCTTTGGTTATTTGAAAACAATAATTTATTTATACTAGTTCCACACAAATTTGTTTCCATCTTGTAATTCAATGTGATTTATTCACGTTGAAATTTGAATTTCACATGCAAGGTCTGCTACATCTATAAGGAACATCCCATTTTCCATTTGAACATTTGTAACTTTTCATTATGATACGGTTTGGACTTTTAATATAGGATATTTCTGATAAAAATTTACCAGCAAAATAGCAATCATTCGATTTTAACTTTCTTTCTTTCTTCCTTTTTCTTTTCTTTTTTCTTTTTTTCACTTTGCATTAGTAGTCTGGAATGGAAGATATGACCTACGCTACCTGCTGGGTTTATTAGAATGTAGTTTGCATCAGTACGTCCAATAAACACTACCGAATTTACAAACGAACCACGCAGAAACAAAACATGTTTGTTAAACTTTTGACATTATCTTAGATGTGTCTGTGAGATCTACAGTGCTACTGGAAATTGAATATGCTATCCTGTATGAAAGAGACTTAATGAATGTTTCAAGCATCCTCTATATATTCGAACAGTCCTGAAAAAAATAGAAATACAAACGTTATTTCTATGTAACTGTGGGATTTCTGGTAACGGAACTTTATAATGTTAGGTTCTTTTCTTGCTAAGTTTAAAATTCCACATTTTTTTCTGTTCTCCCTTTCACTTTTCTTCTTCTCTCGCTTGGGGTCCCGGGTCCAATCCCAGCCCCCGCCAAGTGGACTTTGTGGTAGACAAACACCGTGTGTGGGTTTTTTCGGGGTTCTCCCGTTTCCTCCCACTTTCTTCATTCCACCATTTCATTCATTCCTCATCATCACCGTCTCCTTTAGCCTAACCGGCATAACCGTGGGACGTAAAACTAAAAGATTTCATTTCATTTTTTCTTCTCTCGCCTTCTCTCTCTCTCTCTCTCTCTCTCTCTCTCTCTCTCTCTCTGGCTCGTTTCTGAACCTCTGTGAAATAGACATTCATTGGTTTCAATGTTTCATTATGTGCGTTTCAGTTTCTCCCTAAATCAACTTATGAATCTTGTTTCGTCTTGGTTTTGTTATTTCATTTTATCGAAACTAATATCTGTGTAGTTTGAAATTAGAATTGCGTTCATTCTGTTAGCTAATTTTAGTATGGAAGAGAATAAAGGAGGAGAGGGAGGGGCTCTCTCTACCAGGCACGATTATGGGATAAGAAGGTGTATATTGGGTGGCCTAGCTGCACGGTGTTATGTATCGCAATTTTTTGATGCGGAGTGTACAATTACTTTTTCAATTTATACTTTGTATACTATGAATTACGTAACAGTAAAACAGTGTTTAAGATCTAATACTTAAGTGAACTAGTATCGATCACGAGAACCGAAAATTTCTCAGCTCGGTTCTAATCTGGAAAACAAAACTAGAATTGTGATGTTTTTTTCTTCTCGTCTCAAATTTAAAAAGGTACTTTTCTGAACTGTCGTCTTGTGCACAACACTAATATTCTGGTCTCGTATTCTCATATATGAGCTCCTTCACTTCTATATGGTTAGCATACGTGTCTTCGGCATGGGATAACTGGGTACAGTGGCGTAAGTAAAGGCTTGAGGGCCCTCCTGCAAATAGGGTTGAGTGGGGCCTCTTCTCTACGTCCCACTTCACGATTTGGGGACCCAGTCATGGTTTGGGCACCCTCGCAATGCGTGGTCTGCAGGGCTCTTATTTACGCCCCTGCCTGGGTACGATTTCCGGGAGCTCATGCAATACAAATTCTACGTTAAATTGTAGGTTCATGTCTCACATAACCTCGCTGCCGAATGGGCGCTACACCTTTAACTCAAATTGTACTCAATATTTTCATATATGTATGAGACGTGTAGCTAATAATTTTATTTGTTTTTTCTCTTTCTGAAATATACTACATTCTCCAAGAAGAAAGGAGGGACAGGGTGTTAAAACAATTAATAACACATAGCTAGAATGCCAGTATGGGTAATTGATAAGATTTCTTGTTTTTCTGAGAACTCACAAGATTCAGATGGCACCTTAATATGTAGAATCACGTGTCAATAGTTTCATATGGGATGTTAATGCTAGACTCTGGCATGAAACTATCCATTGCGATACAGTTGGTAGCATCAGGAGTATCATTTAATGCAGCCCGATAATAATTAAATTTGACAATAGTGATTTACACAAATTGAAAAAATACACAACTATAAGTAAACGGATTTATTAGAATATCACCGATAAATCAAAATCTTTTTTCTTCCTTGCACAAGAAATTGTCATGAATTTAAATCTTCTGGCTTATTATTCATCTGTATGAGTATGTTTCCTTTAAACCTATCACAAGTATACTAATGGGTGGTCCGGAAGTGGGCGCACCCTTGATTGGTGTTTCCTGATGGTTTTCTGTTTTACCTACATTTGTTTGGTAACATTGCTATTCATGTTCATTTGTTTTCTGTTGTGTTCTGCTTGTCAACAGTTATTTGCAGTGAAGTTGGAGTAATCGACAAAGTGTGATCGAAGTCCATATAGCATTGAACAAAGATTAGTATGAATGGTGATCATATGGTGATCATGTTTATGACTCTTAAGACTTCAAGGTAACTGTGTACAGACATTCTACCATAACTAACACTATACCAAAACTAAAGGGGGGGTTGTACGCCCACTTCCGGACCACCCTGTACGTAAGCATCTCGCGTAACACGGCACACATCGAGCCGATATCTATCTCCTCTCAAACCTTTTATAGCCTGTTGTGGTCATGCTCGCTGCTGACTCTTAGCGGTAGAAAGTGGAAACACTGCATGGAAACTAAACTTTGAAAGTTAACCCTTCGAATCATATGCCTCAGAATAATATATGTTTAATAGATTTTACAGAATAAATATCTGAAATCGGGTCCATCATTTTAACTTGCCATATATATCAATCTATAGGTCCAATTGAGCTGAATACAATGACATGTGTGAGTCTAAAAGTTAATGTGTACGAGAAAATGGGTAACTGCCGAGAATGAAGAAAGATAAATTTCTTTGTGAACGTAAAAATTTATGTCGTACGAGAATCATGCCACTTATTGAGATGAGACTGATACTGAAATATATTCTCATTAAGTTCTTCATTGTGATACTAGTAAGACAACAGCACAGATATACCGGTATACGTAGCATGGTAAATCTGATATATATATATATACCAAAATTATTATTAACACTTAAATTTTAATATTTGTTTACTATCATCTTACGTAAAGATGATATATATGAATATATAGCTTGCATCGAGCTGAACAAAATATCATGCTTGGTAGTATATTCTCATTCTGGGGCCGCGGTGGCTCAGTGGTAGAGCGTTCATTTCATTTATATATTCTCATTCGTAGTAAAAAAAAAACATTTTTTGTGGTGCTGAAAGTTATATACTTACTTGCCAATCTATCTACTAAAGTGCTACAATAACAATAAAAACACTTCAGCTCCAACCTCCAACTTTAGATTTCAAACCTTTGATTTACGGTTATTTGTGATTTTATGTTTAACAAAGACAAAAAAGTATGTGTAATTAAATGAAATGAAATGAAATCTTTGAGTTTTACGTCCCACGCTTATGCCGGTTAGGCTAAAGGAGACGGTGATAATGAGTGATGAATGAAATGGTGGAATGAAGAAAGTGGGAGGAAACGGGAGAACCCTGAGAAAACCCATGCACACGGTGTTTAACCCCACCACAAAGTTCACTTGGCGGGGCTATGTGTAATTAAACAAATTATTTAAATAGATCTTTTTCATAAAGTTTATTTTTTAAAATTATTGTTCAAAGCCTTTATATTTTAATAAGCCTTCTCCAAAATAAATGCAAATGACTGTCCTGCCATCTTTGGAGTTCTATTAAACTATACGTTTGTGGACGTTTATATGTTTGTGGTCAATTCTTTCGACAATAAGATCTCGGAATCTACAGGCTTTAGAAAAATGACGTTTCCTCTAATCGATTGCAAATTGTGCGTACATTGTCCAGTTCTAATTGAATATTTAAAAAAACATGGCCATTATTTCTTTATTACATTTTTACGGGTACTGGAAGTGTTGGAATTTAAAAAAAACTAAAGCATCATATCCTGCGCATTATACATTCCAACACCACATAATTGTATACAAGGATTACATATCTCAGGCGTTTGTTTGAAGGCCAAATTATAATGAAAAACGAAGGATAACCATTTCTCCAGTCTAAGTTGAGTCTTATTGTTTGGAGTGTTTTGCCCAATGAACACCATATATCCCTGACAGTATAATTAATTGTGTGAGTAGTGTATTTGATTATTACATACTGCATGTAAGAAGAAAGAAAACATTGATCATACATGAATTAAAAACTCCAACCGGAATTAGGCTCAAATCTTGCAAACGGTGCGAGATATTGAAAAAGTAATCGAAAAAATCTCCCCTTTACGGTATCTCTTGACGATTTTTGTTAAGACGTCTTTCACTTCTGTCTGTAAAGGGACATGTACAGCTGTGAGGACTAACAAGGAGATTCATGCTCATATGTGAATGAAGCGCTGTGTAGAGAGCGCAGATTCAGCCAGTCTGTATATTAAAATGCTAGGTTTATATGTTTGTCCGCAGTCCTTTCGACAATGAGGTCTCGAAAACCACAAGAGGTAGAAATGTGCCGTTTTCACTGGTCGATTTCAAATATTGTTTAGATTGTCTAATTCTCATTCAAATTTTCAAAAACCGCATTGTTATTGTTCTATTCAACATTTCAGGGACCGTTTTGAGCCCATAAGATTAACATTGTTGTAGGCCGGAACTACGGTGTTAGGCAACCAGTAGAGAAGTTACGTATGTCGGGTTGATGGACATTGCAGGCGCTTAAATCTGAATGGCAAGGCAACTTCAAAGGTCTCAAGAGACGCAATGAGGCGTACTCGGACGAATATGGATTTATTAGGGGGGAAAATATTTTCACTTGATATCGTGTTACTTCTATAAATTTGCTACAATCTCATTCCAACATCTATACGAAGCAATTCACTTCCTTTGTGAATCTCCTAGCCATTACTTGTGTGAGTAAGGAAACATGCACAGTGGGAAGGAGATTCATGGTCATAACAGAACGATGCGCTAAGTAGACAGCTCAAGTTCAGCTAGTAATAACTAAATGTTTTTATTTTACTGAACGAAATTATTTAATTACATAACATATATGTAGTAAAATGCACTGTTAACTAACAGATTGTACGTATCTATTTATTGCTGTTTATCTTTTCCGAGTAGTGACATATACATACTACTTGTAACTCAACCTTTGAATTCAACTGTGTCATATGATTTTATTTCCTATTATAATTGCTCATTTTTCAGCCCATCTTCCAGTTCTCGAAGAAAAATACTAGCTTCCGATATTTCTGATGTTCTCCGTCATTTGTTGCTTTAACTCAATGTCTTATTTATTTCCCTTTTTCTCTATCTGAACTAAGAACATCCATCTTTTAAATTCCAGAAGCCAAACAGCTAACTCCCAATCACAGTCAATCATTATAATTCTGTGTTTCCTTGAAAATAAGACCGGCTTTTTTATGTATATCCCAAAAGTCACATTAGGATTTATCTGTACCCACAAATACAAATACAGTATCTGTATGCATTTATCATATGTAAAGTAACCCATTTTGAGTCCTGCAACTACCAACTACCTACTTTCAGGGTAGGGTTTATCTTTGGAGTAGGATTTATATTACGAGCAATGTGGATAATTATGCTATGGTGCATTTTTGGTTGGGTCTTATTTTCAGAGAAACAAAGAAATAGGAAGGAGAAGAAGCAGAAGAAATTGCTTACCTAACTTTCATTATGTGTAAAGATCAAGGATCTTATAAAATAGAGGATCTGCCCTTACAACAAAATCTTGAAACCATACGTCACAGTTTCACCACCCCTACTCTGCCCACTCTACCCAATAGGATCGCAATGTTTTGAGCCAACAATCATGGCGGAAACGAAAGTAGCCAATCAGATGATGGCATAAACGTGAGTAGCCAATCAGAAGTGCCGATTCTCGGTTGTTTTTTGGCTTCATTGATTTAATAGGATGAAGATAAATATGAGCAGATACTCTATTTTATAAGATCCTTGGTAAAGATAGTGCCATGTAGTAACATTTCGTATTCGGAAGTTTGGTATCTATAGTTTATACGATTATGTAAATACCACGAATAATCAACATGTATTTAAAGATTTGCTAGTCAATAGCCTAAAATAGATTCTCCTTTATTTGCAATGTATAAAATTATAATGTTCAAATGTGCACTGTAAGTTTCATAGACTTACAAGCTATTACAAGAGAAGTCTTAAAATATGATTATATTCGTTAGAGTATTTGGCAACTCTATGAAAACAGAGAATTTCAGCATTTAGTGAAGCATCACCAAGCCTTACTAATTTACTATGAATTATCGATATGTTGTGCTTAGAGTATGGGATGATACTGCAACAGATGCAAGGATACGAGATACAACAATTAAGTATCAAAATTTGATGGTAAACAAAATACGAAGGTACGAGATGATACTGCGTTAAAGAAGACGATTGATTTAAAAAAAGAGAATGGAAGAGAATGAAAGTGTGGACGAAGTGGGAGATTACCGAAAAACCGACGGACACGATGTTGTCCGTCCCAATTCACATGGCCTGGGATCGAACCAGGAAGCCCTTGCACCAACAATGAGCGCTCTACGAATAAGTCACCTTGGACTCCAACATTCATAGAAAGATGGAGTAGTTTGTTGTTCATCATGCATGGAACAAAATATGAATATGACTTCAGATTGGTTCATCATTAGTCTATCTGCTAAATATTGAATTCGATATGGAGATCATGTCGAAAAATAATTAGTTGTTAATATATAGATACAAGATACGAGAGAGGACCACAAACTAAGGTTACAAGGCCAATATTTCTGGAGTTTCGTCTGTTATAGAGGAATGAGGAGTGTGTGATAATTTTATTATCTCAACAAAAACACCAGAGATGCAAAAAGTGCAGCCAAGTTCGTCAGCCTCAAAAAGTGTTGAGATGAGGATGAATGAGCCAAGTTCCTTGGGCAATGTATCTGAAACAAACATTGGATCTTGGAGCGAGGTGTCTAACATATTCGAACACACCAAGTTGTCTGTTGCTAGTTTCACAGCCGTCTCATTTTAGTCTTAAGGCTGGTGCTGGCCTCCAAATTCAACACGATCACAAGCACCATCCCTAAGGCTCGTCAACATCTTTTTCCTTGACACCTCGTGGAGGATTATAAGTTTCCCTTGTCTGTGTTTAAAACGATCAATCTTACTGCAGTATATATGTGCCTTAGCGCATTATCGAAGTTGATATTCCTAAGATTGTTTGGAGGCCCCAAACCCACCACGCCCACCACCACTATCCCTAAGGCTCCTTAACTTAATTTTCCTTGATACCTCGCGCCAAGTTCCAGTTTTCGTTTTAGATGTAGTGGCTAAGGAACTTCGCTCATTCATCCTCGTCTCAACACTTTTTGAGGCTGACGAACTTTGCTGCACTTTTTGCACCCCTGATGTTTTTGATGAGATTCCACTTCCTTTTGTAGTTCACCATATCAATATCGTATATTGGGATTCTCAATTGTGGAATATTGATGGATTTAAATTTAGAATTGTACATTTTGTAGGAGCCATAATGTGTCACATGCAACATTAGTTCCCAGGGGCTCTCCCACCGGGAATCGAACCCAGGACCCTGTACAACAAAGGCGCACATGCTAGCTACTAGACATGCGGGGAGGATTTCTTCTATTAAATATCTGTTAGAGACTTATGCCCAAACGAGATTCTAATTCATTTACCCGAGCTACAAAATCACGATCACTAACATCTCATTTTTCATTACCTAAATATGAAAAGTATCAACAGGGCCCCAAAACCATTGACGTTGAATAGTCGATGTTACATCACTAGAGATGGCTGGTGTTTCAATATAGTTAGTTGTTCTCTACCCTCCCACATTGCGAAATTACGGAGTTCATTACATGACGTGCATGTAGCCCAGTTTCATACTGCCTAGTGTTTTCCTTCCAATGATATACACATTCGAGTAGCTTGTAAACTTAATTATATATGCCACCAACATATCTCATATAGAACTCGAACAATTGGATTTCTCGTTTCTTGGAAAACTTCATTAATTCTAAATATCCCCACCTCTACATTCTCTTACTTATCAATTTAATTTGAATATCTATTTAGTACCAATAACTGCAATAAAGGAAAGATATTCACCGAAAAAAAAAAAGCTTTCCTTGTCTGGGTTTTCAATTACGAAATTTAAGGCAGTATGTACGCCTCTTAACCCACTTTCTTTTAAGAAGTTAACTGATTCACCGAACTGCCTCATTAACTTGTGTAACTACTTATTTCTAGGTTCCACTTGTTTTACACTCACACTGAGAAAAGAAGTATGTGGCGTACCTAAAAACATAGGTTACATGTAGAGATGCAAGGGCTCGGAAAAAAACCGGCTTTTTTGAAAAAAAACTCGGTTTTTTCTGCTTCGCTTTTTTGCTTGGGAAATTTTGGGCTTTTTTCAAAATTCTGCTTTAAATTGATAAAGCAGACTTTGCTTCGCTTTTCTATAACACAAAAAGTCATTTAATTAGTGGTTGATGCCGATAATAATATAAAACCTCGAAAATAAACCATGAATTTCGAAAAGATATTTCAAACAATTTTACTTCTCAATATATTTACATTATAAATTCCAAAGGATTAACCAATGCATATAAGATTTTTTTTAACTTCCTATATACAAAAGTAAGCAGGGTTGGGAAGAACCATGTTTTTTTTCTTGAAAATGCCAAAAAACCCTTTTTGGGGAGGGAGTTTAAACTAGGCTTTTTTAGCTTAAACCAGGCTTTCTGGTTTAGATATTTTCCTTTATGTATTTATATTACATATTGACAGAAATAAGTTTGTTTCGCCCTGGTGTTATTATGCAACAACGGGGTTATGCTGGAAGAGGTCACATAAGCTTAAAGAAGTCCGGTCAGTAAATCTCCTAAATTGGGAAACTCCCGCCCTAGCCATCGGGAAAATCCCGTCATTACTCTAAATGTAAAACAATAACGGAAAAAATCCTGTTATTGCTTTGCATGTAAAATTTAAAGGTCAACGTATCATAATCAGTACGATAAAACTGAGGTATTAAATTACAAATTTAGTACGTACATATCATTGAAAGTCCAATCCAAGCTAATGTTGGAAGCTACGTAGGCAATCGATAAATTATGCTAATTTCTATCAATATATTTAAGCAACCTTGGCTTCTTTATAAAACAACAGGCATTCAGGCATGCAGAAATGTACAATTTGGTTTAGTTTCGTAGTTTAGGCTTAACATCCTTACGTAATACCGAGGTTATCAAGGAGAAGACTTTCGCTTAAAGTTACATCTGAACCGCTACTTTGTTTACGCATGAAAGAAGGGTTGTGGTTCGACCGAGAATTGTACATGGGACACCTTGATTAAAAGGTCAAAAGGAAATAAAACTAATGCAGATTGTTTGATGTGTGGAAACGTCACCATGAAGTTCACATGATTCGCATTTTTCGTTTTTTTTTTATTTTTTTTTTGGTTTAAATCAGTTGTTTATTTAAAAAAAGAAAAAACAGCTGGTGTAAACCTGCCAACCCTAAAAGTAAATACTTCTTTAAAAAATACTCAAATAAGTAGCAAAATTCTATGTAGTATTTTTACTTCAAAATATTCCATACTCTCTTTTTGGAACAAAATAAAATTAAAATAAAACATAAGAAAAATACTTAGATTTATATGATACACTTAAAGGCTGCACATCTAGAGATTTTGGTTTTGTATATTCTTGAAATTCTGCATTTTTATATAAGCACCATCACGGTTTTACTCAGTCCTCAAGTTTTCTGTATTTTTAACAAGAGGGATTCAACATATGAAGGGCGTGAGGTAAGAACATGGTAACCCACAATTTTACTATTTTAAGTAATTAGAAATTTTCTGCTGCACAATCCATTTTGAAAGTTGGAAAGCTGATTTTTCACATAAGACTATACATGAAGGATTAAACGAAGTGGTATGCGTTGCTGTCTATCTGGTGCTGCATAACTCAGCAATTGAAAATTTGTTAGTTACCATGTTCTTGGCTCACACCCTTCATATCATTACGGAGCCCTCCCACCCCACCACCACCAAAAAAAAAGGATTACGGAATATATTCAAGTTAAGATAAATACAACTGCACAACAAACATGACTGAGTGGAGCTTTTGCGCTTCTATCGGGAAGTTTGGATTCAACCCAGCATTCGACCATTCTGACAAAGCTTTTCTTCATTCCATCTGTAAAGTAGAAATACCGCGTGTACTGTGAGTTGGCCGACGTCCTTTCTTATTGTTTTTAAATCGTTATTATTACTAATCACCAGCAGTGACGGCTTTGCGAAGGTTAGAGGGGCGGTTTTTCGGGCTGAAGCCTGTTCCCCAAAATTATGGAATGTCTAAAGCAAAGGAAATATCTATTAATTATGCCTTTACTCATAAACTTTAAGCTCCCGTCAAATAAAAATTACGAATGTTTAGAAAAACTAAACCTGAGTAAGAAAAACCCCTCCCAAAATACTCTTCTAAATCCGCCACTGATTCTCAGAATAAAATAATCTTCAAGGTTGTATTCGGAAGATTATCGCTAAATATATAAACGAAACGAAATATTATGCCTGTACTCATAAACTTCAAGCTCCTCCCAAATAAAATTAGGACATTTTAGAAAATGAAACAATCAGAGAAACCCCTCCCAAAGTGGTTTCTAAATCCGCTACTGATTATTTGTATAAATTAGTATTCAAGATTGTACCCCGGAAAATTATTGCTAAATCGTTGCACAGCTACAGTATAACAGAAATGTGAAAGTACGGGTTGACGGATACATTAAAAAACGTAAGCTTTGACGGATATGTAGAAACTTTTGCGCTAGAAGCTAGAATACTAAGCTCTTACAAATGAAACACGGATGACAAACTATAATGATCTAGAGAAGAAAAAAATGTCGATAACTCAAAAGTTAAATAGCCTCTAAAATTGCCCTCAAATACTACATTCTTCATGTTAGCTTTAATTCGTAAAACATGTGCTCCATCCATCTTGATGGTGAATTTCAGAGCGAAATATGGCATTTAGGTCATGGAATTCTTATCTAACTATAGAATATACTATAAGAAAACTATTTAGATAGAAAAATCATGAAAATGAAAAAAGCCAAAATTTCCAAAATTCTCGTTCTTTTTTCCAAAAAAGCCGGCTTTATATGTGAAAAAAACCATCGATTCAAAAAAGCCGGCTTTTTTGCATCTCTAGTTACATGTGTAAATTGTAAATCCTGTAGTTTTTGAACTTTACGTACACTAAACGTACAACTGAAAAAGTATGTTTTATACATACTTTCTGTATAAGTGTTTATAAGTGTTCCGAATAAACGTACTTTCCATACGAACGAAAGAACTGTATATAGGCGGTCAGGACATCACACACTGATGGACGTATGTAATTTGTAGCTGACGTACGTGTGTGTGTGTGTGTGTGTGTGTCTGTGTGTAATGTTAGAGGTCAACGACATGGTGTAAGATCTGCCGGCATAATCGTGAGACGTAAAACTTGAAGATTTCATTTCTAAGTGGAAAAGAGAAGAGTACGTATGTATCATATGGATAACGTATGCTAAGTACTGATTTCTGCAGTAAACATAAGATTCCTGTATATTTGTACAATATACCACTGTCCGGATAACGAATTTTTCTCAGTGAGCTTAGCTCATTTTTCTATTAACCTAGAACGACAAGTACACGAATACAGAAACATCGAGGATAGTTAAAATTCCAAAGGCTCTTCCACCGGGAATCAAAGCAGGGAACCCGTACACCAAAGGCGCACGTGATAGCCAATAGACCAGCGGGCAGGGCACCCACTCGACCATTCGGATGATTGACATTATCATTATGCATATGATGTGTTGAATAACGGTATCGTTCCTGTTTTCTGATTGTAAGGACAGTTTTTTTTTTTTTTTTTTTTTGCCAATGAAAAATTTCTCATAGCGAAGTTCTCAAATTTCATACTCAAACCGTTATAAGTTACCTTTATGGAGAGTTTCACATCTTTATCTCATTAAGAAATACCTAATGGTTGCGGACAGATTTTCGCCCATAAAAAATTCCCATAGTATATTCCTTAAATTGGAACGTTTTCTATTCTCCAAGTCATTACGCAAGGTAGGTACAATTAGGCACAGTTTCACGTCTCTATCTCATTAGGAAGTACCTAAACAATGATGAGTGAATGAACCGATCTCCGTTTGGGTAAGGACAGTTTTTTGAACATGAAAAATTCCATAGCACATTCCTTAAATTTCGGACACCTTTCATATTCCAGGCATTTAAGGTACCTTTATGTAGACATTCACAACTTTATCTCATTGGGAAGTGCCTTATGGCTACGGACATTTTTCGAATATAAAAAATTTCCCAAAGCACATTCCTTAGGTTTCGGACTTTTTCTACACTCAGGTCGTTATAAGGTACCTTTATTCAGAGTTTCACTTTTCTATCTTGTTGGTAAGTAGCTACTCAATGTGATAAGTGACTGAATGAACCGGTTCCTACTTGGCCAAGGACAGTTTTTCGCCCATAAAAAATTCCCATAATGCATTCCTCAGATTTTGGACATTTTTCATACTCAAGTCACTATAAGGTATCTTTATACACAGTTTCACGTTTCTATTTTGTTGGGAAGTACCTAATCAATGTGATATGTGAGTGAACGAAGCAGTTTCTGCTTGCCTAAGGACAGTTTTTCGTCCATAAAAAAATGTCCATAACTCATTCCTTAAATTTCGGACTTTTTTATTACGCAAGTCATTATAAGGTATCTTTATGCAGGGTTTCCTGTCTCTATCTCTTTGGAAACTAGCTAATCAATTTGATGAGTGAGTGCATGAAACGATTTCTTGCTTGGCAAAGGACAGTTCTTTGCCCATAAAATTTTTTCCATAGCACATTCCTCACATTTCGGACTTTTTTCATACTTAAATCATTATAAGGCATCTTTATGCAGAGCTTCACGTCTCTATTTCATTAAGAAGTTCTTAATCAATTTGATAAGTGAGTGAATAAACCGATTTCTGCTTGCTAAAGACAGTTTTTCACCCATGAAAAATTTCCCATAGCACATTTTCCACATTTCGGACTTTTTGCACACACAAGTCATTATAAGGTATCTATATGCAGGGTTTCACATCTCTATTTCATTGGGAACTAGTTGATCAATGTGGTGAGTGAGTGAGTGAAACGAATTCTGCTTGGCTAAGGGGGGACAGTTTCTCGCCCACAAAAAATTCCCATAGCACATTTTTCACATTTCAGACTTTTCGCACACTCAAGTCATTATAAAGTACTTATATGCAGAGTTTCATGTCTATATCTCATTGGGAACTAGCTAATCAATGTAAGAGTGAGTGAGCGAGACGATTTTTGCTTGGCAAGGGAAAGTTTTTCACCACAGAAAATTTCCCATAAACACTCCTCACATTTCGAACTTATGCCATGCTCAAGTCATTAGAGGGTAACTTTATGCAGAGTTTCAAGTCTCTATCTCATTGGGAACTAGCTAATCAATTTGATAAGTGAGTGAGTGAAATGATTTCTTGCTTGGCTAAGGATAGTTCTTTGCCCATAAATTTTTTTTCCATAGACATTCCTCACATTTCGGATTTCTTCCATGCTCAAGTCATTACAAGGTACTTTTATGCCAAGTTTCACGTCTTTATCTTACTGGAACGTATCTAATCAATTTGATGTGTGAGTAAGTGAAACGTTTTCCTACTTTGCTACGTATAGTTTTTTGCCCATTAAAATTTCTCATAACACATTCCTTACAGTTCGGACTTTTTCCATACTCAAGTCATTATAAAGCACCTTTTTTGCAAAATTTTATGTCTCTCTCTCATTGGGAAGTACCTAATCAATTTGATGAGTGAGTGAGTGAATCAGGGAGCCTGAAAACTGCATATTTGGGGGTCCAGTACTTAAATAGGAATATGAGATTTGGTATATAAGCAGATCTCTCGGATATGTCATTAAATTCTAAATCTCATAGTTCTATCCTTAATAGAATTTTTTTTACAGACCCTCGAAATCGACGATTTTACCCAAAACTCTTGTTTGTGTATAACATGCTTACCGCAGTGCAGGCCAATTTTTATTTTCTTTGCTGAACTTGTGTTAGATGCAATGCACTACCGTGCATGTTGATTTGAAAATTGCAGTACATAATTTAATTTTGATTACAAGATAAAACACCAAACTAATTAGTATTTGATTGGCAAATAATCTGAGAGTAACATACTTCACATATGCTTATAGTTTTAGCATAATAACTGCAAATCACAAAGTTTTTGGAAATATATCTGGAAGTGCATATGTGAAATGGATCAGCAGTCTATTGCTTTAGAATAGAACATTTAATTATAACAAACAGTCAAGCTGTCGCACAGTGGGGCGAAAACGCAAAAAGCTGGCCAAAATATGATAACTATATTCAAATTAAATGAAATTTAGTATTAAGGGGTTATTGAGGTTGCTGATTACGATTCTGCAACTAAAGTTGAAAAAACAAAATGGCGGATCCAAAATGGCGGAATAAAATTTGCAAAAGTCGTAGAAATGTTCTCAAAAGTGGCGATAAAAGGGTTATTGAGGTTGCTGATTACGATTCTGCAACTAAAGTTGAAAAAAACAAAATGGCGGATCCAAAATGGCGGAATAAAAAGAATGTCAACATACTTCGTAATTTTCACAATGTATCTATAACAACACTCACTTTTTTCACATATTTTGATGAATAATTACTTCTTACTTACGTTCTTATTTATTAGAACTGTATTATTATTTAAATGACACAAATTATTGGTATTTGATTCGGTTATGATAACTGCAACGGCTTGTCACTGTAACATTAAATGAACAATAATTAACATCAACACGCTTCGTAATTGGCACGTTTTGGCAGCTACGTTTTTGTCGACAGCATTAATTAATATTCAGACTACCATTCTACAAAATATGAACGTGGTGCACGAGGGTGCACATAATGTTTTCAACGCTTTAAGTTAATAAAATATATAAACAATGTGAAAATTTTGCCTGACTTGCGATTCAAATTATAAATTATTACATCATTATTATTAATTTTTCACTTCACATACTTATTCTACTTACCAGTACGATATAGGAAAACTTTACAGATTTAAAAACTATGAACGCGTTCGAAAGTTACAACCGTTTCAACGGACGCGTCACAATTCTTCTATTGTTCTCTACGCATTTGATCTGCTGAAGGGTCTACTTAAGAGTGGCTCAGATAGTCGGAATAAAGTAATAACCCTATTCTATTTATGGATTTGGGCCCTTCTAACATCACTCTAGAAAACTACATAAAAAAATTCCTATATTACTAACTTTCGTTTTCTTATTTTTGGCCAGCTTTTTGCGTTTTCGCCCCACTGTGTGTCGTCTCGAGTACTATACTCGAACATTTTGCAAATCTCTTAAATAATTTAGCTTTACGGGCTCTTTTGGCTGCAAAGGTTTTTACAATGTCTTCAAAAGATTGTTTTGAGGCTAACTTACGCTCTATGGATATGATTCTAAGGTTGGTGAGTCGTTGTTGTCCTGTTAAGTTTTTGAGAGGTAAGTTTTATATGTACTTTTTGGTTTTAGTTTGCTAAAACTCTTTTCCTTGCCTTATAGTGAACATAAATATTTGCCCACTTTTGCGTGCCCCAATCCGGCGCCTGGGCACAAGCCTTGTTTGCCTCCCCTTAGTTACGTCACTGGTCATTGTAAATAAAATTATCAAAAAAAAAATATTAGGGGAAAAAAGCTCAGGGAACAACTGTATAAGCAGAATGTCAAACTTAATAAGATTATATTACTAGTGAAATAAGTAGGTTAAGAATATTAATTTTTTATTCAGATGTATTATTATAGAAAAAGTGAACAGAAATGAATTTAGAAAAGAAACCAGGACAGCTACGAAATACATACTTTTTTCCTTCTTCCGTCTTGATGAAGTCTTCCATGTTTGGAAGTTATGCATTTTGATTAAATCTACTTCAAAAAATGTACAGAGGGAAATTCTTTACGTATCAAACACACATAGACGCTTTCTTAATAGCATCTAATGCCATCAGCCTACACGGGATGGCTTTCTGAATTGCTAATACACCCCTCAACGAATGATGTTCGTAAATATGAGTAGAATATTAATCATTTAAGTTTAAATTACACAACAACCTATCTAAATTATTAAAGGAACATAAGTGCGATTATGTCATTCGATAGGGCTTGCATTTTTTTTTTTTGTGTATATCTGTCTATCTGCTTGTTTTACTGTTACTTCCCGTAATATTTGTCAGATTTTAATGAAAATTTATAAGTGCTAAGAATGAGGCTTAGGAAATAACTCTGCAGCTTAAGGTTGAAATTCGATAAGATGCCGGTTGAATGGTCCTATAAACCAGTTCTCTTACAGGCGATATATGATGGTCGGGAACAGTCTATATGGTATGGGTTGATCTGTCCTAGATTTAAATAATCTGCTCCCCCTTAAAATTTTTAGAAACTCCCAAAACAAAGTCCCGATTTCCCTCCAAAATATGTTAACATCATTCGTGCAATATTTAAAAAAAACTCACGCTTTTGTTAGTCATCCATACTCAATTGATAGTAAAACTCCTTCGTGGTTAAAAGGTTAGCGTACGCGCCTTTGGTGTGTGAGACCTGGGTTCGATTCCCGGAGGGAGTTCATGTGATTCAGACTCCACGTAAGTCAGTAGGTCCACATCTCATATAACCTCGCTGCTGAACGGGACGTTAAACTCAACATCAACTCAATTCAATTGATAGGAATAAGTGTACTCTCTATGACTCACATTTGATGAGTTTTGGCCTGTTATTTGTTTAATTATGATAGTTAAACAAGAAGAAAGTTCATAACCATGAATATACCATAAATTTTCATAAAGTGTCCCGTTTCTTTAAAAATGCTTGTTTCCTGTGGAAGCCTTATGTATGATGCTCTGTGTATCCGACAAGATTTAAACCCTGGTCACGGTTCGGAGCCCATGTTAATAGTAGGACCTACCCTTCATATCTTCAATATCGAATAAGGAAAAGAAATCTTGGAAAACAAATGAAAAAGGGATTAAAACGAGTAAATTTACCTTTAGCTATTAAATTTGTGAATATGCAAAACGTGAAAATAAAATTTTCCATGACAACTTTCATGGGAGTTATTTGATTAAATACAATGTATGTTTGTTTTGAGACACCCGAAATATTTAAACTGCTTGCCCTTAAAATCAGTCAAGAATAAAGTGGGTAAATTTACTCTTTTTAAGTATATATTCTCCAGTAAATTTCGTAAAAATTCTCCAATTTTCATGAATCATCGTGTGTGTTTTCTTTGAGATTTAAGAATTAGCCTTAATTATACCGTCTATAGATGTGATAAATCCAGATAGTTGCGATTTCATCAATATACTCGGTGTCTTTCATTCTCGGCATATTAACATACTTTTTCGTTTGCAAACAGTTGCGATGCGAGCTTTCTTTCCTTCTCGTTCACTGTTCGTTATAATGTCTCGTTGTGAGGCCTCTCTGCATCCGACTTGTTTCAGGTTTACAATGAACTCAACCGTCACAATTGGTTTTCGGATATTTGATTGCACACATCGCCTGTGCGCCTTCATCCGAAACTATGATAATGGTCGTCAAGTAACAGAATGACTTAAAAAGAGTGACATGTTTGTCCTTAATGACGGAATTGCTACTCACCACTATTACCTATTCGTGTTGACCTTTTCTCATGTAATGTTTGCCTTTGGGCTTTCTTGACACGAAGAGTGCTTCCAGGGGATCGAGTCTATCTCAAATAAGCAAAAACTCAGATAGTATGGGAATCAGCTATTATTAGGTGTAGTAGTACGTACTGTAAATGACAAAACATTTTTTTATGCAGGAATTGTTTGTTAGAATATACTAACACTTTTTTAAAATATTTTCACACACACACACAGTACCATAGAAAATTTATTTTCTTGAAACAGGCAGTGATAGCTTTCTGAGACAAGTTTTGCTGCTCCTTTGTTGCGCGAACTTTGTAGGTTGAGAAGATCAACTGGCATTTTTTTAGACTCCCTCGGTTAATCTAGAGCATTGATCGCCAAACCGTCGATCACGAGCTACTAGTAGCTCGCGGGGAGATTTTCGGTAGATCGCCTTAATCCTCCGGTTGGCTAACTTTGATTCCTCCACTGAGCTGACGCTAACGACAGGGGGCGCTGATGACAACAACTGCTTGTTGCTCCGGAACAACTGCCATTGCCAGCCTTATCTTATAGTTGATTGTACACGTGTGGGGTTATGACGTCATGTTTGTCGTGTATATATTAGACATTCGCTAACTTGGATAGTTTCATTTCATATTTACTAGAAATGGTTTATAGGTAATAATCAAATGTAAGATTTTTTGTATAAAAAAAAAGTTGGGCTCTTTTGGTTGGTAGCTCACAGTAGGATTTAAAAACGGTACTGTAGGTCAGAAGCTTCCTAAGTTTGGAAACCACTGATCTAGATGCTCAGTTAACCGAGACTCACATAATCGTGAGTCTACTGTATTTACCTTTTCGTGACGGGAACACAAAATAGCCTCACCACTGACATCCCCGTTAAAGTTCCCAATCAATCGACCAAATGATGCAAATTGTTAAATACAAGGACGACACAACACTGGTAGGCACTGGTAAAATACTTATAAAGAATGACGCTACAATCATTGATACTTTTATAACACATATTTAGGAACATGTTTGATACAATCCTGACGACCATTGTAAAACCACTTATACAAGATTAGCATAGCAGTGAAAGGTAATGTTAAACAAAACACTTACACAAGAATGAGACAACTCTCAAACACAGTCTTGGAAACATATATAAGGAACGACTCATCACTGATTGACGTTGTTGAAAAATCACAATCTAACTTGGGGTGTTCTGCTTAAACACGAGGAGTTATTTAAATACTTTTTGAAAAAATAAATAATTTCCTTAGTAGAAAGGATCTTCAGTAGGTTTATAAATTTGCTTTTATTCAAAAACTTCTCTTTGTGTTGTTTCGTAAGAGACGCCTATATTGTTAACAAAAGAGTTAGTTTCCATCCAGAAGAGTCAAAGAACTTTCATCTCTGCGTAGAAACTTCAGGAAAGAACATTTATTAAAAATTTGAAGAAGAATCCTCATCTTACCTCCTTTTTCAATCTTGTGCTTTCTTGTGCTTCAAATTGAATGACGTTGAGTACTTATTTCCTCCCTTAGGATCTGTACCAGATTAAAATACCAAGATGAAGGGCTACGAATGATGACAAGATAGATGGAGCTGTACTTAACATTAGTTTTCAGTCTCAACATAATTAAAATGAAAATGCTTTATCAAGTGTGTGTGTGTGCGTATAGGTGTGTTTGTTATAGGGTTGCCAGACATCCTTTCTTTGACGATAAGTATCACAATGTCACAATTTTCAGTGTAAAAAGGCGAAAAGGCCCTGTCTCTGAACCTACAGTATTTACACTGCAAAAATAAGAGTTCGGATAGCTTCCAGAAACGACTTTTGGCCATTGTTAACCATGTCCAAAAATAGTCAATACAAACGAATTTTTAAGCAGTAACAGTTATTAGGACGCTTTACACACAAGTTATTTCTACCCACATACGCATTGGACACATCAGATCAGGTATATTTTAATACTCTTACTGCACTTCTTAGTAATCACCGTTAGGATACGTTCTAAATATTTTTTGTTCACTATAAAACACTACAAGACATTATAAATAATGTAAGTAAAAGGCTAATAGTCACCGCAAGAAACAAGCCTTATCTCTAGGAACTACTTTCGAAGAACATCGTCTTCATCGTCAGCCTAGGCACACTTCAAAAAGGATTTAAACCATAAAAAGAGTTTTAAAAATGTACGAAGTAAAAACTTTCTTGTTACTATAATTAGACATATGTTAATAGTAATTCACTTGTCACTGTTCACTGTTGTTTACTGTTTTTTTTTTTTCATTATCTTCCAGATGGCGAAAAGGAGTAGCAAAAATATTGCTCCAAATGGCATTTATGTCACCTTTAGATGAATTTTTACTTCGTACATTTTTAAAATTATTTTTCTGGTTTAAATCCTTTTTAAAGTGTGCCTAGGCTAACGATGAAGACGATGTTCTTCGAAAGTAGTTCCTAGAAATAAGGTTTGTTTCTTGCGGTGACTATTAGCCTTTTACTTACATTGTTTCTAATCATTATCACCGCTCGCAATATAATGATAACTACAAGACATTGTTGGAAAAGAAATAGATGATATCTTTCAGTTTAATATCTCATAATTATGCCCTTCAGGTTAAGGGAGACGGATGATTGAGGCAAGTGAATGATAATGGAAGAATGGGTGGAATGATATTGAGGGAGGAAACGGGAGTATCCGAGAAAACCCATGGACACGATGTTGTCCACCACAACCTTACTTTTCCAGGAATCGAACGAGGGACCCTATGCATTATAGATAAGCGCTCTACCACTGAGCCACCGTGCTCCCAAGCCAAAGCTGGACATGTTAAACACAGCCGAAAGTGGTTTCTAAATAACAACCTAGGCATATTCAAACACTAATTTATTTTATGCAGTGCAGAGTCAAAGCGTCATGAAGAGCAAGTGTTATTAGTTAGATATAATTCGTTGGCTCTTTAAGCAGTAACAGGATTTATTCTTTTTTTTCAGTACTGGAACAATAGGAGTAACGTATCTGAATCACATATACCTTAGCGGGAGGTAAACCCGAAACTAACATACAAGGGAGGCGAACGCTAAAGATGTAATCATAAGGAACCAAACCATATATGTTGTTTAAAGAATATAAGACAAAGTTTCAGCAATGTAATCCAACCTTTTAAATAAGAAAAACATTATTACATTATTACAATATTAGCATGTAATGGGGAAAAGCTCAAAGATGAGATATAGGGTAAATATACCAAATTTTGTAGTATATTTATGTTTTCACTTATATATTATCAATTAGAAAATAACCAAATTATAACACACCAGATTACTTTATAGGACCATTTTAACATGAACAGATACATACGGTACGTGTTTTCAGTTTTTCTTTCTTTTTGAAATTCAATTAATTTTGTCTTAGAACTACCATAGGTTCTTATTCCAGTTGTGTGTCCCTATTTTTCAATATGGTTGACTAATTTCGCAAAATTATAATTTTATAACTGATTTTGTGACATATGTTATTATTTATATATTTAATACAATTAGTAATGAATTTATTAATGCATAGGATTCCCTGACGTCCTGGTTTAACCTGAAAAGTCCTGGATTTATATCTTCTGTCTTCCCAAAAAAATCTTAAGAACTCTAAATAATTCGGTTTTTTTCACAAAACAAATCAATACAATTCATGCGATATATAAAAGTTACTGCCTTTATTAACCCTTGATACTCAATTAATAGGTGTAATCTTCTCTCTGTTACTCACTTTTGGTGAATTTTTACCAATTATTTAATTAATTTTGATATTTCTTCAAAACGCAGATACACAACAATGACTTCCATCATAGTTTTTCATACGGTGTCTCAGTTTTTAATGTAAATTTTCATAGGATGGATTTTAGTTTGAAAATTTGGGAGCCCTATAAATTTATGAACAATTGGACACTCTACATCATACATTTTTATCACTCAATATTATTAAACAACGTAACTCTCATATTCTTACTCAAATTACCTAATATAAACCAAAAGTGTAAGTACACAAGATAAAACTATTCAAAAATAATAAGCCTTATTAAATATACATGGAACAATAGGTCATACAAGCGAAATATGCATAACCGTAAAAAAAAAAAAATCGTTGTTTTCATTTTTCTAACCAAGACTTAAATTTAGCTACTATTTAAACTGTATCTATATTGTTTCTGTTATGTCCAATGATTTAGAAATTTGATTGTGCATTACACTAGGAACCTAAACTCTGCACAATGTAATACTTCACACACTATATATAAACAGATTTAGGTTTATTATCATGCCAAGTTTAATTCCAATCAGATGAGTTCCGTGTATAGTTCTATGTTTTGAAATACATGGCGCGAACTTTGATATATATTCATTTTAACATATGACGCAAAATTTGACCACCTGTAACTCGACAACCATAAACCTATACAAAATAATACTTCATACGATTCTACCAAGCCAAGTTTGATCCCGATCGGATGAGTTTGGTGTAAGAGTTTATACTTTCGAAAATATGACGGAAAATTTGATTGCCCATAACTTGAGAATCGTAAGCCTCCACAGCATAAACTTTTATACGCTTATATAGCTGCTTTAGTTTTTACAACATGGCAAATTTGATTTTCATCGAATCATTTATATATACAGTATAGCGTCGATTATCCGAACGTCGGTCAACCGAACGACCGCTTAACCGAACTGTGTACTCGCTCGCACCTGTTACTCTTCCACCCTACCGTCCATCATCCCCCTCACTCCCAAACCAAGTTTCCCACAGTAGTCGCCGCATTGAGCCACCGCTGGCGGAACATTGATTCTAATGGGGCCTTCATAAGGCGCTGATGACCGGCCAAGCCGCCAGTCGCTGTGTTTCAACAATCAGCACACTTCTGTCGGTTTGGCACTGGCTGTAGAAGTAGCGGCAGTATCAAAGCTGTTCACAGCAACAGCTGCGCCAGCTTCGAGTTGAGGCGTGCCGCTGCGCGCATGGCAAATAAACATGTACAGTTCGATTATCCGAACAAACCAGTTTTCCGAACACCCATGTCCCCCAATTACTTCGGATAATCGACGCTCTACTGTGTATATATATGGGTTATTGTTTTTTAAAAATATGAAGCAAAATTAGACTGTTCATAACGCAGGTAATATAAGTCAGTGCAAAATAAATATTTCACACGCTTTTATAGTAGATAAAGCTTTTCCACCATGCCAAGTTTGATTCCGATTGCATGAGTTTAGTATACCAGAGTTTGCTTTCGAAATAAGACGCAAAATTCGACCTCCTTAATTTGGAAACCATGAGCCTGCACAAGGCGATATTTCAAACTGTTCTATAGCAGGTCAAGTTCTACCATCACATCAACTTTGGCCCCAATGAAGCCTCGTACGATGTATAGTGTCCTTGATTTTTGAGGAAAAATTCAATGAAGGTCGAAAAGAGAATTGTATACAATGTCGTAGTTTAACTATAAATAGACTACATATAGGCCAACGTGTAAGATCACTGTAAATCCAAGAACTTTTTGAGCCATTCACCACTACCTAGCTTCCCCAGACTCCACAGTAGCAAAACTGAAAATGTCTCGTATAAGCATTTGTAGAGTTTTTTTTATTATTATTTCCACAACAAAAACTCCAACAACGGTACGTCATATGTTTGATAACGTTACTTCTTAACTCGCTTTGTTTTTCCTTGTATCGGTGCTTTTACAAAATACTTACCGAAATTAAGCCTACAACTGATTTTTAACTGTAGCTACGTGAATTTTGAAAGTGAATCGTTACAATCCTTGTCGTTTTCCTTGTAGATTTACGTAGATATGATTTAACTGACTCTAAAATCGATGCTATAAGCATCTGATAAAATAGAAAACTGGCTTCATGTTTTTATACACCAGAAAGACCACGCCTCTTGTCAGGGTTTAAATCAACGGGGAATAATGACGATTTCAACCCTCTCATCAAGTAATTTCTCTGGCTCTTGGAAAAGAATCGATTCCTTGCCAGAGAAATGTTTCCCCCATATATGCATACATGGAAAGGTTCTCCCTCGTAAGAAAAGTTGATGTGAACTCTGTCACTTGTTATATTTCATTTGGTTTCTTAGAAATTTTCCAGCCGACAAAGAAGGAAAATATTCATTCATATAACGGAATACGTCTCCTTTCAATCATTAGTGATGAAAGGTACTTCCCCCGGCAGCATCCTTTCATAAGTTTATATTATTTTAACTTCATTGCGTATTACGAAATTAGAGATGTTGCGAAATTACCCTACACCAATCGTTAGATCTCAGTCAACTAAGCAAAATTGCATGCTGAGTGCAAATCATCATGCGTAATTTTCGAGAATGTTTTATGAAAATCTGAAAGAAAATCATGCTGTACAATAATCAGGCCACATAAGGTGAAAGTAGTGCTGGAGCAAATACCGTTATAAAGCTTTCCATTATACTACTACTACGATGCAGCACATATAATATGGTTTATAATTAATAGATCAATTATAGTATGGGTTATAATTATAGACCGAAATTAAAATTAACACTTAAACTTTAATTTTGTTTAAATACAACATTGAATGAATATGAGACTTACATTAATAGATAAATCACATCGAGTAATTAGGTTATATAAAAAATTACTGAGCCATTTGCAGGGTATATGAGTCGCAACGGGTCAGTCCTAACGCCATTTGACAAATGACAGTTGAAGCTAATAAATAAGCAATAAGTTTTGGAATTTTATAATCAAACTTAAGGTATTGCACCGTGAAGATGAGTGAACTGTCCGCAAAATTGTGTTATATTTTCCATTATTTTGATGAAGGTATAAGTGCTGTACAAATACTCAGGAGTAAGTGAGGGGGAACACGAGGGAAGGCCGTTCCCTACCTCTAAAAAATATGTACTGCGTCCCCCAGTTCCTAAAAAATTACAATAGGCAAAGATAGTCAGGGGGACGGAGACGTCATATCGCTACCTACCGCCCCCCTACCTTTACAAATCCACTTTTAAAATACTTTAAGAAATTTGTGTTCTTTAGGGGCAAAATACAATACAATAGTATCAAAAGCAACAGTCAAAAAATGGAGAATGTTAACTTGGAGTTCGTTAGAAACCTACTCCAACTAAACTTACACCAAAATTTTATGTATATTTTGTACAGTTATGTGCACCATATCTGAAGTTTTGTGCTCCTTAAGAAATTGAAAATTTTTCAAATTAAAAATGTTCAACTTTGGGATAAGTCTGAGTTCGACCAGCTGCAAAATCGTAAACACATTTACCAATTTTTAGGGTAAGTAAAAACTTTCAACTCTATGCTAGGGTCTGAGGTTCAATTTTAAAAAATTATAAAAACATTTGTCAATTTTTAGGGCGAGTTTTGTGCATCACAGAAAAGACAGATGGTACTCCCTTGAAAAATAGTGAATATGCCAGGTACTGGAGTTCGCATAAAACTATTTACGGAAATACTTCCATCAATCGTTAGCAGTCATATCTTGTAATTTTGTGCACCCACTTCCGAGTTTTGTACATCTCAGATATCTCTCTCTTTATATAATATTCGTCATAACAACCGAGCACTCACTCGGGCAATTACAGTGCACGCTATTTTCAACTGGCTATATATTTTTGTTATCTGAACTGCACAAAACTCGGAAAATGGTGTACAAAACTTACAAAATGAGTAATAATATTTGACAAAATAATCGTTTTAATCGTACTATTGGATACGCACTTATTTCAAGTGGTTATATCTTTGTTACCTGAGGTGCACGAAACTCAGGAGATGGTGCTTTAAACTGCAAATAATAAGCACTTATGATCGATATAACAATTCCCGTAAAAGGTGTTATATAAACTCTGCTGTCTGGCATACGCACTATTTTCAAGTGGCTATATTTCTGTTATCTGAGATGGAGAAAATTCGGGAGTTGGTGCACAAATTGCACAAAACGAATGCTAATGATTGATATAACTATTGCTATAAACGGTATTATGCCAACTGTATTATTATTACTGTACTGTATTATTGCACAAAATTGCACAAAATAAGTGATAACAATTGATACAACTATTGCCGTAAATTACGTTATGCGAATTCCAGTGTCAGGCATACGCACTCTTTTCAATTAAATATATCTCTCTTGTATGAAATACACATAATCCGGGAGATGGCGCACAAAACTGCACAAAACGCGCCCTAAGAATTGGCAAATGCTTTTATGACTTTTCAATTGGACGAATTCAGACCTAGCATATTGCTGAAAACTTAGAGTTTGTAACATTTTCGTTAAAAAACTTAGAATTTCTTAAGGTGCACAAATCTCGAGATGTGGTTCAGAAACCTGCACAAAATGTACACACAATTTTGATGTAAGTTTTCTTGGAATCCGTTTGTGATGGACCCCAAGTTAGAGGTTCTAAAAGATGGTTGAGTGGAACAATCGATGTCAAGAAAGCTTCGAGCAAGACCGGCATATGAGTAGTCATGACATCGCCAATGACCTAAACGTGCATCACTAAATAGTGTTAATTAATTTACAGAAAGCTGCGACTACAAAAAGAATCTGGACGTTTGGATGCCACATGATCTAACTCAAAAAAACATTTATTCGATCTATTTGCAAATCTCTACTGAAACGTAACGAACTCGAGTCATTTCTGAAGCGGCTGATCAGGAATAATGAGAAGTGCCACGACTACAATGTGTGAAATACATCAGGATAGGTGCAGTGAGAAGAAGCTCTACAGTCTGTGGCAAAGCCCACACTGGAACCCACAAAGGTTGTGTTGTGAGTTTGGTGGGATTGGAAGGGCATGAGCTGCTGCTGTCTAGACTCGGACTTATACTGTCGACAATTAGCACGAGTGTACCTATAATTCAATTGATACAACTTGTCCCTTGTGACAGTTGCTTTCCTCGGCTTTTTCCTTCCTGCACGCAGTCATAACAATCAGGCAAGAAGAACTGTTTCTATGACAACAGCACGTTCAGCCAATTATAGTGGCTCATTTCTCTCACTCTGCAGTGGTAAACATTCCACCCTCTCCGCACGTTGCCAGTTTGAATATAAACAAATTTACATTGTTTTAGTCGAATGTCGACTTGAGTAGTGGACCTGGTTATAGAAAGCATTCCTTTTAGTTCATTTTTGTGTCAGCGTTCTACATTTAGTAAATGTTAATATGGAACAATAAACAATTCACTTGTTCTACTCGTGTAGTTTCAATATTCGACGCAAAAGCTAGCACCACCTGCGCGCAGCGAGCTGTCACAAGGAACAAGTAGTATCAATTGCAGTATAGCAAATTAAAATAAATTGCCGGAATTGGTGAACAACTACTGGTAAGAAATTGAGATAACTAGGCTGGTAGGCTTTAATGCATCCACTATATAGCTCAGACCTGACAATGGCCAACTATTATTTGTTGCGGTCTCTGCAGAACTCCTTAAAAGAGTTCTGTGGAAAACTACGTGTCACATTTTTTTCAACCATGAACCATGGAAGTTCTGTAGCGATGGGATGGGTCTAGGTCAAAACCCCCACAGCCAAAACCCCCACACTCAAGAAATATCAAAACGCCCACACAATCGGTCATAACTCCCACACAAATGGACAAATCTCCCAAACACACGAACGGTCAAAACCCTCACAGCCAAGACTCCCACACTCAAGAAATATCAAAACGCCCACACGATCGGTCATAACTCCCACACAAATGGACGAAACAGACACACATAGCAACGGTCATAATCCCCACATAAATCGACAAAACTCCCACACAAATGGTCAAAACTCCCACATGCAGAAATTGTCACAACTGCCACACAAATGAACAAAACCCCCACACAGTCGGACAAATCCCCCACACTCTGAAATCATCGTGATTGCACGTCTTTGTAGCGGCTCTTTATGACGCCCACTTTAGTGTTTCTGTCATTAGAAAATAGTGCAAGAAGAATAGTTGCAACATCAGTGGAATAAAAAATGTTATTAAAAAGTACAAGGGCAAGACATGCAACCAGGATCATTTCAGAGTGTGGGAGATTTGTCCATTTGTGTGGCAGTTGTGACAATTTCTGCATGAGGGAGTTTTGTCCATTTGTGTGGGGGTTTTGTCCATTTATGTGGGGATTGTAACCGTTGCTATGTGTGCGAGTTTTGTCCATTTGTGTGGGAGTTATGACCGTTGGAGGTTATGACCGATTACCAGTGTGGGGGTCTTGGGTGTGGGAGTTATGGCCGTTCGTGCATTTGGGAGATTTATCCGTTTGTGTGGGAGTTATGACCGATTGTGTGGGCGTTTTGACATTTCGTGAGTGTGAGAGTTTTGGCTATGGGGGGTTATGATCGTTCGTGTATTTGGGAGATTTGTCCATTTGTGTGGGGTTATGACCGTTTGTGTGGGCGTTTTGACATTTCTTGAGTGTGGGGGTTTTGGCTGTGGGAGTTTTGACCTGTTCCCGATGGGATTAATATGTTTCCGGTTAAATGGCAGTCATTGAACAAAATGGTGGATATGTGATTGCATAATGTTATTTTTAAATTTTAATAAATGCCTTCTTAATTGTTACCTCCAAAGTCTCAATGCTTTCTAGGTAACATGATGCATCGTTCATTGCTAATAATACTGTATAATTGATAGTTTTTTTATTCTGCTCCAATAGATCATTTATTAATTTATGTACTGTTTATCTATAAAAAACACATTGTTGTGTTGCAGACTATATCTATTGTTGTTTGTCTTCTTCTAAGAGTAACAAAGATACCTTAAATATTGAAATCTCAATACAGAAACTCAGTACAGATTAAATACAGATATCTCAATTTATCTATCTATCTTCCAAATATTATTAGGCCTATATATTATTTTACATAAATAAAAATGAAAGTGATTATGTTCGTGACTTCATAACTCTCAAACCACTCAACCGATCTAATTTAATTTAGAAGTATTTTATTTCGTTACAACATTTAGGGGATACCCAAGGACGTTGTTGAAAATTGGCAGCGATACCTTAAATTTATTCTATATTAGCAGAATACTCGTTCTTTGAACGGAGAGAATATGTTTCATTTTGGACATAAAGGACACCAAAATGTGGAGACTATATCTAATCAATTTTGGGACCCCAAAAGCTATGAATTCGATACTAATATCGGTCATTTTCAATTATTTTTACGTCACCATCTCCTCTTAGGAGTACTAATGGGGGGGCAGAATTTGGGTTTAAACGCCATCGGAAGTGTTACTGGTCACCTCAACGACCCAAAAATTGTGAATTCGGTACTAATATCGATCATTTTCGATCATTTATATATATATATATATATATATATATATATATATATATATATATATATATATATATATATATATATATATATATATATATGTATATGTATATATACCATATAGATAGATCTGTGGCTTGGGTCTAAAAGGGCCTATGTTACTTTTTGGCAAAATGAGATTTTCAGCAATTTGAATGTCTCTAAATGTGCCGGAAGACAAGCCTATGGGCTATTGCACCACGAATTTCGTTTTAGAATTAGTTTAGATCAGGTAAATAATGGTTTATTGCTTGACGATGTTGTCATACTGACAGTATTAACATCGAATTAAATATGCTCGTACAAAAAACTGATTTTTCTTGATTTCAATAGATAGATTTGAAAATCGATAACAATTTGAAAACGTGGCCTTCGTTTCCTCGCAAAGTGATGCAAAACAAGCTTTCATTGATAAGTCAAATTCATAGTTTTCATGGGAGGGGGGCACGGTGGCTCAGTGGTAGAGCGCTCATCTCTGGTGCTGGGGTCAGTGGTTCAATTCCCGACCAAGTGGTGGACAACATCGTGTCCATGGATTTTCTCTGGGTTCCTTAGGTTTCTTCTCGAATAAAATCTACGATTCTTTCTTAAGTTAATTTTGAAAGTTGTCTTGGTCATTGATAGTAGAAGACTAGTAACATACAAGATTGTTTGATGCTTATTTTATCATGTCGCAATTAAAGGAAATACTTTCTTCAAATATTATTTTGGTTCAAAGAAGGCTCGAATGTCAGAACACGAGTATACTTGTCAGGTGATTAATAACGTAGAGAGATCAGAAACTGAAGTTAGTCTGTCAAAACGCAATTAGTTAATGATTGGAAAGGGGAGTTCTTTTGACCTTCTACATTTAACAATAAAGAAAAAAGTTACGATGAATGAACAAAAGAGGAACTTCGATTTTTTTTAAAAAAAAGGAAAATAATTTCTCGATTGAAAGAGTTGTTTGTGTCAAGGTAAAGATAGACGAGTGTAGGAGGCTCAAAGAGGAATTAAGGATTTTAAAGAGGAAACTAGGAACAAAAAAAGAGATGTTATACTTTTTTAATTTTTTACCAAAAATACTAACTTCTTTTAGAAAATAAAAACAATTATTCTTGTGTAAACATTGAAACATCAACTATTAGAAATAACATAATTAACATGACAGCATGTTTCTCCCGTTCGAAAATTATATTTAAAAAAAACTATATTAACGAAATTAACTACACGAGTTTAGTTTGTGAACTTTATGAGTATGGTAAGGTATTAGCGAACGAGCTCAACACTTCAATATTCTGGTTTCCCTTTTATGAAGGCAGGTATAGGAACGTAAGCAATAATTACACAGTAAAAAATTAGGTGTTGAAACAACACAAAATGACTACAACTTTAGCGTGTTACTTGTGTGTCAATTCACCACCAAGCCATCGCCTTCAGAGCATATCAGAAATGCCTTGTTATTGGCTGTGAGTATTTGCATCGTTTTTTACTCTTTTGTATGAGTAAAGCTTTGCGAAATATATTTTGCATTTATGGGAAGTGACTAATAACATTCTATGTTTTCTGTAATCGGTCATGACTAATAACATTCTATGTTTTCTGTAATCGGTCACAATAATATTGTTGTAAACCTGTGAATCATCTGACAACAGTTAAACAGATAGCAGTGCTTCTATCTATTTCCTTTATCTGTTATTCTTGTGTCTTTCCACGTATGAACAGAAGATGGCAGAACTGTTGTCAGACGATTCACATGTTTAGAAGAATATTATTGTGATCGATTACAGAAAACATAGAACATTATTCGTTACTTGGCATAAGTGACAAATACATTTATGTCATATTAAACGATAAATATCAATGCAAATTCTCTCAGGTAGTCATGATTTATTTCTGATATGCTCGGAAGGCGATGTACTTGGTGTTGAATTAACACACAAGTAACACGCTAAATTGGTAGTCATTTTGTGTTGTTTCAACACCTCATTTTTTACAGTGTATATATTGAATTTTTGAATCATAATCTTTTAAAGTAAATATAACTTTCTTGGATATGGCAATTAGAGCATGCAGAACGTTATGTAATGCGAAAGACCCACAAAGGTCCATTGGTAACAAGAAAACAAATAATATTTTCTACAAGACGTTAAATTAGACATATTGGTGTTAATATATTTATCAGAATCATGATCAATCTATTGATATGGATTATATTCTATATTTTTTAAAAAAAATTCAAATTCCATTGGATATTTCCTAAACATTTCCAAACTTCGAAGGAAACAATGAGTAGATTAAAATTGTCAGGTATTGCATGTATGTATCTAATTAATTGACTTATACAAAACTTTTTTGTTTTATTTTTATGAATTAAAAACATTACGTGTTAAAGTTTACCTTTTCTGTTGCAGGTAAGGTATTCCTTGGTCTCAAAGAAATGCACAATTTCTTTCATTTTTTAATGGAAATGTGTCAGTGAAATTTATTAAAATCTTCATACCCACTTTATTACTTCAGAAACTAGTTATTTACGAATCTATCCTGATATAACTTATTTTTATTTCAATACGGTACATATCAAGTACTTATTCTTATGGATTTTTCTTGTCTTTGAAATATCTTTTAGACGTTGCTTATTGATAATGTACACCCATGTCCAAAATTATTGTCGCATGTCTATAAATATGTTGTTGTAGGAATATAATTTAATAATGAATTCGCCCAGTATTTCTTATAATGCTAGTATGTGTATAATCGGCAGACATGTATGTGGCAAATTTGATGTCTAAAGAGCAGTAAATAAGAACAATAAAACGAAAATAAAACTTTCTTGTCCATTTAGCATCATTTTGTTTTACTCATTCTAATTTTCGTATTTATAATTCTTTTCCTATGATATTTACCACAAATATACATTTCCCGATTATAAACATAGTATCAGTATTAAAAGTACCCAGCAAAATCATTGTCAAATTACTGTATATTCTTACACGGAGATAGTTATAGGTATGCGATAATAATTTTGGACATGAGTGTACAAACTAACGCTATGGTGCTACATCTTACAGAAAGCTCTGATCATCTTGGCGGCTTATTAGTCAAATAACGTGCGATCAACATATTAATTTGCATTGTCCCTATTTCTAGACTTTTAGACTAGTTCATTACCGTTTAACTGAGGTAGCATTTAAAATGTTGTGTTAGTATTCAAAGTCCCATTTCTTCTCCGCGAATCGAACATGAGACGATGAGCATTTAAAGCATATGAGTTACACCAATGCGCTGTTCAAATAAAAAATGAATTCAATATAAAATTCGTTTAACTTCCCTCGACTATGTAATGTGGACTAAAGATCTTTAGTGAGTTGAAACATTTGATATAAAGTTTTATTTAAAACTGGCAGAACTTCCTGTTATTTACTTGGATTGAATTATATGCAGTCTGCATCACAGTGGAGCAATGTGAATAGACTATCTTGAGGGGCTTCTGCCACATGACTAGGAGTAGTGTTGTCACATTCCTAGCTCTGAAGTGGGCTGAAAAATAGTATTAAATTGAAACAAAAAGGGGCTGAATTCATTATTTTATACCAGTGTAATACATGGTTCTATAACACGAAACTAAAAGAAGTAAAGTTCTAGAACACACACACCCCTCTTCCAAGAGTCCAAATCAAGAAAGTGCTCTTTTTAAAAACATCCAAATAGGAGGACCCCGAACAACCATGAAACTTTTCTCGCACGTGGGAAGTATAACCGACGCCGCAAATTAAAAGAGGGAAAACAGTTATCATCTTCGGTATGTATTGTAAGGAAACCAAACGTGCCTCTATTTCAAAGTGACCAATAAACCAAAACGATATTATCCTATATATGAAAAAATATATGAAACGAAAAACAAATCAATCATCTCCGAATTTGTGTGTAAACAGTACATTATAATAAAATATTAAAATATAAATTATTGCACCTTATTTTCGCTTATTCACAACTGCATAGGGTAATAAACATTTTTCAAGAGTCCAACACACAGTATGAGTAACGTGAGATATAGGAAAAGTCTTCCTGATACTTTTCAAAATGTGACAAGTATTAGTTAAATGGTGCTGAATTGGGTAAAATTGTACGAACTTTTTCACAAAAGGGACTGAAATGCCAGCGTGGTACCAACGGACCGATGAATGACAAAAAGGGCTGAATTTGGTACAATTGTAACAAGTTTGGCAACACTGTCTAGGAAAAGGCAGTAGCAAAACTGTCGCTTGCAAAAGACAATGATAACAAGTAAACAAGGTGTACTAGACGGTTTTGTTGATACAGTAGGCCTACTTGTGGATGAATTACTAATTGAGTACTGTCAATCTTATTGAATTCCATTCCACCTACTTCGTTACGCGCCCCGTTTTAGCTCGATCAGTTTTTCTCGTGCCTCTGATCGTAAAAGCTAGCTCCTACGTCATATTTTCGTGAGTTGAAAATGTCTGCTCTATACTTTTTGAACCTTTGAACACGTTATACAGAACGTGTTCTCCGTCAATCTCACCATTACTACCAGTCGAAAAATCGTAGAAATTATTTCGTACGTAATTAGATGTTGTCAAAGTCGATGTACAAACTTTGAGGTTCTAGGTGACTCCTTACCATACGAAAATTTGATAACAGAACACAATCAAGTTCGGTATTAATTCATTGATTGATTAGACTTAGGTTGTATGAAACTGGGTCTACTTCTTCGACTGCGGCTTTCACAATTACTCACTTTTTGTGTAAATTTCCCGCCGGGAACCAAACCAGAAACTACGCTCCCAGATAGCACATCCCGTTAGATATTTGGCCATAAAATGTCATATCTGATAGCAAAACAAATGTATTTCTCTAAATATGTTAGCAATAACCAAAACTTCTTGACGGGAACAAATAGCCTCGCTACTGACTCCCTCCCTAAACCATAATCATTCATTCAATAGCCAAAAGTGTAATTATAATAACTTATAATCAATACTGTATAACTTGGTATAAATGGCAAGCACATTTACCATAGTGTCACTTAATTACAAACAATCCTGGTAGATACAGAGGAAGAAGTCCCAGAAGGCTAATTCCAAGGAACGGTGCCGCGGCCGAGAAAATTATGTGTTTTAAATGCTCTGAGAAAGGGAGCAACGTCGTGTTGAAGCATCTAGTTATCCTCGCGCCACAGTTCACATCTTTGAGCTGAATATCGCCTCAGAGCAGTAACACTGAGCGTCGCTAATTTGGTCATCCAGGATGAATTCAGAGTTGGAAAATTTCTTAATATACAAGAATATCATGCATATACAGGGTGCTTTTGACTTGGGTTTTGTTTTATTGAAGATGACACGTATTTTGCAAAAGATGTAAATAAAAGATAAAACAACGCTCAATTTTTTCTGCAATTAACTTCTAATATATTTACACTTGTAGATGAGAAATAACAGTTGAAAAGGTGACATTAATTTGTTTACATTTTAAAAATGAAATGACATCTGTAGTTTTACACTCCACAATTATGACTTGTAGGCTAAAGAAGACGGGTGATAAATGAAGGTAAATGAGTGTGAGAATTGGTAAAATGAGAATGCGAGAGATAACGGAAGAGCCTCGGTAAAACTCACGGACATGATGTTGCCTACCACAAACTCACATAGCTAAGGATCGATTCAGAGACCCCCTACACCAGAGGTGCGCCCTCTACTACCCTTTTTATTGTTTTCTTTTTCCGATATTGCTCACAAGCGAACAAGGAGAGGAAGAATAAATGCTATATAAGTTTAAGTATCAGTACTGACTGCATTTTGTAAGGAAATTTTAGTTTACGTATGTATACATATAGTCGCTAACGCGCCTGTCCCCGACAAACGTACACTCACGTTATCGACCCTTTGGCAAGCATATTATCAATCTGTATGCATATGTTTTCACATGCCTCAAGAAAATAGCAATGTAGAATATATTAAAATATTATTGAAAGCAAATAACGCAATGTGAAAGAATTTTATAAGTTGACTCCATGCTCTTAATCCACACGGATATTTTCATTCATATTAGTGAAGGTTTTTAGTAACAAATTAATTTCTATAATCATATTTCAAGTCGATGTAATACATAGCCTGTGACTTCCAAGAATCCTTTCCAAACAATTATTTTCCATATGCACTCTGCGCTCTTTCGTTTACTGAATCTAGTTCCCTTTTACTAAATATTTTATTAGTTTGATTTTATGCAAATATATACAATTAATTTCCTAATCAAATTTTGCTATATTTTAATTGTATTTTTGCACTACCACAAAAGACATCACAAGAATATTTACAATTTTACTGTATAAATAATTGAATTACATTTATTTGATTATCAAACTAAATATACAAGTGTCCACAGAGTGTTTCTTTACAACTTCAAGAACTTACTACAGCGACAACTGACGAGATATGTTAATCAAATTTGTCTTACGCAATCAGGCATTAAAAAAATCGAGCACCGTCTTAATGTGCAATTACTGATGCCCATCTAGAGTTGTATTAAATTAGGGAGGAAAATCAATATCTACTACTTATTTTGTAATAGGTATAACAACCACAGATGTGTCTACTCACATGTTTTTTATATTAAAAACTTGACGTTGTAAAGAGACTTTGTGGAGATCCTGTATTTTTTAAAGTATTATTCTTTTCCGAAACACACATCGAGTTTCATTACTGCTTTTGAGGTATCTATTGCCAAGAATCATTTCCTTTAAAAACTAATATACTCTGCTTTATCCAATAATTTTCTGTCAATTATATATTCTGTTCGGCCTTTGTCCCGCAGAGTAGTTCCAGCATGTTAAGAGCAAAGTAGGGTTATCGTAGGCTACAGAAGTGTAGGGTAGGTTAGTTTAACTTAGGGCAGGTTGATTAGATTAGTTCAGGTTAGATTGGGTTAGTTTAGTTCAGTTTCGGTTAGGTTCCATGTTCCTGGACCTGCTCTGTTGTACTTAACTATATTGGCAATCGAAAATTTGGATTATTCATATTCAGTTGACTTCAGTTCATGTCAATACTACACAACCGTTACCATGGAGCTGTCCACCACTGAACTAAAGATAATCCGGAATCCCGAGGGAAAAAAAATTACTCCATATATTCTATCAGTATCAAATGACTTTCATTTTACAAAATAATAGTTAAACATATTTTTAATTATGGGGATTGATAAATGAATCCAGATTTTTTATCGATTTTAACTCCAAGTAGTGGGAACTATGTAGAAGCCTTAATAAATATACGTAACGTTGTGTTAAAATATAATGTTTTTATGAAAGTTATAGTGAAACCTCTTTTTTTTTTTAATCGATAAGGGACGTAATTCAACTCTATTCTTTACTGGTTTTCTAAAAGCTCAAACCATAGGGAACGATTTCACAACTTCATTTTTTTTTTTTAAATTGATGGAGAGTAAAATCGCTCTTTTCACTCTTGGCAGGTTTTAGGCTCTAGGGATGATCCCAATGGCACAAAGTAACTATGCATTTATATTATTAGAATCAAATAATGCAGTTTACACTGCAAAATTGTTTTGAATCTATAAGCGCAAGTTTGCAACATGGTGTGGATTCGACACCCTCATATTTGATAGATTTCAGATCCCACAATAAGGTTATTTCTGCAATTTGCAAGAAGGCATATACCAAGTTTTATTAAAGTCACTTAAGTTTTAGCAGAGATATCGTGGAACGGACGGATGAACAAATGTGCAGAAATACCGATTGAGTGAATAGTAGAAGCTTTGTAAATTTTAAAAAAAAAATTGCACAAGAAGATTAGTCGAGTTAAAGAAGGCAAATATATGAAGAAGGAAAAGGTGAATAGGAGACCGAAATGCGTGGATGTACATATCCACTTGACAGCAAGTAACATGCCAGTGATACGGTAACGAAATATTTCAGACAATAAAATTATATATATATATATATATATATATATATATATATATATATATATATATATATATATATACCATAATTTTATCCTATATAAAATTTTAAGATATATGCACCTTAAATTAATTACATGAATATTGGATTTTCATAAAATTGTGTGATATATTTTACACTAGTAACTATATACATACTACACAAGTTAGTAGTTGGCTCAGTATCATGAAAACAAATACGTAATAAATCTTAAAGACAATCTCCTTTATAATGCATTAAAAAGGAAGCAAGCTTCTACAAATTATATTCATAACCCTAGAAGATAACGCCTAAAAAATTGTTCTCTTCTAGGAATACGAAAATATTTTATAAAAGAGCATTTTCATGTTTCATATCCAGGATTAGCGTCAGTAGCTTGTTTATCTTGAAACGTACAAATGTTGGTGATGAAGCCAATATTAATTGGTTATATGGATTTTATAAAATATCTTTCAATGCTAGGAAAATTCTGTCAATACAAATACTACAGGAAAAATATTGTAGTCCTACGCTCCATTATCTGTTCCTGGAAATGTAATAAATTTATACCACGTAATCGAAACATGAAACTAAAAACGCCATTCTTGTAAAAATAAATAAATAAATAAATAAATAAAAGAAGAAAAAGAAAGAAAGAAAGAAAAAAGCTTCCTTGTGCATAATATTCTTATTACTCATGGAACTTTTTAAAATCAGAAAAATTTAATAATGTACGAACAGAATTTTTCATCTGTGAAATATGTAATACACAAAGTCTAATGCAAATAAAATAGAGTTTGTTTGTGTGACTATCTGTCTGTCTGTCTGTATGCGGCCTGGGGACCAGAAGATTGGACCGAGAGTTACCTAATTTTGGTCACGGGCACCTTCGTCTAGGCCCCAAACCAAGACGAAGAGTTTTTTTTTTTAATTCGTATCAGGGAGATCTCAGGGAGGGGACGTTTACCGGGACAATAAAAATTGTAGAAAATGACCGATATTAATGTCAAATTCATAGGTTTCTCAGTCACTGAGATTAATGCTGAAACTCCAGTCGCATTAACTTCCAAATTCACCCTGAGCAATGGTGACATTTCCATTTGCGATGACTTTCAAATTCAGCTACCATTGTATGCAGGCCAGGGTCACCTGAAGGGGGGGAGTTAACGAGACGTAAAATTAATCCAAAATGTCCGATATTAGTGTCTAGTACATAGTTTTCGCGGTCGCTGAGATAAATGGTGATACTCCCACAGGTGTTCACTTCCAAATACAGCTCCATCGGCTAGGGGCCAGAGGCGTATTTTTTAATTCGAACCAGGGGGTCTCAGAGGGCGTTTACCGTGATATGTAAAAGTAGTGAGAAAATGACCGATATTTTTTTCATTGTTCAGTTTGTTTACATAAATATTATATCTAACTCATGCGAAGAATGGGTATTTCAGCTAGTTTCACTGTAAACACATCATAACACTAAATCCCTTGAAAGTATTTTGATCATATAAACACCAGTTAAAACATGTTTTGATTGTGAATATTTTATTTTGTTTTTCAGAACGAATCTTTGCATAAACTGGAAAAAAAGGACTGTAATTACAAATTGATGTTTTTCTCTTTAAAAAAATACCACTGTTACTCTCTTCATTCATTCTTCCAGGTCCGAGATCCCTGTATATTTGATGTATTGTATTTGAAAAATTAACCCTTTACGTGCGGCAATTTTACAGGCACAAATAAAAAATATGAAAAAGTAAATAATTTTAAAACCGAATTTTTATTATTTTACAAGACATAGAATGACTTATTTGACAAATTAAATGCAAATAAAAATTATAAACCACAATTGCTATCTTCGTTCAGATGTTGTGTGTTTTATACATCACCCATCTTCAACGGAATGATGGTTGTATGTTTATATGACACGCCCGTCACGAAAGGGTAAATTTATGCAGTTACTAGTATTCTTCATTTATATTCTATATAGATGTGCTTTTAAAACTACATTTTAAAGAAATGTTAATAAAACAGCATCATAGGTAGAATATATTTTGTTGCGTAATGATTTTCAGTTCATATGAAAAATATTGTATATCAATATTATGATCAGCCAAAAGTCCGCTTAACTCTGAAAATAAACGATAAAACATCAGTTAATGTCCCTTAGATTTATAGATAGAAGACTCATAGTTTATTCTTTAATCATATCATTATTTCTAGTCATACATATTTTTATGCTTGGATGTTAAGCATGATCTCTGAAGTTTATCTTTGTATGCAAAGAAAACAAATACTAAATCATTATTTAAAAAAAGTTCCATAATACTTTTTGTGGAACATAAAGTATTATTACATACCAGTCGTCTATACATGAAAAGTATAATTCTACGACATATAAGAATGCCACATCGTTATAATAATATAAAATTATTGCATAATGTGGAAATATAATTACATTTTCTAGTTACATATTTATGAATTCGTTTTCCTGACGAATACAATAGCGGAATGTCGGTAAAAAGTCTCATCTTGTCAATAATCTTAATGTTACATCCTTGAGTAGATATATTTTAATTTTTTATTGATGCTCGTATGTTACTTATTTTCTTTTCCCTCATTTTGTCTATTGACAGCAATTCATGTGACTCAGATATGCATACTGCATGAAACTTTTCTGACTAGTATTATTGATTTAAAAAAAAAGAAAAGAAAAAAAGAATATAGTTTGATACTAGACCTAAAATCTAATGAAGAGTTTCTTAACTCTTTGAAAGTTAAACGTACTAATTTTTGTGTAAATAGCCTATACATTTTGTTAAACGTGAATTTCTCATTAACAAATACATGCTATCGTAATCCCAAAAGGTTTTGGCTTTGAAAACAAATCTGAGAACAATTTAACACATTATTATATATATATATATATATATATATATATATATATATATATATATATATATATATATATATATATATATATATATATTGTAAAGCAATATATCTAATTAACACATATACAAAGTACACCTGAGATATGGACGATGTCATGAAGGAAAATTCCCCCTTAAAAGTAAGTTTACATTGCCCTTTATTTTCCTTCATAGTTAATATTATTAATGATGTTCAGACATTAAATTTTGCGCCCCCTACAAAATTTGTTTTGACGGTTCCGAAACTTAGGTCCATTTTAGAAACTCAAAGCAAGGTCTTTAATTCTTACAACTACAGGAAACAACAAGAATTCTATTCTTCACTTTCATTGAAGCACAATGTTAACACTTTGTTATGTAAAACAATCCATCTTTATGTCTCCAATTCTCTTTACGTATTAAGTATACGCATCTTATAAAAGCAAGTAAGTTATGTAAATTAGGGTGAGTTGAATTCATTCGGGAAACATTTTTGTGGGGTAACCAAACATGGTGAAATTGATTCTCTGTGACGTTCTGATAGTGGGAAATAAAAGAATTGTGCATTTAAATACTGTCTAGGGGGCCAACTTTACTTTCAGTAGATGGATTTTATGTCAATCACAGCCAGATATGGAGTACATATTGCATACGCATTCTGAACTGCCACCTGCAGTACTATAGGGATAGGGTCTACAGATTGCAGACAACATCAGATTAGAGCTCTATCCAGTTACAAACTAAAATATGTTAAAAGTAATTCATTCCAGATTCGTTTGTAGATTACAACGTTAGCTTGCTTTTGCTGTGTTTTCAATTACAACCACAGTGTAGAATGAAGAGTAAATATTCTCAAATTCTTATATGCTAAAGCAATTGGCAGCACAAACTCTCATACAAAATTAGACTTCGTCTGTACAGAAGGTATTCCTGTTCGAGAATGTTTGGTTTGTAGTATTGCACCATGTCGAGAAGAATGACCAAAGACCCTAGTACAAACAGCGCATACATCTTTGACAATGCGTTCAACATCGAACGAATATCGCGGATACTTTGGTAGAATGATTTGTTGATTACGAACCAGAATATCATCGCTTATGTCATCAGGTAAACGTGGAGGGATGATGAGAATACTCTCCCAGTCTATTAGTTCCATGTAGATTGTAGCATTGAGATTGACTTTTACCTGCTTTTTATCAAAGCAGCGGACTTGCACACTGCTGAGAGTCTTCTTTCTTGCTTGAAGAAAATGCCGACATGAAAATATTCTTATGCTTTCCTGTTCATCAGCAACATCAGTGGATAAGCTTGCATATGTGCATTATTTTTATTCATATTAGTTTCATTTTTTTGTATATAGTTTAGTGATTTAGTGAATTCTTTGTGATTCTTTTAGTGATTTTTTCTGGTGAGTTTTAGTGAGTTGTGTTTGCATTGGCTGGCAACAGTGCCTTCAGTGTTCTATTCAAGTTGTGTCTGTGCATTCGACAATGTGCTGCGAAGTGCAACTAGGCAAGCATATTCATTCATAGTTTTAGAAAAGCATATTTATTCATAGTTTTTAGAGAAACACTCATGTTCATTAATATACAAGATTTACATGTTCTTAACAGTGTTTTAGAGTGCTACTCAGTTTATGTGTGACCGAAGACAAAGTATGATGGTTTAGCAAGCAACCATGTGGTTTAGCAGCAAGCAAGCAACAATTACTGCGGAAAGAAGTTAAGATAAGTAATTCATTGTACTAATATTTAAGTATTATATCATTATAATAATATGAACAAATCATGTCATATTTATCATATTAACGCATGTACTTTTGAATAAGAATTGAAGCAAATAACATCTAAAATATTCGTTAAGTCTTATTTCTCGTTCCTCCATGATATCTGGGTGAATCAGTAATATGGGTTTAATCATACAGTTCATTAGCTGTGGATGTGATATGCGTGATTTGTAAATAAAGTACATAAACATATCACCCCTTTATACATATACATCATCAACCAGCGAGTTTACAGGTTTTCAGGATGGTAGAAATAGGAGTTATTTAAGAGGACAGGGAGAATTGTGACCTGGTCCTCAGGAGGAAGTTTTTGATACAGTAATACCATGAAGTAGTAATTCTTTGCACCATCTTGACAGTATGGATGAGATATATCACCATATAGTAGCATAGAAGTTTAGTAAGAATCGTACCAAACGTTTCACTTCCTCTGATGGAGATCCGTCTGAAATGCACTGTACAATCGGAGTAGTCAGTTAGCTTTAGTTAGCAATTTTGCATGGCTTAAGGCATCTGGCAGTACAGTTTTCAAGTAATGCAGAATAGTGGGATCTAAATTTTGTGCCCCTTGCTAAATTAATACGCATATCCTTAGTAAATACAGCTGATCAGAACATAGACTTGAGTTAATGACTCAGGAACATCAATTAAAGAGCCTGAAATAGGTTGAAACATAGTAATGGACTTGGATTGAGGATCAAACAACAGCCGTTTGGTAATAAGTCCTTCATGTGTTGCTGGACCAGTTACTCTTCCATCAAGCACACTAATTATTCCACCAAAGTATCCGTGTCATTTGGTCGATGTTGAACACAATGTCAAAGATATATCCGCTGTTTGTACTAGGGTCTTAGGTCATTCTTCTCGACATGGTGCAATACTGCAAACCAAACATTCTCGAACAGAAATACCTACTGTACAGACGAAGTCAAATTTTGTATAAGAGTTAGTGCTGCCAGTTGCTTTAGCGTGTAAGAATTTGAGAATATTTATTCTTCTCTAGGGGTAAAAGTGCAGGGGAACGCGGGGGACGCCGTCCCCACTTCGAAGAAATATGTACGGCGTCCCCCCAGTTCCCAAAGCATTAAAATGGGCAAAGATAGGTAGGGGAAACGGCGTGAAGTCATGCCGCTACCTACCGTCCCCCCGCCTTTTCAGATTCACTTTTACCCTCCTCTTCACTCTACACTGTGGTTGTAACTGAAAACACAACAAAAAGAAGCTAACGTTGTGATCTACAAACGAATCTAGAATGAATTACTTTTAACTCTAATGAATTAGTTTGTAACTGGATAGAGCTCCGATCTGACATCTGCAATCTGTACCACTATACTACTGCAGGTAGCAGTTTAGAATACGTATACAATATATATGGGTAACCAGGGCAAGAGTGAACGCCAGGGCAAGAGTGAAAACACTATTTACGGAGAAGTGACAACGTCGGTAAATAAGCGAATGTTGAAAACTAGTTCGGCATGGCACATGTCAGAACGGAAAAGGAAAGGAGCCGTGGGCGTGCAGTGTGAAGAGCAGCAGAGTGGAAAGTTTGTTTTAGAAGGAGAGCAGTAAGAAATTCGTAGGTCGTGTCACAGTATGTAATGTAGTTTCAGTTGAAGGTACAATATTTCATGGAAATATTTCATGGAAAAGCTGTATCGGTTCGTATTTCTTATTAGTAGTACGCAAGAAGAAAAAGTGCTTAGACGGGGGATGGCGGGCAATGATTGGAAGATGCCTGAGGCGAGGTAAGAGTGCACGGGGCAAGAGTGAACGTTCACTCTTGCCTTTTGTGGTACAGTTGGTTAAAGAAAATATAGGAGCCAACATGTAACATTGAGTAAAAGACATTTGCAGAGGTAAGAGAAATTGGCAGCCATAGAATACTAACAAAAGTTTGCTTTATCGTTTAGAATTTCACAGCCTGAGCACATGCCATACCGCATGGGAATGTCGACAGGCAATGTTGCGCTGGAACACAAAAGAAGCTAGGAACAGCAAACAAGTAATTCCCATCAAAGTCATCCAACCAATCATAAAGCATCACTCATCAGTCAAATATACCTGTACCGGACGACATGGATATGCCCTGACAATTCTGTAGGGAACTATTTTTCAGATACCCCAAACGTTGAAATATAGATTTCCTGTATCATATGCAATGAGTGGTCTCACGAACAATATTTCAATTTTGATCAAAGGAAGTCTGTGTATGTGTGTGACCACTGTATATGGCACTGTATGTAGCACCGCACGTAACAGTTTTGTGACGAATGTTGAGCTGATTCCTCCTATTTTCATATTTTGTCATTATAACATGTATGATATATTATTGTAACTTTTGTTGGCAGTTCCATTTGTCACTAATGTGTTTGGTATTTTATAACTTCCTGTAGTTCCATATAACCAGTACATACACATCTATGATTCAACCTGTTTCTTGACGTTTATGTCTACGCTTCTATGTTTTCATTCGACAGTACAGTGTTGCTCCAACCATTGTTTACTCTTACCCCAGAACATGGGGCAAGAGTAGAAAATTTTTCCTTCTCCAAAACTGTATTATTCCTCTGTATCCTCTGCTTGCTTTGTCGCAATTAGACTGTATATGTTATTAGAGATAACAGGCTTTCACATCAAAGTGATATTGCATCTTTCGCTGTCACCATTACACCGCAATTCTTTGATTTACAAAAAGTGTTCACTCTTGCTCTGGCTGCCCATACTCCATATCTGGTTGTCATTGACATAAAATCCATCTGCTCAAAGTAAGGTTGGCCCCCTAGACAGTTCTTAAATGCACGATTCTTTTATATCCGACTATCAGGAAGCCTCGGAGCACCAATTTCACCATGTTTGGTTACCCACCAAATGTTACCCGAATTCAACCCACCCTAGTGTACATATAAAGAATTATAGAGTATACTGGTATCATACTAATTCCTTCTTAGCAAGCACCCAAAAGTTTTAAAAACAATGGAATTTCGTTTAACTTGTTTCTTGACTCCCTAAGATATTGTGATGGCATAATAGGTTTCGTTCAAAATCAATCAGTCAGTATTTTGAACATACATACTTGTACAAAATAAAGGGACGAAGGTATTTTTTTCAGCAAAAGTCTCAACGCCTGGAAAGAGTGCAACTGGGTACGAAGAAAAAGAAGACACCACGAACGTAAAGAGCACAACGTCAAAATGATAATGTCATGTGGTTCAAGTACCTCTTCATCCGTATGGCAAGCAGCACCAATTAAAATGGGAATATGTTTGTAAGATATGGTTGTAATATTGCGCTAAGTAATATATACTTGATGCTGTCATAGCTCAAAGACGACATTCAGATCTTTCACAGTTTAAGATTATACTTATAACTATGATTATTATGATTTCATTAATAAGAGACATCTCGAGTAATAAAAATATTTTCTGTAAAATCTGAAAATATCCTCTTTTTGTGAAGTATGTCGTATAACAGCCCTAAATCCACGACTCTTTTTCTCTAGAAGTACGCTTTCATCACGCATTTCCCTGTGAGATTTGCAAAGTACAATTAACAGTCCTATCAATCGGTACAATAATAATAATAATAATAATAATAATAATAATAATAATAATAATAATAATAATAATAATAATAATAATAATAATAAAGAGCCTTTTCTCCTCAAGGTACACATTACATTTTTCTTACCTTTGCTAAATTTGATTTTCACTTCAAGTAATATGTAAGTTTATGCAATTTTATACACATATGGATATTCATTAGCAATATAAACATTTTACTCTCGTTGTGTTTCAAACTATGTTAACGGTTCTGATGTTATGATGCACATCAAAATGAAAACATGCAATAAGATATTTTTTTTAAATCCAAAAACTTACTTTTAATATTACGAACTTCACTTTCTTCTGATTTACAACGTTTAGAGAAATATCTCTAAAGAAGGGAATATTAAATTAATATAAACTTAGCTAGACTTCAGAGAAAATTCAGTGATTTTTCTTCCAGATAAAAGTTTATATTAAATTACTAGCTTAGGAAACTGGACAGAGTAGACAAGTTGAAGAAACTTTGTCCTCACTTGGCTTGAAGACAATGTGGCCAGTTTGCTTCTTTGCATTTTATAACTTGCGCGTAACACTTATTTAGCAAACATAGAAGAAAACAGTATTGGCTGTAGCTGTGAAAAATAGCATAAATTGTGTTCAATTTAACACATTAATATTTGATGGTACGTTCTTCACTAAGTTATATTGTGAAGTACCGGTATTCAGTGACTATTATTGTTTCTTCTGGCGGAAAATTCGGTTTTAGACTTCCAAACTACTCGTCTACTATGCATATTATAAAGTGCTGTGCCTATCCGTCTAAAAAGAAATCGGTAAGAGATAGTAAAACACTGTCTTTTGCAATCGATGAAGTGTTCCAAGAATAGATGTTATGGACTCCCTTAACCCTCTATTCAAATCGGAAATGGCAGAAATCAGCTATTTCCGATTTCAATATACACTAAGAAAAATCCCTTGTCCGGATAGTGGTATATTGTACAAATATACGTAATCCTTATGTTTATTACGGGAAATCTGTACGGAGCATACATTATTCATATGCTACATACGTACTACCATTTTCCCCGCTTAAATGATGCTTCATGCCGCTACAGGATGTCTGATAGTTAACAGTCTTCTGTGCAGTACATACCTATACGTATGTTACATATGTCAGCTATATGTTATATACAGTACGTCCATCTGTATGTGGGATCCTAAACGCCTATATGCAGTTCTGTCTTTCGTACCGAAAATGTTTGTTCGGAACACTTACACAGAATGTACGCATAAAACATACATTTTCAGTTATATGTTTGCAGCAAGATGTTACATAGGGTTGTATGTTAAGTCCAAAAACTACAGGATTTACGCATGTGAAATACGTTTTTACATACGCCAAATAGTTTATTTTTTCTCAGTATAACACAAAATATGTGACAGATAGGGAGAAACAGCTTTTTGATGACAATTCATCGGTTCCATCTCGCCTCTGTCCTCTATTCAAATTAAAATGTGTTGAATACCTATGATTTCTGGTTTCTACGCTGATTACAATGGTGTAAAATAGCAATACATAGTGATACATACTAAGAAGCAATTTTTGGAATAGATTCAGTACCGTGCGTATCGTTTTATTCCTTCATTACAAGAAATATTTTACCATTTCCGGTTTCAATATTGATATTCATAGAGCGAAAACGGTAATAGGAGACAACAAACTTTTTTTAATATGGATTCAGAATCCCAATAAACTCGCTATTGACAATGTAACACTTGGGATGAATTTTTGATCCACTGTCCTACAAATGTCGAAAAATATGTTGAGCATGCGCTTAATTGAGGTTCACTTAAAACATCTCGCAGGCCTTATTGTAGCATTTCGGTAAGATTCCAGAATCATGTTGGTTTATTGTAAAACCACTTGTAAAATGTTTGTAAATACCTTGTGCTCCTAAAGACCCTCTTCAACCTTAATAAATTTTATTTTCTAAAAATAATCTGTAGTAGACTTTCCCAGAGAATTTAACGTTCGCTCTTTGTTCCAACTTGTGTCCATGACAATACCAAACGTGGTAACACACGCGGTCAGACTAAATACAAGCTACAAAGCCTCCGATATATATATACAACGGTATCTCTTACTGACGTATGGAGGTCCTTTATCAGTGTGACTCTGTGTACAGTCCTATCCTGCCAATGAATTACAGAAATTGTCTCCAAACTTTTAATTTAAGTACAAAATATGAAGTTGGAATTTAAATCCTCACTCTCATTAAAAGTTGTAAGCACTGCAGCTTTTCTACACTAACATTTCTTAAATACAAAGTTATTATTTGCTGAAAAAAAAACAATATATTTTTACATCAAAAACTAAATAGTTGCAACTTTGTGTTATTAGCAACAATGGAAATACCTCTATATAGAAATTTAAAAATCTGTATTCTTGAAGGAGATTGGCTGCTGCTAAGAATCAATCAGAAGCAAGATGTCTCAGCGGTTGTATGTATTTGAGATCGTACATTACTTCTGTATCTCATAGTTTCTGATGAAGCCAGAGTTAGTTCGCGAAATTGTCATAAGTATTTCGTTTTTGATGTGAAAATATATTATTTTGCTCAGCAAATAATAACTTTGTATTTAATCATATACAATGCAAAGCTTCTGTTTATGGAAAATATCAGATTTCTTATTTTCAATCCATGGATATCTGACTAAAGATGCTAATTTCGTAACAATTTTTATTTCTGATTTTTGTGATGTAAACATTTAAAGAACGGAGATTCAAATTTATACAAACTATTTGGTAAAAGTTTTTAAAAAAGAACTTCAACGAGATACATATTTGTCATTAACGTAAAAATCAAAATTTATAGAAAAAATAACTGGAATATATACAATCCCATATGAGGTTAAATAGATGAAGAGTCAAATTTAGATACAGTAATAGTTTAGAAAGCTAGCATGAAAACTAGACAGCTTCGTTTGTTTCCGATCTTTGTGTAGTGATTGGTACCTTTTATTCTAAATTCAACTCTCAAAATATCGGTGTAAAAAATGGCTGACCTCAGCAGAAAACTAGTTCACCCTTCATAAATTATTTATCTTTTTTTTTTTTTTTTTTTTTTAGATCTAAAGGAACTTTATTCATATTGTGTCACCACAAGCTTTCCTTCCTGTTCAGTTCTTCCTTATCAAAAGCGTTTTATCCACTGTGAGGAACTCGTTAGATATTAATGAAGATAATACCTCAACCAATTTATTGCTGATTTGTAACGAGCAAAACTGCTCGCCAACAGAGGTCAGGAAGTAAACAGAAAGGGAATGACAATATTTGTATAATAATGTTTTCTACTTTGATCTCCTCTCTATTTCTTTTTAAAGATACTTTTTATTCTGCTACCGATTAGACGACTTGTGCTATTTCTACTGGTAACCTTGACCCCCCTTGCAAACAGGACTCGCCATGGCATCGATCCGTCAAACGAATTTATAGTATCGATTGACGCCTAACCACCAGTGTCTCTAGAACCTTGTGGAATAAGAAGTTAACCTCCCCTCCGTATCTACCCACACCCTCCCGATGCTTGGTTTGCTTTTAACGATTGCATATAATAATACAATAGCTGCATTTGTGAAACGTTCGATTTCATATTTTCTTCTTTTTGGTTACTGAATTGATCCTCTATTTCCTTCAAGGTCTAAAAGTTTTAGAAAAATATTTCTATTATGCTATTTCTTTTTATTTCTGTAATTGTTGGCAAAAGTTGAATAGATCCATATATATTTCTGGAATATTACCCTATTGTTATCAAATATTACAATAAAATGTTAATTGAATTTGAAAGAAAAGTAGTTTATTGCATGACTGATATTTAAACTACCATGTGCCATTAATGAATTTTTCAAAGGGAACACAAAGATGCGCTCCTAATCAAATAACGATCACACTAGGAAACATCAGTGACATATAGTATGGCTAGGTGGCTCAGTGACAGAGTGTAACACTTCTAATGCAAGTGGCTTCTGCTTCGATCCCAAGCTATGTGAATTAGTGATATTGTGATTTTCTCGTTCCCTCCACATTCTCATTCCACCAATTCTGTCATAATCATTCATTCCTATTATCTATTCGTCTCCTTTAGCGTGAAGACCATAATCATGGGATAACTTCAAAACATTAAAGAATAAAAGAGATCGATATTGCAGTTGATAACAGTGTAAAAACTATTTCGTAGGTTTATTGTAAACATGATCGATATAGTCGATTACGATATATCGATGAAAGTAAGCGCTTAGCATTATCATTCCTTAAGCCCTAGATCTTTGATTTGCATCTTGTGGCTAGCCATTCTGACATTTTTCTTTTTCTTTTTTATTGTATTCCCTGAATTCCATCTGGTACAGTACATGATTAAATATTACTTTTAAATTTAAGTCCGATTCGACATTCTTCTAAAATTACTTCTTTTTTTATTCATTACAGTTTTTGAATACAACGGCTTCAAATTATACTTCGAATTACAATGTGTTAATAAATAAATGCAAAGAAAATAAATATTAGACTAATATATATATATATATATATATATATATATATATATATATATATATATATATATATATATATATATATATATATATATATATATATATATATATATCAGAGATGCAAATAAGCAACACAATTTTACTCGCCCAAGAAAAAAGCTACTAGCCCATATCCCACAACAGAAATGATTTACTTACCTTCGGTATGATATCAAATACTCGTCCGCACCGATGAACCACTCGCCCCGGGCGAGTGTTTATTTGCATCCCTGTTTTATCTATATCAAGAATGAAAACTATTTTGAGAAATTATTTCAGTATATGTCATGAGTAATAACTCGATACAACTATCATAAGAATGAATACTACACTGTAGAAATGGTTATAGCGCAAACAATATCCAATATCATTTTCCCAGCAACAGTAAATTTTGAGATATTACGAAAGTATCAAACTGAAAGCTAAGTTTTGCAACACGGCCTGGTATTTTTACAATAATCCATATTTTTGTACTCCTGGAAAAACACAAATAACTTCAAGTGTTCCGTAGATAAAATGGCTACCATAGTAAATGACTTAAAGCAGTGATTCTCAAAGTGAGGTTTGCGGGACCTAGCCAGGGGATCCGTGAGACTTAAAAATTGAAATGTGTTGTAATACAATGGAACTCACAGCCATTATGCAAGAAGCATTTTTAAGATTAAGAATATGCCCGCATCCCTCAACAATGTTAATATTATACCCAATTACAGTTATGAATAACATTCCGTTAAACATGATTTAATGTCTCGCTAAAACAATTGATTCTTTAATAATATTTGTTATTATTGTCTATAATGAAATCAACTATTTAGTTCAATGAATCTTCAAATTTTATACAACTATTCGTTAAATAATCATAAAATTATTCAATGAATATTCTGTGTAACTTGCTGTAAGATGCCACAAATTCATAATTAATTTTAACGCCTATTCCCGATTTGTTATTAATCTCCCTTAACTTGTAAAAAATTAAATTTAGTCTTTCAGTTTAACGTTCCATTAATATGTTCTTTAGGCTAATGGAGACGGATAATTAAGGCAAGTGAATAACGATGGAAAAATTGGTGGGATGAGAATGAGGGAGGAAATGGGAGTACCCGAGAAAATCCCTAACATGATGTTGTCCACCACACACTTTATTGGCTGAGGATGGAACCAAGGACTCCATGCACCCGAGATAAGCCTTCTACCACTGAGTCACCGTGCTCTTACCCTACACTTGTAATACTAAGGTTTGGACAAAAGCTAGGACATTTTACATTCTGCGGAGAATCATACTATCAATTTACCACTGTGTTACGAGTAGTACTTGTGTCTTTCTTAGAATTATGTGTGGTAGTATTAAAGAAAGACAAAACCATATAATCTCTACTTAACAGTGTAATTTTACATATACAGTTCATAGGGTTAGAGTTAAATAAATAAATGGTTCTAACAAAATAAAAAAATATCTATTGACAACCAGGGGTGCACTTAACCTGATTGGGCTAATTGCTTCCAATCATGTCCCGTGCTTAAGAGAGCCCTGAGCTAGACTGTAAACTATTCTCGGCTCATCAAGTACACACAAGAGTACATAATTATATACAATTTTCTTGACAATCCCAGTGACTGTACTATCTGAAGAAAGAAGTTTTTTCAAGTTGAAATTGATCAAAACTTACTTGAAGATCATCAATCCAACAAGAATCTTAGAACAGTTTGGTAGTTCTGTTCATTCAATGTGAAGTTAGCAGGAGTTTAAACTAACACAAATCGTAAAACATTTTGCAGAGAAAAAAGGCATAAAAACCAAGTTGATAATGGAATAACAACATGACTCATGTGTGGTTGATTAGTGTTAAGTGATTTCTAGAAATTCAAAAAATATAATTTATTTCTAACAGTACACTTAAATTGTATTTTTCTTCTGAACAGAAATAAATATGATTAAAATACATTTGACAGCCACTAAGAGCAGTGGTATTGTGACTACGTACTTTTCAGATCTGATATATAAACATTGTTAATTATTTTTATCCATACATGTATGCAATTTTATATTAAAATGTAGATTATGTGTTTAGTCTATTAACTCCTATACATTTTTCAAGCCCACATTTTGATTGCTTTCCATTTTATTACAAATATCTATCTATCTACCTATATATATATATATAGGTGTGTGTGTGTGTATGTGTGTGTGTGTGTGTTTGTTTGTTTGTGTGTGTTTGTATGTGTTGGACATTTTTTCTTTAAACCCTAATAATATTGTTGAACTCTGACATACTTTTATTAAATGATTCTCCTTCCCTTTTATATATTTACAATCTCGTGTATATGATGCCACAACTAATTATAGCGCTAATAACCTAAAATGTTATACAACCCTGCTTAAGATATATGTAATGCTTGTTGTAGAAAGGCAAGGGGCACAATGAGAATTCCATTTATCCAATGCCAGAACCGCGAATGTGCTAAATTTGACTTTACGTTATAAGCATTTTAATATTCAAATTACACCGAAAAATCAGTATATATACTTAGGTACATGTTTTAGGAATTGACGATAACTTCTAATATACTCATATTTCACAAATGGGACTTTGGTACTGGGAACTGTGAGCCCCAAATAACATGAAACTGCACTTAGGTGAAAATAGCAAAATGTGCACATTCGCGGTTTTGGCATTGGACCGACGATATATAAAAATCGTCAACATGTCAGTGCGTAACGCTAATTTCTAATAGTAAACAGTTACACTAACATATGTCGGTACGTGCGCTCACTTGCCTACCAGGCGCTAATAGATGACGCTACCAGCGGAACTGTTGTGTGTAACGACGTTCTTAAAGAATTGCATTGAAAACGTAATATGAAGTTTGGGGTGCTTCGATGGCAAATTAAAAAATATGAATAAATAAAATTGATAAATGCAGACAATTAGAGATTTTAATTAAACATGATTTGAACCTATAATTTATAGCAAATCGAAGGCTCGCGTATAACAACTAGTTATGGATTAACTTCTAATTTCTCCTCTTCCTTCTGGAAAGACTAACGAAAAAAATCTTGGAACAAAAGACACAGCTGATAAAACCATATCTCAATGATTTCGAGGAATACCATTCAAACTGAAGAATGAATATATATATATATATATATATATATATATATATATATATATATATATATATATATATATATATATATATATATATATATATATATATATATATGCTTAAAAATGCATTGAATAGAAGCGAAGGACTGAAATTTCATTCATTGAAACTCCCTCCACTTGAGGTCCAGTCTCCTCTGATTTAACAACCATTCATCAGGTTACCATAGGAACACTCAGCTGAACATCCTACGACGGGAAGAAAAATGAAAAAGGTAAAGGAAAAGAAAGCTCGTAATATTGACCGAAACATGTCAAAGAAATTAATTTCCTATGAAATTATCTCACATTAAAGGATCAGAGATACCGCTGCTAATGTAATATAAAAGGTGCCTCCCAGTTTGTCGTTTCAACTGAACAGACTGGTTGACTATCTCGAATTGCATTCCGAGACAAAATGAGTTACGTAATGCGCGCGGGAGACTCCCTACCATGGTTGCCTTGTAGAATAGACTGTATTGATTTGATTGCTGGTGAAAACGGAACTATGTCTAAGCATAAGCGCCACAATGCGGCAAAGAGCCATACTAATAATTCATAAGAATAAAGCCGTAGGGGCTTGAAAGATGGGCATAATTCCACTTATAAACAATTTGCTAAGTCAATATAAAGGTATATCAATTTCATCATTTATTGTAAGACTGAAAAATTACTTATGATCTATCGGAAGCACCTAACAACAGATGCGTATTCAAAGGGGAAGTATCAGGAGGTTTACCCTGCACCAAATATATGGACTTGACGATTATTAAGAAGCACGTTTCTCAAGGAATGTTTACTAGTTATTCTAGCCCTTCTTAACTAAAATAAATACCCTATTATTCAACGATATGACTACAATTCAAATTTATTTACGTTTTTACAGTAGTAACATCTTCGGTTTGTTTGTTTTGGGTGCTTGAATACGAGGGAAGGCCAGAAAGTTTAGTAAGGATCTGCAATTTGGAATACGGACGCGCCCTTCTCAATATATTTACCTCGTATTGGCTTACATTTCTCACATCTATGGACCAGTTTCGTTAATATATCCATAAAAATCTATGAAGTTGGGAGCAAACTAGGGGTTCCACCGTATTAACAGCCTCCACAAAACGCCTATCTTGCAAAATGATCTTCATATGTGTAAAGAACAAATAAATAGTCAGATCGGATGAATATGGTAGGTAATTTTTACTACTGCTTTGTGCACACTAACAACAACATATCTTTGGAAAGTAAACCCTGTATCTTTCCTTTGATAAAAATAACTTAACTTTTGGCACAGAATCCTATAATATGTTCCTGTGATTATAGCCCCTTTTTTTAAAGTGATCAGTCAAGATCACACTTGTATGGTTCCGAAACAAAAACTCCAAAACTTGATGGATGAATGCAGCACTTTACTCTTTGAGGGGGTGACGGACGAGATATAATATATTCCATGTTTTAATTGCTTTGATTTCAGGTTCAAATAGATACACCTAGAATTCGTTCATATCACTAATTTGTCTACAAAACCATTTTTTTTTTTATTTTTATCCAAAAGTTCAAACTGTTTTGTTCATATTGTACACGTTGCTGTTTTTCAAAAAGGTGACAACAATCCGGAACAATAGAATGATATATGAAAGAAAGAACCTTATCCCTGCTGAAATGTTCAGTTATTTGTTGGTATGTATGTAGGAGCGTCATTTGGTAACAAGACACAATTTTCCCTTAATTACACAAGCAAAAACCAAAAGCTTAATTCTCCAGGCTTAGTGTTCAGGCTGAAAGTGTATCTTGAATGATGTACGTAAGTTTTATGATTCTCTTCTTCACATGATATTTATTGGCATATTCACGTAAAGGACCAAACGGGCCAGTCTTCCTCACAAAACTTACCAGAAGACAGTAACTGGTACACTGCACTACGCAGCAATATTTGCGATATACTTTCGTTTGTGTAAAAAGTGTTCATCAACTCCGTGACATACCTTTATTTTTCCTTCTTTTACATTTTTTTTTAAATTCGATGAAAGTTTTTGCAATTTGTTTTTACAGTATACTCAAAGAGGGTTTTAATAGAAACCACCCATTTTTGAGATTCTTCTATCCTCCCACGTTTAATGTATCACTAAAACGCTTTTAAAATCGCCGTTTTTCTGACTGAGCAGAAAAGCTCGTTTTTCAAACAGGAAAAAAGATAGGGCAATTACTACACTCGTTGTGTACAGTTCATTTTAACTCTTTGCGCTTTATTTCTTCTATCTTCCACACATTTTCACATCTAATAATAAAGCAATTACATTATTGAATTTACGGTATAATTAGCATTTAAGTCAGTGCTGTAACAAATTTCTTCGGGGATCCGGTGCAATAGGGTAATTCGCGGTTCCCAATCTCCAAGTTGAATTAGTACAGTATATTATTTGGGCCCCCCTATTGAGCGTGTTATTTTGAAGGCGTAAAAATTGAAGCTAGATCCCCTTGCTAGAAGTCTTCTTCTTCTGTGAACCATGAACGGGAACATCCTTAAAAGAAACAAGTCAGCCTACTAGATTTTTCGATTTCAACAAAGATATATTAAACATGACCTATCATTATTATCATAATGATATATTGATGATCGGTTTCTCCGTCGTTTCCGTGGCTCTTTTGCCGTTCTGCATTCAAGAACCCAGCCGAAGCTGGCTATCTGCAAGATATTATTTATTGTATATACAATGCGAGTCTATTAACAGTTTTAATACTTAAATCATTTTTACCTTTAGAACATCACACAGCAAACAAAAAGCACTGACAATCGCAATAAACCTTCTTGCTCCAATATATTAAACTAAATCATGATATGCTGAAGCTACTATTGAAACAATTGTTACTAAAATACGAACAAACTTATAAGGCATTCTCGAGAAACATCATCCGAAGAGAACTTATCCCCTGAAAGTAAATTACCCTTTCTGGATTCTTTTTATGAGAAACGACTTCTGTGGTTATTAATTAATTATATTTTTTTTATCAAAATAAAACAAAATCGCATGAGTCGTATCTTGAAAATTATTTTTAAAAACTCGTCCCCAAGAACAAGCTTTACTTGTGGATATTTTCATAAGAAGTGATTAGCGCAAAATAATAGCGCTATTAATAAAATATTTATTTACGAAATTAAAACAAAATCATGTGAGCAAATCGTCCCAAAAATTAATCTCAAAAGTAAATCAATCTTTGAAGATTTTTTTAGGACAAGTGAGTTATGCCATACTGTCCGATTATGAGACATTTATCTATAATATATAAACAAAATTGCATGAGTTGTTTATCAGAAAATCGTCTGAGAAAATCTCATCTCCAAGGGTAAACTACCCCTTAGACGATTTTTAGAACAAATTATTTATGCCATACCATCGGGTTATTAATGAGTTATTTGTTTATGAAGTATAAACAAAATCCCTGAGTCGTTTTTAATAAGATCGTCCAAAATAACAACCCTAAGTGCAAACTACTCCCTGTGATATTTTTCGGAACAAGTGAGAAATACTATGTAGCCAGATTATAAAATATTTTATCCATAACATATAAAGGAAATCCCTGAATCATTTTTTTTTAGAAAATCATCTGAGAAAAACTCATCCTCAAGACAGAACTACCCTTATAAGATTTTTTAAAGAGCAAATGATTTATCCCATTTATCAGGTTAATAATGGAATATTTATTTACGAAATATGAACAAAATCGCCTGACTCGTTTTTGATAAAATCCTTCGAAAAAAACCCACCCTAAGAATAAATTAACCTTTCTGGAATTTTTTCAGATACATGACTTATGTCAAACTATAGGGTTGCTAATAAAATATCAATGAATGAAATATAAACAAAATTATTAGAAGCCACTTTCGACAATATAGCAGGAACGTAGCCAAGGGGGGGTCCGGGAGGTCTGGACCCTTCCCTCTTCGATACCGAAATGAAAAAATAAGGAAGGATAAAAAAATGAAATGAGAAAAAGAAGGATCGCGTTAAAAATTTTAAAAAAATCAGAAAACTTTTGGTTACTCTTTCTTATGAGGAGATTTGTATTACTTGAAATACATGGTGGTGAGGTGAGCGAGATATCCTGAAAGAGTCAGGGAATTTGAAATTTCTAGAAAAGTTACGAAATTCTCAAAATTTCTAGAAGAGTTGCGGAATTCTCAGAATTTCTGCTACTAGTCAGGGGATTTCAAGGGAGATTTCAAGCTTCCGAAAGTATAGTACCGTTGTGTAACAACGTGGACATTTTTTATCATAAATTTTCGTCATCGCATCCTTGCAATATCAAACATGTTATTTCAAAAACAATTTTCTAGTGTTCCTTTAACCTGTCATTGGAACAGACAGTAGTTGACGGAATAATAAAAACAAAAATTTATATAGAAAGAAAGTTCTGTTAACATTTGATTCAACAGAAAAAGGAACGCAGATATTGTAAAATATTTTACAAGACATTATTGAGTATGTACTTTTTATAATAGTAAATATGTACTTTTTATAATAGTTGGGGTCATAATAAAGAAAAATTGTCATATTTGAATGAACAGAGGAAGGATGTATTTGGTCTAGGAATTAATTCGTGCGGGTGGACAAGAGATGGCGCAACGAACGGAGCGTCCCACAGTTCCGTGTATCCACACATGTGTTGCAAACCCCTGTCATCGCGTATCGTTCGTAGTATAGGGCAGTGGATTAAAGCGTCAACAACACCAGTTTGTAGTTAAGTGAACATGGCGCAATTTGTGCCTGATAAAGTGTTTTTGCGGGGTGTCCTGCTGCATTACTTTAACATGCAGAAAAGTGCGACTGAAAGTCATCGTATTTTGGTGAAAGTGTATGGTGACCATGCTCTAGCTGAGCGAACGTGTCAGAAGTAGTTTGCACGGTTTAGAAGTGGTGATTTCGGCTTGGCAGACCAAGAGCGAGCTGGACAGCCAAAAAAATTTCAAGACGAAGAATTGACAGCATTGCTCGAGCAGGATTCGTGTCAAACGCAGGAACAACTTGCAGCAGCATTAGGCGTTGATCAAATAACAGTCTCCAAACGCTTGAAAGCCATGGGAATGATTCAAAAGATGTCACATTGAGTTCCACATGAATTGAAAGACAGAGACGTTGAAAGACGAAAAACCATTTGCGAATTGCTGCTTCAACGACAGAGCAGAAAGGGGTTTCTGCATCGAATTATTACGGGTGATGAGAAGTGGATCCATTACGAGAACCCTAAACGAAAAAAGGCCTGGGTGAAACCAGGTGAACCAGGTCCATCACAACCAAAACGAGATATTCACTGTGCAAAGGTTATGCTGTGCATATGGTGGGATATGAAAGGTGTGGTGTACTATGAGCTGCTGCAACCGGGTGAAACTATGAATGGAGAACGTTATCGACGACAATTAATGCGTTTGAAGCAAGCTCTGGCCAGAACACGACCAGAATGGGAGAACAGACATGATAAACTTATTGTTCAACATGATAACGCTCGCCCACATGTCGCAAAACCGGTCAAAACCTATTTAGAAAATGTCGGATGGGAAGTTTTACCCCACCCGCCGTATTCACCAGACGTTGCTCCTTCGGACTACTACTTGTTCGATTGCATGAACAACGATTTGATTGGACAGCGGTTTACTTCTTCAGAAGATATCGAAACATGGGTCTCTGACTGGATCGCTTCCAAGGATGAGGACTTCTTTCGCCACGGAATCCGTACATTGCCTGACAGATGGGCGAAAGTGGTGGCTAGCGATGGACAATATTTTTCTTAAAGTATTTATGTATTTTGTGTTTGTACTACAGCTTCAATGTGTGCGTACCAACCGCACGAATTAATTCCTAGACCAAATAAATATTGTAAAATCTTTTTCAGCACGTTTTATTATTATTATTTTACTCGACATTTCTTCATAGTTTATTATTAAAATACTTACCAACATATATTCATTTTATTGTCCTAACAAACCAATATATGTTGATAGTAAAGAGTTTAGATTGATCGAGCTCCTGGGCATTCAGAATTTCATGTCACGCCCCCTACCCCACGTTGCAAAATCCTGGCTGATATATGTTCCAGTAAAATATTTTAGAATGATCGAGCCCCTGTTGTGATGACCACAGTATTTCATGTTACGGACCACCCCCCCTTCACGAAATTCTGGCTACGTGCCTGGAATATAGCAATTTTAATTTCCACTCTTCAGTAAACTACTGTTAATTTTAAGGGTAGGAAGAAAATTCGAAAACTAAAAAGAACGAAGAGAATCTTATAAAAACTTTAAGTTTAAAATTAAGTCCGGATATGTTGAACGGTATGGCCTCTTGGCAGGACAGTAGCCAGCCCAAAAATATAAGGGGGTCCCTATCCAACCATATTATAGTACATTTGCAAACCTACCGTAAAAAGTTTAGTGGGGTCAGATTCCCCGTGGATACTGGCCTGCCTATAGGCGAGTGAAAACATTTACATCAGGACGAACGAACAGATGATCAGACATCCAAAAATAACTTTTTCGGTTGTAGACGACGATTGATGAGAAACTACAAATCTCGCACCAACTGGATTAAAACAACAATGAAGGGTGAAACCAAAATCAATCAAAAGAAAAATCAAAATTAATCACAGAGAAACCAAACTCAATGCAAAGAGAAATTCTAATATAAATCAAGAGGAGAAACAAAATCAATCACGACCAAAAAAAAACTAAATTAATCAAAAAATAAACAAAAACTCTAGAGAGAGAAACCAAACTTATTCCAAAGAAGCAAAGAAAGTAACCATAAGTTATAAACAAGTAATTAATATTTAAAAAAGTAAACATAATATATTATAAAGGAATATTTTGCAATGCCGTGTAAAACTTGTACGAGGTAAGATTGTAATAAAGATGTTTAAAATATAGGGGTTACGAAACGTGTAAACCCATTGATTTCTCGAATTCAATTTTTTTACGATCACCATAATAATTTTCTCCTATAGTCGCTGGAAAGCAAAATGGCTGTGTTAATTCAACATAATGGTTCTGTGCTATGCTGTTGTGTTATACTTGGACATAAGCCTTGTGCTACTTAATCTCCATCGCACTTTGGAGTTAAGTAATAAAATGGTAGTCCTTACATCAACAACCCTGACATGATGATGAGTCATTTTAGTGACACATCATTGGTGTTGTTTCATATACTGTACAATTGCTAAGCAACTACTTTTACAAAAAACATTCCTTTCTTCCAACAAATTGCTCCTGTTCTAAATACTAAATTTAAATTTTTATTAAGTCTTGAATAGTAGATTTTCTAAGTCAAATTTCACCAAATATAATTCTAGTTTCAATTAAAATGAATTAATCTTCGTATCTCTCAAGAAGGCAACATTGCTATTTAAGGTTGTTTCTCTAGTGGAACCAAAGAAGTATAAGATTGCGAACTGCCTACTCAACTGCCTCCACTGAATCCGAAAATTTGCGAACGGGATTCACATCACTTTTAAAGACTGAATTTAAATTTCACGCTTGAAAATTGATATCTTAAGTTTTTAAGAGAGCAGTAACGAACACACTGACATTTATATCTTAACTATAAAAAAGTAGTTTCCATTTTCTATTATATTGCGCCACTCTGAATAAATATAACTTTGTTGCTAATTAAGGAATTTATATCCTGTTTGTAAAGATTTAAGTTTTCTTTAGATAGGAGTTTGATAGTTTGATAGTTCTTAATTTAGATAGCATCTCAATTGCCTCATGATACTAAATTAACACTGGATAATTTTAGTGCTACCACTAGGAGTAATGGACCCTAAACATCAAAGTAGCGTACACAAACAATTCGGCTAAGCTGGAGCTCAGCAATGTAAAACCAGTATACATTTAATTTACCACACTTTTTTGTTGAATGCTCTCTATTTGCAATCGAAGTTAGTAAATTTTGACACATATGTCACAGAAAAAGGGATAAAAAAGATTTAAGGATACTGTATATTTAATAATACGTTCAAATCTTATGAAGGTTTAAATTGTAGAGCATCTAGGATTTTTTTAACATGACTAACCCTTATTTTTCTTTGTGATAAATTATAACAAGGGGAACACAGTCAGAGAACCGAGCTCGGAAGCTCCCAGCGTACATAGCTATAGAACACTGCCTCTGTTCCCGAGCTGAGCCTGTATATGACCAGGCTTGTCCACCAAATAAAGTGATCTTCATTCTTAGGCGATGGGCTACTTGCCCAAGATCCAGCCGGTAGTTACCGAGAAACAAAGTACCACATACAAACAGAGCCGAGCCGAGCCTGTTCTTGTCGGAGTCAGACACCAAGTATAGATATCTTTATTCTTTAGACAATGAGCTATCTGCGCACCAAATTTCGATTACATTCGGCCAGTAGTTACCGAGAAATAAAATACAACAAACAAGGCAAGCCGAGCCGAGCCTGCCATCGGCCATTACATGTAGTGATCTTTATTCCGTAGATGATTGGGTACTTGCGCATCAAATTTGTTTTAAATTTAGCTGGTGGTTACTGAGGAATAAAGTACTAGATACACAAAAATACATAATTACAGTACATCTGGAGTAAAACTACAAGCTCCTGTATGTTTACGTCGGGAGCTAAGAAGAAAAGTCCTAACATCAGGATCACAAGTAGAACATACTGCATGTAAGCGGAATTCACTTTCAACATCACAACACTAATAGGGGGTCTTGAGCTGGGTGAGCCCCTCTGGCTACGCCACTCTACTCAGCTACTCCTTGTATTTACATAAGTAGTGCGTTTTGTAAATCTTTGCGTAGTTTAAAGTTTACGTATGTCAAATTTGTAAACTGCTTATGAGTAACTTCGTAACAAATTCTAACACATAATATTGTATTATTTTATAAATCATTTATCGTCAAATGACAGCTCATGAATAAAAAAAGAGTATGATTTGTTCCTTTCATAGCTCCGTGAAATGTGCAGCTGGCAATCGTAATATGCCTAAATCGAGGCTAAATTTTTAACTATGAAAATATTTTCTTTATCTTTTGATCAACAAAAACCCACTGTGCAGGATAATACCGTTGGTACCGATTCAAAGTTTAGGAAAACGTAAATTCCATGTATAGTTACTTTCAAATGTTCATAGCTAAAATTTCAATTGGAATAAACACATGAAACAATAAGCAAGATACGAAGAATTTAACAAAATATAGTTACTTTCAGATGTTTATAGTTAACACTTCAATTGGAATAAACACAAAAAACAAGAAGCACAATACAAATAATGCAACAAAACATAGTTACTTTCAGATGTCCATAGTCAAGACTTCAATTGGAATAAACACATGAAACAAAAAGCAGGATACGAAGAATACAACAAAATATAGTTACTTTCAGATGTCCATAGTTAAGACTTCAATTGGAATAAACACATGAAACAAGAAGCAGGATACGAAGAATACAACAAAATATAGTTACTTTCAGATGTCCATGGTTAAGACTTCAATTGGAATAAACACATGAAACAAGAAGCAGGATACGAAGAATACAACAAAATATAGTTACTTTCAGATGTCCATAGTTAAGACTTCAATTGGAATAAACACATGAAACAAGAAGCAGGATACGAAGAATACAACAAAATATAGTTACTTTCAGATGTCCATACTTAAGACTTCAATTGGAATAAACACATGAAACAAGAAGCAGGATACGAAGAATACAACAAAATATAGTTACTTTCAGATGTCCATAGTTAAGACTTCAATTGGAATAAACACATGAAACAAGAAGCAGGATACGAAGAATACAACAAAATATAGTTACTTTCAGATGTCCATGGTTAAGACTTCAATTGGAATAAACACATGAAACAAGAAGCAGGATACGAAGAATACAACAAAATATAGTTACTTTCAGATGTCCATAGTCAAGACTTCAATTGGAATAAACACATGAAACAAAAAGCAGGATACGAAGAATACAACAAAATATAGTTACTTTCAGATGTCCATAGTTAAGACTTCAATTGGAATAAACACATGAAACAAGAAGCAGGATACGAAGAATACAACAAAATATAGTTACTTTCAGATGTCCATAGTTAAGACTTCAATTGGAATAAACACATGAAACAAGAAGCAGGATACGAAGAATACAACAAAATATAGTTACTTTCAGATGTCCATGGTTAAGACTTCAATTGGAATAAACACATGAAACAAAAAGCAGGATACGAAGAATACAACAAAATATAGTTACTTTCAGATGTCCATAGTCAAGACTTCAATTGGAATAAACACATGAAACAAAAAGCAGGATACGAAGAATACAACAAAATATAGTTACTTTTAGATGTCCATGGTTAAGACTTCAATTGGAATAAACACATGAAACAAAAAGCAGGATACGAAGAATACAACAAAATATAGTTACTTTCAGATGTCCATAGTTAAGACTTCAATTGGAATAAACACATGAAACAAGAAGCAGGATACGAAGAATACAACAAAATATAGTTACTTTCAGATGTCCATGGTTAAGACTTCAATTGGAATAAACACATGAAACAAGAAGCAGGATACGAAGAATACAACAAAATATAGTTACTTTCAGATGTCCATAGTCAAGACTTCAATTGGAATAAACACATGAAACAAAAAGCAGGATACGAAGAATACAACAAAATATAGTTACTTTCAGATGTCCATAGTTAAGACTTCAACTGGAATAAACACATGAAACAAAAAGCAGGATACGAAGAATACAACAAAATATAGTTGCTTTCAGATGTCCATAGTTAAGACTTCAATTGGAATAAACACATGAAACAAGAAGCAGGATACGAAGAATACAACAAAATATAGTTACTTTCAGATGTCCATAGTTAAGACTTCAATTGGAATAAACACATGAAACAAGAAGCAGGATACGAAGAATACAACAAAATATAGTTACTTTCAGATGTCCATATTTAAGACTTCAATTGGAATAAACACATGAAACAAAAAGCAGGATACAAAGAATACAACAAAATATAGTTGCTTTCAGATGTCCATAGTTAAGACTTCAATTGGAATAAACACATGAAACAAGAAGCAGGATACGAAGAATACAACAAAACATAGTTACTTTCAGATGTCCATAGTTAAGACTTCAATTGGAATAAACACATGAAACAAAAAGCAGGATACGAAGAATACAACAAAATATAGTTGCTTTCAGATGTCCATAGTTAAGACTTCAATTGGAATAAACACATGAAACAAGAAGCAGGATACGAAGAATACAACAAAATATAGTTACTTTCAGATGTCCATATTTAAGACTTCAATTGGAATAAACACATGAAACAAAAAGCAGGATACGAAGAATACAACAAAATATAGTTACTTTCAGATGTCCATAGTTAAGACTTCAATTGGAATAAACACATGAAACAAGAAGCAGGATACGAAGAATACAACAAAATATAGTTACTTTCAGATGTCCATAGTTAAGACTTCAATTGGAATAAACACATGAAACAAAAAGCAGGATACGAAGAATACAACAAAATATAGTTGCTTTCAGATGTCCATAGTTAAGACTTCAATTGGAATAAACACATGAAACAAGAAGCAGGATACGAAGAATACAACAAAATATAGTTACTTTCAGATGTCCATAGTCAAGACTTCAATTGGAATAAACACATGAAACAAGAAGCAGGATACGAAGATGTATAGTTACTTTCAGATGTTCATAGCTAAGATTTCAATTGGCCTAAACACATGAAACAAGGAGCTGTAACGTTATTTAAGATTCCCTTTTGTTACATATATTTGCCCACAGTTCGCATAAGTCAACACGATTCGGTACTTTAATTTATACACTTAATTGCAAAAACTAACAATTGCATTCCTTGGAAATTAAGCTCGTCAAATATATAGAACAACTAACTTTTATTCTCAAAACTCTATGAATAATAATCTTTCTGTTGCCATAGCAACACGAAAACAGCTCAACTATCTCTAGTTATAATAACTACCATTACATGAATATCAATCTATCTCAACATATATTTTGAGATTTTTCTTCTTCTTCTTCATAACATTTTGTGCACCTTTAAGCACCGTTGCCCAAAATATCTACAATTAAAAATGGCAGTAATTTATAGATCAGATATACAATATCGTTGTATATATAGCTCCCGACGAGGATTTCTTAAATTGATTACAATTGAAGAAAGAATCCTGGACCGTCACATATCTTACATACGTGGTTACCTTACTTTCCGAATAACCCTCACAAATATAAATTATAATACATACATATATATACTTGTTTTAATCCTTAGCGCATTGTGATTCTCGGAAACAGTTAGTTTATGCATCCTACTATAAGACAAGATACCTATCAGTGTTACTTTTTCCCTTCCAATGCTTTAAATATTGAGTCTATGTAGTAGATTTTACCTTACAAGAAGATAACTTATAACTGATTAGTACAGGGGCAATTTTGTGGATATATGTTTAATGAAAACAACTTTACTAAGTCTTACCGGTACCAAGCAAACAAATTATTTTGAAAATATTTAACAAAATGCAATATACCATATTGATATGGTATTGGATCAATCTTACTCTGCAGTACAGATAGCATTCGTCTCAGAACTGAAGCACATAACTCGAGAATTGTTCGAGATGAATAATGGACCATTATTCATGTTTCACAGCATTCAGCTACATCGGGAATGATAGGTGAGGAATTAGAGTTAATTTTCTAAAAGTGACCACAGATATTCCATAATGTTCAACCCCGGGATTCAGCGAGCTATTAGAGTTACAAATATTAGTGTGATTAAGAGCATTGATTCTGATGTTCTTCAAATCACACCTCAAGAGGTTTATTTGTGTATATTGGCACAATATCACTTTGGAAGATTGCATACTTGTTAGAAAATGACATCATAACATATAACGCAAATGGTCAACTAAAACGGTCATGCAATCATTGTCAATAATTCATCTTTTCAGAATAACTACAAGAATACTATAAAATTATGGCTCACACAAGCATATAGAAGCCACTGTATTTAAAGGTGGAAAGCAGGCAGTCCGAAGCGCCCGGTTCGAGAATCCGTCATTCATAGACCGGCCTTCCTGTTAGAATCAAGGAAAAAGATGAACCACAGATCAATTTTATCTCCTCCATTGATTGGCAGCCCATAGTTTATGTCCTCGGCGCCCATATTTTTAACGTTGTTGCTTTTTTCTTTAATCTCTCTTGGAAAAATTTGATTGAAGTGTAAAGACTACTTTTAATGATCAACATGCCTGCTTCTAACCTTCTTATCTAGCGTGGCACCAGGGAAATGTGACTCTACCTCCTATCTAGTTTGCACTAACATGAAATATTCTGAAGATTTGAAATGTCATTTTAGTTCTTCAATAATCATAAAATTTACCATGTTAATTCGACCTACCGTCATTTTTTAAGGTACTGCACTCTCTGGTTAATTTTTGAATTCGATTTCAAAGTGCATATAATGGCAAGCAAAAGCTGATGTGAAAGTGTAAGGTATTAAAATATTTTAATTTCTTTAAAACATGCATTATTATTTAGTACTTCAAAGGCTTCATCTTCCTGTTTCTTTCATTGTGGTGTTCAAAGATCGTTGTGTGAAGAATTTTTTGAATGTAGTTTTTGATTCATTGAATCATAAATTATAACTCCTGAATGTTATACAACCCAACAAAACAGCTATGTATTTAGGGTTGCATATGATTTTGGTATTCTCTCGTGAAGTTCATGAGCGCAAATAATATCCTTCTGTCTGTACGTTTAAGCTAATCCTAATAAACAAAATGAAATGAAATGAAATCTTTGAGTTTTACGTCCCACGGTCAGGGATGAATTCAGGGGGTAGCCCGGGGGGAATTTCCCCCCGAAGAAACTCCCAAAATTTCAGTCACAAAATGTAGAAATTACTTTACCCAATTATTTGTTTTTCTTTCTGTGCACGTGCAGACGAAATCCGCTCTCTCAATATACATATAAATGACGCAGACCCATTCTATATAAATATTAAGCATGTAACATCTAAGATAGAATACCAAATAGTCAATAAAACCTGTATTTCTTAACGCTATGATCGAGTTTGGCAGAACATGAAATTGTCAACTGTTGAAGAAAGGTTTGTATTTTAGTAGGTATTATAATCTCGCCCTATATTATATATTAGTAGGTAGCACTAGCATAGATTGAGATAGGAAAGGAAAGATAGGGAAGATCTTTCGATCATTCCATATGATCTCTGATGTCAGCAGACTTCAGTTCTTCAAAATGTACAGTTCTTGCATTATTTGAAATAGAGCGCCTAAATCCCATTTCTCGCATCGGAAGTAACAGAGGTAAATGTGTTTTACGATTGTAAAAGTAAACACACCTTTCTTTAACTAAAAATAACTCAGTTAAAGGGTGAGATTCAGAGGGCGTCATTTAGAGGGATCAGGGAGGAACAGTTATCCCTCCTGGGTTAGGGATTTATATCAAATTTATCAATATAATAGTAGTATATAAGTGAAAGATTGCTATTGAAGGAGACGAAGGAGGGACAAGCGGGGCAACGGCCCCGGGCACCGAAGTAAGGGGCGCACGATTCGGGGGGCAAAAAGAAAAGAAAAGAGGGAAAGAAAAAAGAGAGGAATGAAACACATGTGCACATGTGGGGATGTGCACACATATAAAATGAAAGGAAAAAAGTAATAAAAAGTGCTCAAAATCAAGGAAAAGCAGGATTTAGTTTTTGAAATTTTCTCACTTTTCGCAGCTGGTCTGTCGACCTCACTCATATGTACGGGAGTGCAGTCGTATACTCTCGCCCCAAGCACTGATTTTCCACGACACGGCACTAATCCTACTGAAGATTTCGTAAACTAAACTATTGATGTGTATGCAGTGAAAAACCAAGGCTAACATACTTGATTTAGAATCAGAAGTGTGAGAAAGAATAATTACGTTTTGTTTAGATATTCCTATGTATGTTTGTTTTAGGACAAAAATATTTGAGTAAATTTAAATCGTTTTAAAAACTTCTACATTAGTAACAAATAGTAGGTTACGAGGGTTACGCCCTCTATGGGGAAGTGGGTGACTTTATAATGGAAAGAAATGGAAGTTGTGGTGGTTGGTCTATGGGATGTTTGTCTCACTGAGTTAGAAGAGGGGTATAGGAATGAAGGAAGGTGTTATCGTTATTATACAGAGGATTTTATTTTATTTTATTTTATTTTATTTTATTTATTGATTTTTAGCATTGGTAGGTTGAACATTGTGATCTTTAGATCATAATCATAAGGTGAAGATGAGATGGCATGATGTGGTGAAGTGCGAATCACAAACACAACACTGGGTTATGTTAGTTGACTGATGCTGGTTAATCTTCTCTCTTGGGGGCTGCTCCAAGCATTGATGGAAGACAAGGGAAAGCCCAGATTAGTAACAGAGGTATTACAGTGCGTATGATGGACAGATGAGAGGCTGTGGGTCGTCGGTCTTCAATTCTTCTGCTAAGTGGAGGTACCTGTGGTTTGGAGGTAGAGTGTAGCGGTAAATCGTGAAAAGAAGAGATAACGGCGTATGTATAATAGGAGTTGAAATAGGAACGTCTATGTGGGCGTTCATGGTGTCTATGAGAAGCAGGTGGCGTTCATGCAGGTGTTTATCGATATATTTGAGACGGAGAGATTCGAGATGGAAGGGAATATGTGGAAAAGGGATTCTTTCGTACAATTCGCATGGACTTGGTAATTTTATCCTATAAGCAATGCGGAGTGCATGGCGTTCTAAGATCTTTAATTTGTTATAGAAGGATGGTGGTGCAGCGATCCAGGCTAGATTAGCATACGTCAGAACTGGACGCAAAAAGACCTTGTAAGTATTTAACACAGTTGTAGAACTGAGACCCCAGGTAGTGCCCGTGAGACGTTTTAATAAATTGAGCCGGTTTGAAGCTTTTGTAATCACGTCCTGTAAATGTGGTTTCCAAGTGAGATGTGTGTCTAAGGTGAGGCCGAGGTATTTGACAGATTTACTGAGTTGAATACGGGTATCATCGACTGTGAGATGAAGTAATTGGGGTTTCGGTGGACCTTTGTGCGTTTTTTGGGCGGCAAGAAAACTATAGTCTGGGTCTTCAGAGGGTTTATCTTGAGGCGCCACTTTTCACACCAGTTAATAAACGAATCTATGGCGGACTGCATTGAAATATTAAGTTGGTGAACAGTTTTACCAAGTGCTAGAAACGCTGTATCGTCTGCATATTGAAAACCATGAACGTTCGTAGGTAATGGTGGTAGGTCAGCCACATAAAGAAGATAAAGCAGAGGGGAGAGTGAAGATCCTTGGGGTACACCAGAGTAAAGGAATATAGGATGAGAGAATGTGTCGTTAATAGATACGTATGCCAAGCGACAATGCAAAAAGTTATAGATGAATCGAATATAAGCAAGAGGAAGCCGGAAGTTCAAAAGTTTGTACACAAGTCCTGCGTACTATACTTTATCAAATGTTTTCTCCAAATCAAATAAGGTAAGGAAGATGCTCGTGAGGTATTATAATGGTTGGTGATGTGATTGAGAAGACGGAGTAATTGGTCGTTGATGCTAAAATTTGGGCGAAATCCAGCTTGCGATCGTGGTAAAAGATTATAATGAGTAAGATGGATATGCAGTCGTTGAACTAAGATTTTTCGAGAATTTTACTGAACACAGGCGTTAATTGAATAGGTCGATATGAAGAAATACTGTCGGCTGGTTTATTAGGTTTGAGAAACATCAGAATTTTAGACGTCTTCCATTGTGATGGTATGAATCCAGAACGTAAGATGAAAGTATAGATTAGTGAGAGAAGGTAGAGAACTGCATATAAACATTCCTTAATATGGCGATAAGAGATTGAGTCTATACCTGGGGCTGTGTTACGTTTTCTTCTAATGGCTGAAGTAATATCATCAGAAGTGATGGCCGCTGTTAGTGTTTTATGAATATACAGCTGGTGGTTACTGTTTGGCTGAAGATGAGCGGATGAGAAATCAAATTGATCCACCTGATTATTATGAACAGGACGGTCAGGAATAAGTGGTGTGAAGATATCCTGAAGATATGTGGCAAAGGCATTTGCTTTATCGAGATCAGAGTGAAGAAGTTTGTCGTTAAGAATGAGTGGATATGACGTTCTATTTGATTTGCCAGAAAGAGCGTTGAGGCGTTTCCAGTAACGTGACGGGTGGGATGTCTCTGAAAGAGTGTTGCAGGCTTTTACCCACTGACGTAATTTATAGGCTTTAACATAGTTTTGGACTGTACGTTGAAGAGCTCTGTGATGGCGAAAAGCCTCTCGACTTCCTGTATGAATGTAGTCCCGAAAAAAGTGTCGCGAACGCTGCACCATGGCAAGATATTGCGGCGGAAGTTTAGGCTTATATGGCGTATATTATGATTGTGGTATATATTGTGCTGAGGCGTGACTGATATGGCGTGTAATAGTATCCAATAGATGATATAGTTCGTCTTCGGTAGTAGGTGGATCAAGTCCTTCTAGGTGTGTTGAAAGATATAAACGATATTTCTTCCAGCCTGCTTTATCATATCTTAAGATCATATGAGATGGAGTTGCATCAAAAGGTCGAGGAGTGCAACATTGAATGAATAGCTTGATCGGTACATGATCACTTCCTAATGGAAAAATGAAATGAAATGAAATATTTGAGTTTTACGTCCCACGGTTATGCCGGTTAGGCTAAAGGAGACGGTGATAATGAGTGATGAATGAAATGGTGGAATGAAGAAAGTGGGGGGAAACGGAAGAACCCCGAGAAAACCCACTTCCTAATGGGTCTAAGACTTCAAGTGTTGTGCGCTGTGTTAAGGTAGCTGAAGTAATAGCTACGTCAGGGGTCGTATTTGATTCTGGGCGTGTCGGTTTTGGTAGTTGGTGATATGTACCTGTTGTAGAAGTGGTGATAAAGTTCACAAAATTCGTTTTGTCTCTGATAGAAGACTATGAATATTGATGTCAGCTAAGATGATATAGCGCTGAAACGAGTTTGAAATATACTGAAAGAAGCCCAGAGGGATTGGGTGGCCTGGTCATACATAGATTGTTGCTATGGTGATGGAATCAGATTTGTAGTAAAGGGTGATTATGAGATGTTCTGGTAGATTCTGTGCTGGACATGTATGTATGCGATATGGGATATGGGGTGAGAAGCCGATAGCAACGCCACCATTCGCACGTCGTGCTGGTAGAATGCTGTCTTTGCGAATTAATGTGTAGCCTGGAATTTTGCATTGCAATTTCGGAGTAAGATGAGTTTCGTTCAGTAGGAAAGCATTTGCTTTTTCTTCGAGAAGGAGTTGTTCGAAAAGTAGTTTGTGAGTGAAGATTGAACGAATATTAAAAAAGAGAAAGACTAAACCCATAATGCTCATGACAAGATGGAATTTAAAGGCTTTGCTGAAATGGAAAAGTATGAAAGTAGGCCGTAGGTCCATTGTAAGTTGCATGAAATTGAAGGTGAAAGACTGATTGTGCAGCGAATTGAACGTGTTGCAAAACTAGAGGACGTGCGAACGGATGTATGTTTTGAAGCGTGAGAGTGATGAAAGCTAGGAGTTGTTTGATTGTTATAGGTTGATCTGAGGTAGTATTAGTGTCAGAAGTTTGATTTTGTGCATCATGCATGCGGAGAGGAACAACTAATTCAGGCTGTGCTTCTTGAGGAACAGGTTTCGATTTGCATTTGTAACTATAAGCAGGATGACGTTCGGGACAGGTAGGACAGTCAGGTGGTTGTTGCATGTTTGGACAGGTTCGGGTGTGGTGGGGACCACCACAGTAACCACATTTGAAGGTATTAGTGCATTTTGATGTTGGATGTGTATACTCCTGGCAGCGGTCGCAACGTATTGGTAAAGGGGCTGGAGTTTTCGATGGTTCGACTCTGTGTCGTTTCTTTTATATGTATGCCCCGTATTCCAATAGATCATCAATAGTGTCTTGTGATTCGGTCAAGACCCGCACCATGTAAGTAGCTCCTTGGTTGTTACGGAGGCGAAGACATTTGTTGAAAGCGTACCCTTCTTGACGTAATTCCTCTTCAATTTCTTCATCGCTGTATGATGGATCCACTCCGCGAATGACCACAGATAGTGTAGGAGATCGTCTTGGTGGCGGCAGTAGTTTGGTACGTTGCTCGTGGAGTTTCGTAAGTTTTGCTGTCTTGCCAAATATTTCGAAACTGTGCTTGTCTCTTATTGTTGTAGCAAAATGCGGTAGAGGTTACTTTATGATGTAGCCGTTTTGTGTTTGAACACAAACAGTAACTAGACCTACTGAATATACAGGAAAAATAACTAAAATAGCTACTGTAAATAGCTGTTAAAGTTTAGTCTAAAATATTTTTGCCAGTCTTTATCTAATGCTTTAGATAAAATTAAACGATTGTTTTTTTTTAATAAATTATAATCACATTGAATATTTGCGCCTTATGTGGGAAGGAGATATCGGGTTTGATTTCCAGTGGGTGAGCTTTTGTGATTTTAACTGTCCTCGATGTTTCTGTGTTCGTTTGCTTGTCATGTCCAGTAGTCCTGATAAGTGGTAAAAATGGAGAAAAGGGTCAGAAAGTTTTTTAATAACAAAAATAAAATATTGTATAGCGCTTATCTTTGGAGAGTGTGGTCTATAAATCGATCCATGTTTCCACCAAGTCAGTTTTTTTAAAATATAAGATTTCATACGCCAGGCAGTTTACATACTTGTAATTTTGTTTAATGATCAATTTATGTTTATTCTTGTACAGTCACGAAAGAAAGTATTCTTCAGTTGACAAAATTTCATTTCCTAATAACTCAAGAATAAATTAATTTATTAGAGTACCGATTTTGGCAACTTATCAAATTATAAAGATCCAGAATAATTCATTTGTTCCCGAATTATTGGGAAAAAGAAAATTTTTCAACTGAAGAATACTTTCTTTTCCGTGTGTACGAGTAACAGTCTGTACAAATGTAGGAAATTAAATGAATTTAACAGTGTAACGACTTACAGTCTTATGTTCTCTTCTCACCTACATATGTGTTCAGTGGTTCAATGGTATTAAAGTCTGGTTGAATAAAGATATGGTAGATCACTTATATATGGGGCATGTGGACTCAGGTTCGATCCTCGTTCCCACCAAATATACTTCATTATTTTTACATTTCGTATTGCAGGTAGTGCAGAGTAAATTTATAATTTTGTTTACTGGTCGAACTACAATATTTATTCTTGTAATTGTAATAGTCTGTTCAAATGTATGAAATGTATTTAACATGTCAGGCTAAAAAACTCTAACCTGTACGTAAATGTATTCCCTGAACTATTTTTCAGTGATGCTTTTAACACTATTCACATTAAAGTGATGTGCTGCGTAGACGGCGCAGGCTCAGCTAACGCACTTTTTAGAAGTTGCCGTCCTCTGACTCTTTTAGAATGGGTATGCAGGCTTTGTGGTCTCAGTAGAGGATCAAGACCATTAATAAGATATTAACATACAGTAGTTTGTTACATTATTAGTTTGGGGTTTATATTAGAAATTGAAAGCTAAAAAATACGATTATAAATTTGAATTTGAATGTTAATTTAATTTTTAAGGCTACTAGACAACTAAAACTCTAGGGACGGGCACGAGTGAGTTCGAGCGAGTTTTCATTGAAACTCGACTCGACTCGAAACATATATATTTGAGCTCGACTCAAGAACTCGACTCGAAAAATTTCCTCCAACTCGACTCGAATTTGAGTCAATTTCCTAAACAATTTTGGCTTTGATAAGCCAACAAACGTTAAGTGCCATTTCTATTCTACTTTCTCCTACATAAGTATAAAAATATCAACTCCTTGGTAATAAATATCGAAAAACGATAAATGATTTTGCGCATTGCTTCTGATGTTAGTGCAACAATGCAAACAGAACGATATGTCTTCTTTTGTGATTTAGTATTTATAGTTGTACTTTTGGTTTGTATAGAGTAGTGTTGCACGTAAGTATGGAAAAAATACTTGTATTTTGGGGAATATAAGATATATTTAGATTTTTTCCTTTTTGCTTCCAGTTGAAACTCGTACAGTATACAGACTCGTATAAAACAGTTCAAACATCCCATGATTGATCTGATCTCACTAATGTCCTCGTTTAACTACTAGCCTGCTACGAGAGGAAACATCCGCTAGCATGTTATCTTTTCCATACTGACCGACCTGTATGAGAAGCGTTTGCAATTCGACCATGTGATAGTTCGAGTGAATATTATAGGTTGTCTTTATACAGAGACGACAAAGAAATATAAAGAATGAGAAAAAGAAGTTCACTGAGAAATATCTTGAACGAAGAAAGCTGAAGAGAAGGAAATAAACTTAACGGACACTATATCATAAGTGCATCTCAGTACACCGCCAAAAGTAAGCCAACTTGACTTTTAAATGCGGAATTACAAATTATGATTTTAGGTGAGGTGGTAGCACTGAATGTTACGAAGAGACCATTCATCGTGCACAGAGTCTGGTTCTTATTATCGATGTTACAAAGAGACCCCTCTTCCGTTACAAAGAGACCGCTCGACCCCAGACTAGATTTCTTGACAGGTCTCTATGTAACGTTTTCGTTACATTGAGACCGGTTGGATATATATATAGTGGTCGAAGTAAGATGGTATGCATGCGGTAGTATGCCATACCGCTTCTGGTTTTTCAGTGATGAAGGCATACCCTCTCTGGTTTTTCAATGATTAAAACATACCGTCACTGCAAAGTAGATGCTAAATACCTTTAATAAATTCATTTTTATATACTGTAATTGACAAATAGATTTGCACTTAAAATATTTTATTTCTTATGTAGAAGTAATTTCTAAGATGACAACATCGACATTTTTATTATCTTTTTCCTACCTTTCGTTTTTAAAATAAGGTGTTTTCGAAGGAGCTCAACTAGTTTATATTTTGATGTGGCATATTGAATTATTTATTTCTTATGAATGTGTATTCTTGTCTTAATGCATATAAATGCCGTGTTTTGAGCATGGGCAGATTTAGGGGTTGTCTACTGTGGGAATGGACATTCCTGGGGTTTGGAATACCCCACAATCAAGTGGACCTAGAGTTCTCCCACAGGAAATTATTAATAAATAATTCTCATTCGTTTTTTGAGCATTTTCGTGTATAATTTTCTATAATACAACATAAGAGGATATTTTTAATTTTTTTTTTCCAAAAATTTGTTCGCGGGCGATCAAAGTCTCTACATATTCCCCTTCCCGTTTCCACAGAGAAGCTCTCCAATAGTTTTTCGGTCATTATATAAACAGAAATGCAATCTTTTAGGTACCATACCCTAACTGCATTTCAACATTTAGATAGCCGGTATATATATATATATATATATATATATATATATATATATATATATATATATATATATATATATATATATGTGTGTGTGTGTGTGTGTGTGTGTGTGTGTGTGTTTAGATTTTGGCTTTTGCGAATCTGTCAAACAAATTAAAATTTCCATCAGAATTTATAAGTTTTGTATCCCATTTTCGGCAGCTAAAGAAAACATTGGATTAGTATTATTATTATTATTATTTCGTTAATTATTTACTTTATTCTTTTGTATGAAGTAATGAACATTTTTTGTCTCACAAACAAGTATGCTAATGAAAAGCAAATTAAGAAGAAAATAATAATTTTAAAAAGTTCTAAAGTAAGGAAAAAGTAATAGCAGAGGAACCATAACGTCCAGTGCTGTCCTTCATAGTCATTTTCCATGTTGTCCGTTAGTAATACTCACAGAAGTTGAACAAATGGGCTGCTCAGGCCGCTATTGTCGTCCCCGTTGCCAGTGGCTCTCCCAACTGGCAGAAGAAGGTCCTAGGTGCCTGTGACTGCCTTCCCAAATTCCAAAAATAATATAATTAAAGCCTCAAGCAATCTTATATTTTGAATGTAGTTATAATATATGAGGTGAAAGTACACTGTAAGTGTGGAAAGACTAGTGAAAGTTGGTACGCATATATTATGAAGATAATCACAATCAGAAGTTTAGAGATAATTTGGAAATAATGTCGCATAGGGTTTTTGTGGTGCAGAACAACCTCAAAATGATTCATCCCATGACCCTCTTCCTATTATAAAATTGGATCTAAAACCAAAATGGTGGATTTTAAGATTACGACCATGATGGTATTATATAGTGGTAAATACGAATCTACCTTCGTTACCCCTATCCAACGTCTGGTTTCACTCTCTCTAGCCATCCCGAACTAACAAGATACTTTTGTCTCATATTGCATTCTGCAAGTGCAATGAGAGCTTGAAGTCCCTTACGGCACCATCTATCATTATTCAACTAAATTGTTTCATGGACTACTTTGGACTGATAAGAAATTGTTTTAGGGGGAGAGACTCAAAAAGTTTGGAAATCGAAAAATAAGGACCACGCAGTATGCCTAATTAATTCATAAATACCGTCAGAAATTTGGAAATGAAATACAGACACAATGTTGATGATATATATTGATATCATTTTGCAAGATGATGCATGCAGTGGGGAGCATTAAGAGCACGAATCAGTTTTCAATATGTCTTACTTGAACCTGATATAGAAGTAGAGTTTGTCGGGCTATTCGTCATTGTGATTGCAAACGGTGTTGATGGGGAAGTGGCGGGCTCCCTGGACCAGAATGCTCTTCAGGGAGTCCAAATTAGTGATCACTTCTTGGAAGAAATTAATTGAAGCACTAACCATAGTTCGTAGTCAAGCTGGTTCAGATCCGGGTCGCTAGATGCCAATCTGAAGTGGAGATGAAATTTGGGACGTTGACACGTAGCAAATCCTGTGTAGACTGTGCGTTCTGAGTAGGAGCAGAATACTGTTGAAAGATCCATTGTTGGTTGGGGAACACTGGAGGTTAGGTGGTACTCAGTAGTTTAACAATAGGCTCAAACACTACACACTAGTTGGCTATGTACACGGAAGCCTTGCTCACGAAAATTGAGCTGTGTTTTATCGTTGACGCTCAATCCCTACCACATCATGATTGATGCTGAATGATGAGTCCTATGAACCCTACAAACACGTTCGGCAGGATGATGACGTGCTCCCACGGTCATTTTGAGCATTAAAGAACTGTTCAACTGTAAACAGTTTCTCGATGGAAAAGAGAATTGTCCTACCATTTTCAGCGTAACGCTTAAGGAGACGTTTGGCTTTCACCACGCTCTGCTGACGTAACTAACGCATGAATCAGGGAGTGATCTGTACGTTTTGTAGGCTCTGAATCCCATTTCCAGTTTGAGCCCTCGTGACATGGTCGCGAAATGGATATCTCTCGGAACATCACTGATTTAGTACTGACGGGTTTTCGTCAAATCCTTGCAGCTACGGCTTTAACTGCCTTTGGTGTCCTCACTGTGCGCGATCTGGCACTACGCTGCTGTCATTAACACTTTGACAGTTCCGTTTTTATTGTAACGCTAAATGATGCGGAAAACAAATTGTTTACTGATTTGCAGGGGTTTCAGGCTAACAAAGATCCGTGACTTTGGAAGGTCCACCTTGTGACACGATTCTCGTTGTCGCTCCACTCCATTGTTACACATTCCCACTGCCACGTGTCTCATCGTGGAATCAACAGCTCAGGAGCCCAATTCTAGCACGGGGCAGCACACACACCCAGCATGGTCAAACGGTGATCAAAGTCTATGATTTTTTTTATGAAATAACTGTTCATTTTTCAGGAAAATCAAGAACAATCATATAATGTTTATATAATGTAACAAATATATATTCATCATTAGTGGCGTAACAAGACGGGGGCAAGGGGGCATTGCCCCCCCAAAGTTCCGGTAGAAGTTATTGGGGGCTCCGAAGGTGCCTAATGATTACTTTGCCTTTTTTTAAGCCGATTGAATAATGAAAAGTTTATGTACAAAAGCAGTGTTTTGTATGCACTGTCAAATCTTCGACAAAATATAGAGTGCAGTGCTTTGTATTATTATAACTAATTGAAGCTTTTTCTGTTCCTTTTGTGTTGATTTTCTAGGGCACCTTTGTTACAATAAAATAAAGAAATAAAAATTACCTATATGATAATCAAGCAGGGATATAAACATTTTCTTAATCCTTTATCGCCTCTCATTATGTCTATGTACGCGCGACACAATCCTTCGATAGAATAAAAAAGGAAATAATGTTACAATGATGGAGCATTGTAAATATATTAATTATACCTTCGTCGCCCCTGACTGTATAGGGGCGCCTTCGATAGAATAAAAAAGAAATAATATTGCACCAAGGGGCGCTGTAGATACATTAATTATTCCTTATCTCGCCCTTGATTATATAGGGCGCCTTCGATAGAACAAAAAGGGATATAATATTGCACCAAGGGCGCTGTAGATATATTAATTATTCCTTTTGTCTCCAATGATTGTATAGGGGCACCTTCGATAGAACAAACAACGATGTAATATTACACTAAGGGCGATGTAGATATATTATTCATTTTGTCGCCCCTGATTGTATAGGGGCGCCTTCGACAGAACAAACAAGGATGTAATATTGCACCAAGGGCGATGTAGATATATTAATTTTTCATTTTGTTGCCCCTGATTGTATAGGGCGCCTTCGGTAGAACAGAAAAGGATGTAATATTGCACCAAGGGCGCTGTAGATATATTAATTTTTCATTTTGTTGCCCCTGATTGTATAGGGGCGCCTTCGATAGAACAAAAAGGATGTATGCACCAAGGGCGCTGTAGATATAATAATTCCTTTTGTCTCCCCTGATTGTATAGGGGCGCCTTCGACAGAACAAACAAGGATGTAATATTGCACCAAGGGCGCTGTAAATATATTAATTATTCCTTTTGTCGCCCCTAATTGTATAGGGGCGTCTTCGATAAAACAAACAAGAATGTAATGTTGCACCAAGGGCGCTGTGGATATATTAATTATTCGTTTTGTCTCCCCTGATTGTATAGGGGCGCCTTCGATAGAACAGAAAAGGATGTAATATTGCACCAAGGGCGCTGTAAATATATTAATTATTCCTTTTGTCGCCCCTGATTGTATAGGGGCGTCTTCGATAAAACAAACAAGAATGTAATGTTGCACCAAGGGCACTGTAGATATATTAATTATTCGTTTTGTCTCCCCTGATTGTATAGGGGCGCCTTCGATAGAACAGAATCATCATCATCATAGGTATTCTGCCTTTATTGGCAGGTCACTTGCCGCAGCTGAGAAGCTTCCATGCTCCACGGTCCTCCGCTAACCTTTTTGTCTTCGCGTATGATCTTTATATTTTAATATCATCCATTAATTGTAGTCTCCTTCGCCCCCTCCCTCTCTTTCCCGCCACCATACCTTCTAGGACGTCCCTCATGATACAATTTCTTCTTAGGCAATGTCCCAACCAGTTTCTCTTCCTCTTCCTAATACTATCTAAAAGTGTTCTTTTTTCACCCACCATTTCTAACACTCTCTCATTCGTTTTCCGCTCGACCCAACTAATTCTTTCCATTCTTCTCCGCACCCACATTTCGAAGGCTTCCAGTCGATTTTCGTCACCTTTACGTAATGTCCACGTTTCCTCCCGATACAATACAACACTCCACACGAAGCATTTTATGAGTCTTTTTCTCAACTCTTTATTCAAGGTCCCACAAAACAGATTTTTCTTCCTACTAAAGGCTTCTTTCGCCATTCCTATCCTTGCTTTTATTTCACGTTCGCACTTCATGTCATTACTAAGAATACTACCCAGGTATCGAAAACTATTCACTTGTTCTATTTTCTCCCCTCCTATTTTTATATTTGACACAGACCCCTTCGTTCCAATCACCATGGCTTTTGTCTTTCTAACATTTATTTTCATCCCATATTCTTCAAAGTCCTTTCTCATTTTTTCTAACATTTTATTGATTTTCTTTTCAGATTCTGCAAGAAGCGCCATATCGTCTGCAAATCTTATGCATCTAATCATTCTACCTCCTACCGAAATACCATCATTATCATGTAGGCTCTTTTTCACTATATCTTCTAGATAGACATTAAATAGTGTTGGCGAGAGACAGCATCCTTGTCGAACTCCCCTGCCAATTGCACTGTCTTCCGTCATTTCTTCCCCTATCCTCACACTTACTTGTTGGTTCATGTATAAGTTTCTTATGAGTCTTCTATCTTTCCATTCCAACCCTATCTTCGTTAGAACTCCCAACAACAATTCCCAATTCACACGGTCAAAAGCCTTTTCTAGATCAATAAATACAACATACACCTCTTTCCCTTTTTCTATAAATCTTTCACCGATCGCCCTTAATAATCCAATTGCATATCTTGTGCCCTTGCCTCATCTGAACCCGAACTGCTCCTCTTCAACATCTTTATTTGTTATTTCATATAACCTTCTGTTCAGTATTCGGAGCAGAATTTTAGCTGCATGAGATATGACACTAATAGTTCTATAGTCCTCACATCTCTTTGGGTTCGATTTCTTAGCCATTGGTATCATGATCGTTTTCACAAAGTCTTTTGGCCATTCTCCTGTTTCATATATTTCATTACAGTCGGAACAATTCTTTCTTTCCCTTGTCTCCTATATTTTTAATGAATTCGATTGGTATGCTATCTATTCTGGTTCCCTTTCCATTCCTAATCTCGGATATAGCCTTTTCAAACTCATCCCAAAGAATACTAAATCCTTTATCATCCTCGTCTACTTCATTTTCTACTGCGACATTTAGGCTACATGGTCTATCCCTACTCTCATATAAGTCTTCAACGTATTCTTTCCACCTTCCTATGGCCTCATTTCTCTCGCTGACTACCTTCCCATTCTTATTTTCTACTGCCATCATAATACCCCCTTGTTTCCTCCGAAATTCCATAGATTTCACCTCCTTGTACATTTCCTCATATTTCCCAACTCTTTCTAGTTCTTCTATGTAATCGCATTTTCTTTTGTAAAACTCTTCCCTCGCTCTGTCTGTTTCTCTTCGTAATTCATTATTTAACTTTCTGTATTTGTCTGTATAGAACAGAAAAGGATGTAATATTGCACCAAGGGCGCTGTAGAAATATTAATTATTCATTTTGTCGCCCCTGATTGTATAGGGTCGCCTTCGATATAACAAACAAGGATCTCCTCAGCTACCGCACAGGAGACAGACCCAGAAAAGACTAGAACACTCGCAGACATCCGCGAAAAATTACCAATTCAACACCGCAGGAGAGAAATTACGCGCAACTTATTATGAATGTTTGGACAATATCATTTGCAAAATTTAGTCGATTCCATCAGCCTGAACTGAAGAAGTATCGTGCAATAGAGGATGGAATTCTCGAAGGTAACTTTTCTCGCTACATTAGTGACATTTTAAAAGAATACCATGTCAATCCGGACCGACTACAACTACAGATGCAACAGTTACTTACCACTATTCCCACTTCAGAAAATCTGAGATACCTGCTTGAGAACTTCAAGAAACTCTGTAAAGAAACAAGAGAGTTGTTCCCTGGTGTTGAAAGTCCTTCGTCTATTGCTTGTCATCCTGGCGACGTCTGCAACAGCCGAGAGAAGTTTCTCAATGTTGCGGCATCTCAAAACTTATCTGAGGTCCACAATGACCCAGGCAAGACTGAACCATTTTTCAGTTCTCAATGCATACCCAGACGCTTGATTCACTGGACATGAAGGAACTGTCTAGAGAATTCACAAATAGCTCCTACAGTGCAACTGCCATCGGAAAAGTGTGAATTCTGCTCTTTGAAGTGTGTAGTATTTGTCAAAATGAGCTATAGGATCACAGTGGCTAGTTATTTGTTACATTGAACATTTAATCAAATTGAAACTTATTCCGTTCTTATTAAATATATTAAAAATTAGAGGTTACGTACGCAAGGGCTCAAAATCCGGCGTTTAAAAAAGTTTCTTCCACCGCTTTTATGCCTGTCAAATTTTAAACTTTTTTTTTTTTTTTTAATATTTCAACTTTAATGAAGAAAGTACTTTCCACCTTTGTTCCCCATTATAAGAAGAAAAAGAAACTTAATTACTGCATTCTGAAGAAAAATAAATATGAGAAGTTCAACAATCAAGAATAATCGATCACTCATAAGAAAAAGAAGGGCAAATATATTAACCCTTTGGGGACTTTTGGTACAGATCTGAACCATATCGTCGACCTTCAGAATTTGCTTTATAAATTTCTAGTAAAGCTTTTCACATCGTGTTTTTTCCATTCATTCAAGCGGGGAAGCATCAAAGAATATGTTTCATGGGCATTTTGTAGTCACGATTGCGATGCCTGGGGGCAGTGACGTCACAAACATGAACGAAGAAAGAAAGAAAAGGTAAATTTTAGAGCTTTTGTTAAAAAAAAAAACCTAACACATCGCTATTAATACTAGGATCATGGTCCATACCTAGTTGTGTTCGTAATAAAGAAATGTTTCCAACTGTACCACTCACATTTCCCTATTGTGTATCAGAAGCGGGAATATCCCGCCCAAAGTGGGAAAAGGGATTATTTCAGATCTTTTTCTTTTTTCGGGAATTCCTCCCATCAGGAACATGTGAGTGGTACCGTTTAAAACCTACCACCATTCCAAACAAAACAAGGTACAAACCATGATCGTAGGGTAAATAGTGATTTTTCAAAAGAAAAAAATATAAATTTTTCCCCTATTGCACAATTTTAGTCAACGTGTTTAGTAAAGTAGCTACAGGTAATCCTTATTTGTCGTAGGATCATGGTTTGCATCTAATTGTGTTCGTAATGATGTAACGTTTCCAACGGCACCACTACTATTGCGCTATCATGTACCTGAGGAGATAAGATTCCGAGATAGTTAATTTTTGAAAATTTGAATTTCCCGCTTTTCTTTATACATTTTGAGCGGGAATTTTTCCCCTCAGGTACACGATAGGGACATGCAAGTGATACGATTTAAAACGCTGGTTCATTACAAACAAAAAGGTGCAAACCATAATCCTAGAATAAATAGTCTTGGTGCTAGAGCTGATTTTCCCTCCCCATTTTTGGGTAATAGTTACTAATGTATTGTTATTCAATAAGCTCTAGCGTCAAGAGTGTTCATTGTAGACCATGGATCGTAACTCATTTTGTTTGTAATGAAGTAACGTTTCGAACTGTACCACTGCCGTGGCGCTAGAATGATCTGGAGAGGAAATTCTCAAAAAGGTTATTTTTTCCTGACAATTTTTTTTTTCAATTTGAGCGGGATTTTTTCACTTCTGGTACATAATGGGGAAATTTAAATGGTACAGTTGGAAACATTCCTTCATTACAAATACAAAGAGTTACGAACTATGATCCTACGATAAAGAGTCTTGACTGACACTAGAGCTTGTTGATAGTAGATATTAGGAAAAAATAGTAAATGCATTTTAGCACCAAGAATATTTAACCCAGTATCATGGTTCATACCTCGTGTTATTTGGAATGAAGCAAAGTTTTTTTGTAACATTTGCATGCCCATGTTGTGTACCGGAGGGAAGAAATTCGCAGGAAATTGGGATTTTTTTAAAAAAAAAAATCCTTTTTTCCGAATTTGGACAGGAATTTTATTGCCTTAGGTACATATTAGTGAAATTTACAAGTTAGGAAAACACTGTTTCATTCCGAATAAAACGGGGTATGAACCATGATTCTACGATAAATAGTCTCGACGCAATAGCTGCTTGACTGAAAGTCTAAAATTTAACTTAAAAAGTGGAAATCACAAAAGGGTTAGTGTATAGGGTTTTCTAGTTCGAACGCGAATTGTTTGTACAGTTCTTAGAATAATGTTTAACGACAAAAAAAGGTCTAGTGAAAAGTTAGTGGTGGGAATAATGACTGTTCTGAATAATGATTTAAGGTCTCGAAAAAAAACTTAAAAAAAAAAACTAATATCTTTTCCATGCTTTTTTGGCTTGGGATTTATTTCTTTTAATATTTCATATTTAGCGAAGAAACAACAGTGTGTTTCAGCTTTCTTTTTTCATTAAGGTCTAACTTTAAAAAATGTATTCTGAAGAAAAATAAAAGATAAGAGCCACCGCACTAAGCTTTGTTGCTCCAGTTCCTTAAACTAAATCATATTATGCTGCTGCTATTACTGAAACATTTTCTTCTGAAATATGAACAAAATTATGAAGCCTTTTTGGCTCCAATATTAGGTATTGAAGAGTATCTGAAACAATAATGTTTCTGGAACGGCGGTGATACTTTTTTCTTGTTTGTCAGTTTGACTTTAAGCAACCCGAACAAAACACATTTCAAGATGTATAAATTTCAAGAACTTGATATCATGGTTAGGCAACCAACGTGGGACTTATGAGTTCCTAGTTTGACAAAAGAGCGAAAATTTCCGTTGTCTTTCCTAAAGCCGCTTTTTTAATGAAAATAAAGCACGTCTTTAAAATCCGGCTATTTTGCATCTCTAGTCCGGTATATCAATACAAAGTGCAGTTCAATCTATGTAATGAAACATTTGAAGATTAATGTGTTGTAAAAGTAAAATAAGAAAAGTGTGCCTGTAGGTGTATTGTGAGAATCTGTTGATCACTTTAGAAAAAATTTTTGTCGTTGTGATATGTCTTCAGCTTATGAGTTCTGGAGAGAAAGAATGTGGCTTTAGTGCCGAACGTATACGGAACAATCGTGTCGTACTATTTAGTGATTAATTAATAGTAAACTGTAATTCATACGTATCCCGACGCAAATCAAATGAGGTCTACTAGTTTTACTAATGTACGACTCTTGTGTTGAATGAATACATTGGGTAGGTAAAGAAGGTGTCATTACTTCAAGTAAGTCTAATATTTTAATTTTTCAAATGTATAGCTGTTTTCGTAAATTACAATTATTTTCACACACACACGAAGAAAAATACATAACAGTAATACTGTAAAGATCAGTGGAAATTACGCGCTGTGATGGGGAGCGCTGTTGAGAGAGGGGCGCAACAAAAAGACTTGCCCCCTCCTATATTCGAAATGTTACGCGGTTGTTCATCATAATGAATAGTTAATTTTGTAACACTTAATACCCCTCTTCCTTCTTCCTTAATTAATCATATCCTACTTTGGGTTTGTTTTAGCATATCACGAAATAATTTTTCTCTCTAATATTAACTTTCACAAACGCCTTATTCATTTCTCTGGCACATAATAAAGCAGGTATGCAAAAGCAACAAAATTTTACTCACCCAAGAGAAAAAGCTACTAGCCTATATCCCACAATAGAAATAATTTACTTACCTTGGGTATGATATTTAATACTTGCCCACACCGAGGAACCACTCGCCCCGGACGAGTGGTTATTTGCATCCCTGTCATAAAGTCTGCAAGATTCTTCACGACAAACTTGTATTTTGTTACTTTCCTCTAGTACGTGGTACTTAAACGATTTTTCGTGTAACGCAATATCTTTTCTGTGTAGACGATGTGTCTTATCATTTTCAACATGAATTATTCTTTGCAAATGTATGTTGAATTCCACTGCACACAATGTGTCAAACATTGCGCGTTGTTTGTCTTCGTTGAATTGTCTATAACGTTTTCTTGGACACTTACAAGGCGACTGCAGTCTTTTCACAGGTGTTGTAACACCCCTGTAGTGCACATATACCTGTCCACACACTTCTAATCACATTTCTAGTATATGTTGTAGATGTCGAATTCTTTTCAGACATTTTCTTGGACTGTCGACGCTTAAGTCACTAACACTACTATCGCCCTGGATATCTGCAATACAGGGAACAAAACCTCACACAACAGTTGCCACCGCTCTGCACAAACACGTATCACCCTCTACAAACCACTGCTATACACAAACTATTCTTATGGAAATCGCTCGTCTCTTGTTTCAGAGTTGCTAAATTTATTTTCTAAAATGTTATTTCTCTTTCTTTGTAGAAAGGAACCAGTATCCAACGCTACAGAGTAGCTAAGTTTGTTGCAGAATAGAACCCGAGTCAGTATATCAGGTACCTTTCTGCACAAATGTACAATTTTCTGTGTGGGAGACCGGAGTTCGACTCCCATTGGGAGCTCATATAGTTCAGATCCCATGGTAAGTTGTAGGTCTGCGTCTCATATAGCCTCGCTGCTGAAGGGGGCGCTAAACTCAAAATCAGATCAAAATACAATTTCCACTGTGGATTTTCTTCGATAGAATTCCTCGATAGAATTCGCGATGACAAGAGATTTTGAACTGAATAATAACACGAATTCCCTGCTTTTAGTCGACATTTAATTTCTTCGTGAATATGATTTTCCTCTGTTAATATTGATCCCAGATATTTAAAAGTATCCATTTTATCAAAAGTATTATTAAATATTTTAACTCTTTCATAATTTTTATCGTATTACGGTACCGACGCACTTCCATGTATTTAGTTTTATCTGCATTTATTTCTAAACCCAAGTTACTGCAAGCGTTTACTGAAACTTCTGCATTTCTTAATATTGTTCTTCTATCATCCCCTATTAAATTTACATCATCAGCGTACGCATAACCTGGTGAAAACCGTTCAGTTCTAGACCCTGGTTGATATCTTTGATTTTCCTTATGGCGTATTCCAGGGCAAAGTTAAATAATAATTGTGACAACGTATCTCCTTGTTTCAGGCCATTATCGACGTGAAAGCTCGTGGACAAAAATTTTCCTTCCCGAACTTTAATTTGGGATTCATTTAAACATATCTTAATTAATCTATTTAGCTTTCTCGGTATTCCAAATTCTGTAAAGACGTTGTACAATGTTTCTCACCTAACCGAGTCGTAAGCCTTTCTAAAATCAATAAATAGTTGATGTACCGGGGTATTGTATTTCCACTCCTTTTCGAGTATTTGGCGAATGTTAAATATTTGGTCAATAGTTGATCGATTTCGTCTAAATCCGCACTGATAATCTCCAATTATTTCGTCTACGTATGTGGTCAATCTGTTCATTTGTTCTTCCTTACAGCCTTCTGTTCAGTATTCGGAGCAGATTTTATCTTCGTGAGATATGAGACTAGTAGTTCCATAATCCTCACATCTCTTTGGGTTCGATTTCTTAGCCATCGGTATCATGATCGTCTTCACGAAATATTTTGGCCACTCTCCTGTTTCATATATTTCATTGCACAGTCGAGACAATTCATTCTTGCCTTTGTTTCCCATTTTCTTCGTGAATTCGATTGCTATATTATTTATTCCGGTTGCCTTTCTATTCCTAAGCTTGGATATAACTTTCTCAAACTCATCCCGAAAATTACTAAACCCTTTATCATCCTCGCCTACTTCATTTTCCACTTCAACATCCAGAGGAAAATATTACATGGAAATTCGGTGTGATCGTAAATACTGTAAGTTATGAACGCAACAAATTGGATACTTTCAAATATCTAGCACCAGGCCGGTAGCCAGCCCAAAAATGTAGGGGGTCCGATTGAAGTTAGGGGGGGCCGATCCAACCATATTATACATCATCACCATATTATAGTTCATTTGCAAGCCTAACAAGAAAATTTTAGGGGGACCGGCTCGCCCTAGACTTCCCCTGGATACGGGCTTGTCTAGCGCCAACATCGGAAACTACATCCACGAAGAAATTAAATGTCAAAGGACTGTAAGAAATTAGAGTTATTATTCAATCCAAACTCTTTGTTTTTACGAATTCTGTCGAATACTTGTAATTTAAAGCTTAAAAGATATAAAACTATAATTATGTCTGATGTTCTGTATGGATACGAAACATGATTGCTTAGTTTGAGGAAAGAACGCAAACTGAAAGTATTCGAAAATAAATTATTGAGATGAATATTCAAACTTAAGAGTGACAAAAATGATGAAATTTAGGCCGTGTCCAAAAGTGCAAAGTGCACACTTCGACCTACATACTTGAAGTATACAAATGGAGTGCACAATAGGAAGTGTACACTTCGTCAAATTAACTTTTGATCCGCACTTTTTTCCAGCGCCTCATCGTGGTAGAATATAGAACATTTATATAAGAAAAGAAAGGAGAATTTCGAATGTGAAAGAAATGAAATAATGCTTTTTTCTTAGATGATTGACTTTCCAGTTATATAAAAGATAAATATATCGTACATATTGACAATATGGGACAACCATAAAATGACTTTAAGAGTCCCTATCACTGCGAAATTAAAATACCGCTAATTTTACAGTAATTATGTGATATCTTCAAATAGATAAAAGGTGATCCAAAAGTGGATCAAGACCTCCCTAGACGACGTTATTTTGCATGAGTTAGCGTTATCACGAGTCGCCTAGTAGCTTTGCGTTTGCAGTTATTTAGAAACGCGAAAATAAATGCCGATTTTCTAAATGGCTGGAAATCGAAAGCAGATAAGTGAGTCTTGATAAACGCAAGATAATATTGTCTAGGGAGGTCTTGTTCCACTTTTCGATTATCTTTTTTCTATTTGAAGATATCACATAATTACTGCAGAGGCCTCTTAAGTGTTTCTTTCATGCATGCCAACAGCTTCAGTTTTGCCGTACCTTTACATATTTGTCATTTCAAATCTCTCACGCACATATTAATATGAGTGGAGCGTAAAGACAATAACTATATACATATGTTGTTTTGTGCACAATAAACTGGTAACAGTATAAAAACCACTAAACTATTGTCGATGTTCTATTTTATCTGACATATTTGAGAGAGGGTATATTTATTGATACACAGTGAGGAGAGTAGCACTGATGTTTAGGGTGCTGATAACGATGTTGCGGTTGTCACTTAATTTCTTAGTCCCTAAAAGTAGCTTAGGAAATTCATTGCAAGCGAGAGCAAGCAACTTGAAAGAGTGTTAGAACACCGAAAGTACCGAGGGGAGAGCTATTTAGAATAATTTGGTGCAAAACTACTTTTGGAAATACATAATGTATCAGATCTTAGAGAGTTCATATTGTGTAAAATTGCTTCCTGTTCGAAAGATTACACAACAATGACACTGCAATTGTGTTAGCTTTACTGTATTGTTTCAGTTACTGACACTGATAGTCAGGCATACTGATTGGACTATTTCTAACATATTGAGCTTATAATTAGGTTCCTTATGTGTTACTCTTTCTTTGTGAATCTATAGATTTTACACGTAAATCTTTGAAACAGTGTCTCCATAATCTTAATCTGCACCAAAAATCACCATATTCTTAATCTGATTACAAAGATAACAAAGAAAGAAGTGGTACAGTTCAACAACACGAGAACCAAAATTTACAGGAAAAAGCTATCATCGGTACCGGTATGTCACTACGAAATACCAATATATAAGGGTCACATATACTCAAGGTGGATAAACCTAATTAAAGTAATTGGTAAAAATACTACTCAGGTACTTATGTAAGATTATTATCTTATAAGCCTACTTAAATGGAATAACGTCCATTGTATACATTCCGATATTTGCATGCACTTCACCAGGCTTTCGGCACCCTGTATCTCTCTTGATATACACCCGCATGCTTCCCATTGCCAAAACGGTTACTGAGTTACGAAACGAATTCCCCCGTCCAAGTATGAACTTAGAAAGCTACTAACAAGTAACACTTCCCAAGTGTAACACTCCGATTTTGATAAAATTTAGCAGGTAGATACTACACATAAAATACACGAATACGTGTATTTTTTATTTTCTGCGGAAAAACGGTTTTAGGGGGCAAAAGCCGCCATCCAAAATTTTGAAAGTTGAGGTCCGACCAGAAGAAGTGATTCAAAGTGAATGAAATTGTGCACAGATATAACACTTGAAGTATACAAATGGAGTGCACAATAGGAAGTGTACACTTTGTCAAATTAACTTTTGATCCGCACTTTTTTCCAGCGCCTCATCGTGGTAGAATATAGAACATTTATATAAGAAAAGAAAGGAGAATTTCGAATGTGAAAGAAATGAAATAATGCTTTTTTCTTAGATGATTGACTTTCCAGTTATATAAAAGATAAATATATCGTACATATTGACAATATGGGACAACCATAAAATGACTTTAAGAGTCCCTATCACTGCGAAATTAAAATACCTCTAATTTTACAGTAATTATGTGATATCTTCAAATAGATAAAAGGTGATCCAAAAGTGGATCAAGACCTCCCTAGACGACGTTATTTTGCATGAGTTAGCGTTATCACGAGTCGTCTAGTAGCTTTGCGTTTGCAGTTATTTAGAAACGCGAAAATAAATGCCGATTTTCTAAATGGCTGGAAATCGAAAGCAGATAAGTGAGTCTTGATAAACGCAAGATAATATTGTCTAGGGAGGTCTTGTTCCACTTTTCGATTATCTTTTTTCTATTTGAAGATATCACATAATTACTGCAAAATTAGCGGTATTTTAATTTCGCAGGGATGAGGCCTCTTAAGTGTTTCTTTCATGCATGCCAACAGCTTCAGTTTTACCGTACCTTTACATATTTGTCATTTCAAATCTCTCACGCACATATTAATATGAGTGGAGCGTAAAGACAATAACTATATACATATGTTGTTATGTGCACAATAAACTGGTAACAGTATAAAAACCACTAAACTATTGTCGATGTTCTATTTTATCTGACATATTTGAGAGAGGGTATATTTATTAATACACAGTGAGGAGAGTAGCACTGGTGTTTAGGGTGCTAATAACGATGTTGCGGTTGTCACTTAATTTCTTAGTCCCTAAAAGTAGCTTAGGAAATTCATTGCAAGCGAGAGCAAGCAACTTGAAAGTGTGTTAGAACACCGAAAGTACTGAGGGGAGAGCTATTTAGAATAATTTGGTGCAAAACTACTTTTGGAAATACATGATGTATCAGATCTTAGAGAGTTCATATTGTGTAAAATTGCTTCCTGTTCGGAAGATTACACAACAATGACACTGCAATTGTGTTAGCTTTACTGTATTGTTTCAGTTACTGACACTGATAGTTAGGCATACTGATTGGACTATTTCTAACATATTGAGCTTATAATTAGGTTCTTTGTGTGTTACTCTTTCTTTGTGAATCTATAGATTTTACACGTAAATCTTTGAAACAGTATCTCCATAATCTTAATCTGCACCAAAAATCACCATATTCTTAATCTGATTACAAAGATAACAAGGAAAGAAGTGGTACAGTTCAACAACACGAGAACCAAAATTTACAGGAAAAAGCTATCATCGGTACCGGTATGTCACTATGAAATACCAATATATAAGGATCACATATACTCAAGGTGGATAAACCTAATTAAAGTGATTGGTAAAAATACTACTCAGGTACTTATGTAAGATTATTATCTTATAAGCCTACTTAAATGGAATAACGTCCATTGTATACATTCCGATATTTGCATGCACTTCACTAGGTTTTCGGCACCCTGTATCTCTCTTGATATACACCCGCATGCTTCCCATTGCCAAAACGGTTACTGAGTTACGAAACGAATTCCCCCGTCCAAGTATGAACTTAGAAAGCTACTAACAAGTAACACTTCCCAAGTGTAACACTCCGATTTTGATAAAATTTAGCAGGTAGATACTACACATAAAATACACGAATACGTGTATTTTTTATTTTCTGCGGAAAAACGGTTTTAGGGGGCAAAAGCCGCCATCCAAAATTTTGAAAGTTGAGGTCCGACCAGAAGAAGTGATTCAAAGTGAATGAAATCGTGCACAGATATAAAACTTGCTTTCCGAAAGAATATTCACACACAAAGATATACTATATACGTAAATTTCAACAATTTTTTGTTTAACTGTTTTCAGTATAGGCCTATTACCTGACCAGCGAAAGAGTGCGGGCGGCCGGTTTTGAAACTAAAATGCAAGCAGCAGTGTTTCTAACCGGATTACTTGTAATCAATCTATCATAGTTCTTTTTGTCCTGTTCGTAATAAACCACTTCATGCATATACTCAAGTCAGGGGCAGATCCATGGGGCGGGGCGATTGCCCCTTCCCCAGAATGGGATATTTTTTTTATTTTAAAAATAAAACCTAAGAATTTTCACCTTTGTATTATAAATGTAAAATAAAACCTAAAATAGGTAGGCCTTACATTTCTTTTGTTATACGTTGCAGAAGTCAAATAAAGCAATAAATTGCAATAAATTACTTACATTGGCGTTCTTGCTAAAAAAAAAAAAATGTCCACCTTTGGAATCGCAGGTGGCCATTTCTGTTCTAGAAATTGCAGACAATAGCTACTTCTCATTTTCTAAAGTTGCTTTTTTTTTTTTTTTTTTTTTGCAATACACTCTTACCTTGATTTAACTTCGAAACATTCAGCCTAAATCCGCCCCTGGCTCAAGTTAAGACAAACAGTTTCAAAAGTTATTGAAGTTATTTGCAGAACATCTTAAGTAACAAGCAAAAAAAAAAAAAAAAAAAAAAAAAACTACAACAAAAATACATCCTCCATATTAACTTGCGAACAAACTAGCGAGCAGTGTTTTACAGGGTGCTCCTGTTTTATAATGACACCGAATAAAACGTAATCAATTTTTATACAATCTGCTTAATACACGGTAGTAGCTCACTGAATTGTCAATTGTGCTATGTTGTTCTTAAATTGGTAATTTCCATTCATATATCACTATTCACAATACATCTGCATTACTGCAGGAATGGTTCATTACAAGCATATAACTTACGGCGTTCTTTATTAAGCGGAAAGAGATTAGGCTATGCATAACATCCAAACTGCAACTTTTAAAAACCGTTGGATACACTGCAGAGTAAAACTCTCCGCTCCCCTGTCCCGCCGCACTTGCCAAGAAACTGATGTAAACACAACAGCAGCGCCATCCTCCCAAAACTGCACTGCTATCCTGGTCAGGTAATACAAAAAATTATTAAACATATTTTATTTTTATTTTTTTCCTGTTCTTGTTTATATTATACCTAATACAAAATATCGTAATCATTGTTGGTAAAACTAGATTTTTGATTCTTGTGTCCACTGTTGTAGTTACTAAGAGCTGGAAAATTTAGTGCGGTGACAATAGGCAATCTAGTTATACGTATGAGAGAAACGCTCTGAATTTTATGATGGCTGACTACTTTAAGACTTCCTTTATTGCTCTCTACTCAAAGCAAATTAGATTTCCGTTCATCGATAACCCTAGGAATACAATCAGCTGTGACAGGCGCTGCACAGAGTACCAAAGCAAGGATGCGAATGGAAATATAATATATACTTATAAGTATGATGAAGAGGTAGTTACTCGTGTTTTTATATACACCTTGCGTGCTTACTCAATTACATGGTTCTGTGTTAATGACATGTGTGTAAAATGCATGTTGCCATATGTCAGTATCCGCACTGATTTACGATCCTTTGTACTTCATCAGGAGCCTTCCATTGAGCATCTTCCAGAAGATGCTTCCTGCGATCCAAATGCTACTGGAGATGACGAGATCGAACGGGCCATGTTACTATGTGGCGGTGAAGAACTCGATTTCGTCAACAACATGCCCGAGCATCTAATACATTGCAGCAATTCAGTTACAACAATAGCTTCAGATGATGATAAAAGCGATGTCTCAGACAATGGTGCGCTAAGTGACATCCCAGAATCAGAGCTCGATGGAATCATATTCAATTCCTCTCCTGAGAAACAGTGGTTAGATGACATCCCAGAATCAGAAATTGATGCAGTGATACGCAATTCCTTTCCTGAAACTTCAGAACATCCAAGGAAGAAAAGATCGTGGTGGCGGCGCCTACTGTGTTGCTTCACAGGAAATCGAACATTAAGAGGCTCTTCAAACAACTACTGAAGCCCTTGCAACAGGGTTGAACTTCAGCTTTTTACACCTTTGTTCTGTCACTGTTTGATGTTTCTTTTTTAAAAACCCTGATTGTGACTAGATGCTTTAACGCACTTTACTCTTTTGGAAAACAAAACAAAAGAAAATTTTTAATGTAGCTTCCGTGCCTTGGCACAAATTTTCTTTAAGAGAAGAGAAGAAATCTTGGAAACATTTTGATATATTAGGAAAAGAAAGCATAAAGAATGATGAACGAGAAAAGTTTCCAACTACGAAGTGGGAGTTATCAGTTTCTTCTGTTTGAAATTATTAAAAAAACGATTGAATCTGGTTACTAGGAAATGGTTCGAAATTCTTCATGAATATATATATGGTCTACCACATGTGGGAATGTTGTATATTGTATGTTTTGTTGTACTTTGTTTTATGGTACTCTAATTGTGAAGAAACGTTGTTTCTGATTATTTCATGTATTGATGGTTTAATGTATTACGGATATTTTGTGATACGTCATCACCTGTAAACCCATGTGACTGCCCATATTGAATAGTAGTGAAGCAAGGGAACTTTTGTTTGGAAAAAATTCTTATATTTCAAAGTAATACTAGGACCTAGAGCAGAGGACAAAAAAGAGGAGAAGAAGCTGATATTGTTATGGAGTGTTGATAACTGGATAAAAGTTTTCTGGAAATGTTCATTTATCTTTCAAGAATATTTTGGAAAAGTATTGGATCGAGTTATTCTGTTAGTAGTATTTGGAATATTATTCAGATGAAGAATGAAGAAAGCAAGAAAGAAAAAGAAAGGAAAAAGGAAAAGAAAGAAAGAAAATCAATCGTTACTGCTAACCCCATACTATATTAAATGGAACTTCTGCGATAAATTTGTCATAATTTTTGGTGTAAAAAAAAATAAATAAACAAAACCGTTGCTAAAATTGGCTTATTATTTATAATGCTTTTGAAACGGTAGACAAGGGCCATGTAAACTTACATGGTAATACTATTAGTCTCAATATTAGCTAAGATGTTCATGTGAATGGAATTGTTAAATATGCTGCTTTCTTGCAAAAATACAGAAAAACAACCCTCCTCCCCCCGAGGAGTTCACATTCCCCCCGGGTGAAAATGTCTGAATTCAACACTGCCCACGGTTATGCCGGTTAGGCTAAAGGAGACGGTGATTATGAGTAATGAATGAAATGGTGGAATGAAGAAAGTGAGAGGAAACGGAAGTACCCCGAGAAAACCCACGCACACGGTATTTGTCCACCACAAAGTTCACTTGGCGGGGGCTGGGATCGAACCCGGGACCCCAAACACCAGAGGTGATCCTAATAAACAGTTACACCAGTAGATGTCACTAGCGACACTATCACTTGCATGTCTGACGAAGTACTTGAATAATTGTATCAATATGGATGGTTGGCGGGCAAACACAATAAATAAATAGATTAAATTGGGCGGGGGCTCGACCGGAGCAAACACTTAAGCATAACGACAATGTGTACGTAATGTTACACATCTTGTGACTAAAATAAATAGCATATTCTGTATAGAATCCCTGATATCATAATTCAGTCGCACACTTTCATTGTAAGACAAACGATAGACAAATGAACCTGAAACAATGTGTGTGTGGGGGGGGGGGTGCACATGGACGCAAACTTCAGGAATTCTTTAAAATATTATTACGATCTTCACTATTATTGTAAAATTATCCAGTATCCTAATATATCCATTGCAGAAACTTTAATGACAAAATTGTATTTTTCCCTTACGTTTAGTTAAACAAAACACGTATGTTTTCCTTATATTCAATTAGATAGATCCTGTACTTAAAAACGTGTATATTAGAACAATATGTGATTTAGATTTAGGGAGGAGGGATAAAAAAAAAGAAACCTGAAGAAAAGTCAATCATTACTATGAACTAGCTTATTTTTATAAACTGAAAATAACTTATTACCAAAACAAACTCATAGCACTTCCATTTACTTTTGAAACTCAAATATACAATGTGCATAAACAAGGAAAAAGGAAGAGAAATATGCAGAGGGAGAGAGAAATAATGAGACAGATAGGAATGAGGGTGAGAGAGATAGAGAAAGAAAGAGAGACAATACGTAATAAGTGTGACATAAATTATATTTTTACACTTTAGCAAAAGCGTACATATCGGTCCAGATAAATGAAACCGGTCCGATGATCGGTTCAGAATCATAGAGAGGGAAACGAACAAAGTAGGACAGAAAACACTGAAGAGGAAATTGAAATATTAAGCATTAAAAACAGCAAAAATGACGAAACGAATTAAATGAAGTTCTTCCATCTCATTTGAAATACTTCTGTAGCACATTCCAAACACTACTTTTTAACGTCCTACGATTACACTCAGAGGCTAAGCGAAACGGCATTAATTGTAGTAAATAAAATTGTGGAATGAGAAACGTAGGGAAAATAGAAGTAAAACCCATCCACATGATGTTCATCCACTTCAATGTTCATTTACCTTAAGCTGGGATCGAACCAGATCCCCCACGCACGAGAAACACTACTTTAAACATACGTTATCTGTTTCGTGGATTTTTATGAACATCCCTCTTTCCAGCTGAAGAATTCTTAGATTTCTACGAAATAGGACGGATGATTTTCTCTGAAACAATAATGAATTAAAAATTTCAAATACGACTGGTGAAGTTTAAACGTAGACACTTCTAGCTACAAATCCACGATACTAATTGGTTGGCTACTCTCATTTCACAAGAACAAGTCTCCTTGCTCGTTACGCGAAAGGAAGAGGAAAATGATATTGAATTTGGAACGAAAAAGGATTAAAAAGACGAAAAACCCTCTAGAGTGATAAAGTGACGAGAATTTCTCTAATGTTCAAAATATAATTTGGCGTACTGAATTAACAACGAAATTGGTGTTTATTTTGCTGTACAGTTATTAAAATATGGAAATAACAGCGTCCAAAATAATATGGTGTTGATAATACGTTCAGAATAAGCATTATCGAATGTAAAATAGGCTATTATTCATTTCTTCTGTATATGTGCATTTGTATAATCTACAGTAGACTACTAAAAAGGCATGTAAAGAAAGACATGTAAATTTCAGTACATTTGTTGTTTTATTACCTTCAGATGATTAGAAATAGAGACAATTTTCATATGAACTGTATCAAGGTAATTTCAAGGACCTGAATTGAAGTTTTTAATTAGGATTGTTTATAAATGAAATATTCATCCTATCACGTTTCTGTCTATATAGTATGCTAAATGTAAGTGTACCCTCCCTGATTAAAATGTTGAAGCTTAAAATATATATAAAACGATAATCATGCCTGTTGTTCTGTATGGTTGCGCAACATGGTCGCTTACTCTGAGGGAAGGACATGGACTGAAAGTGTTTGAGAACAAGATCCTGAGGCGAATATTCGGACCCAAGAAAAACGAGAATGGGTAATGGCGGGAACTTCATAACGAGGAAATGCGTAATTTATACGAGAATATTAAGATAGATCTCGCAGAAATAGGAATATAAAGTAGAAACTGGATCCAGTTGGCTAAGGGTAGAAGTTAGTGGAGAGCTTTTGTGAACGCGACAGTGAACTTCCGGGTTACATAGGCCATAGAGCTAGTTAGTTAATCCTGATTAAAATATATTTTAATCAATTTTATTTAATTTTGCTTTATTGATTACTAAATTCGAATTTAAAGTAACTTTTCCAACATTCGTGTAAATGAGACTAGAACTTCTGCAATAAGCTCTTATACATAAAGATATCTTTGTTACATCTAAAAATATACTAAATCAGGGACATCATTTGGGGCTACAAGGGGAAATTTTCCTCCATTCCTAGAGTTTGAGAGTCTTACCTCCCTCCTAGTACCCATGCGAAACTCAAAATATTTCACTTAAATTTTATAATATAGTGTAAGTAATATACAAGTAGAAATGATATATTGGAACACTCCCGAAAACAGTAACCTTTCTTTCTTTCTTTTCTTTTTCTCGGAAAGTTTGCAACCTAAATTTGTGATGACTTGAACGATTTTCTATTGATTGAGCTGCATATAATCGTTTCATCATAACATATTTAATTAATAAGATGAGGCTTGTTTCAGGATCTCACTTTCTTTGACGACGTTCTTCAGAAGAGTTAATGCCGATGTCTTTATCTTAGTTTTATTTGGAAGTAAAATCGTTGTGAAGGTTAGTTTTCTTTCTTGTAAGAAATGAAAACTATTCCTCCCTGTAAAGTAATTTAAGAATTACTACTTCTAATTACTGTGAAGAGACTAATATTTATTATTTATTGATTTACGTTGAACTCCCACAAAATCATTTATTGGTTGTATAAGGAACATAATTATCTTTTAAGACTTATCATCGGTGTTGTGAGAATATTTCTTTTTTTTTTCCTTACTAATTACATAAAACTATTTCAAAGAACGCTAGTAATTCAGAAGTCTTAGTTAATGAAATTCATTTATGTCTGAGAATTTAGTCAATGTTTTTCTTCCGCAGTTTTGTGTTTTCGTAGCTAAATCGTGGAAGTGTTGTTTATATTATGTAGTGTATTATGTCAATGTGCATTTTATGTAATAAAACTGAGAGAGCTCCTTTCCCAATTATCTAACCATCTCTGACGTCAAGAGTACCTGTTGAGACGCAAACATCACATCTACACGTGTCTGGAGTCAGCAGGAATACCAGCAGATCTGTGTCTTCAAATACTCTCTCCAACCCGGAAACGTGTAGTAAGCCGGAGAGAGTCTTGAAAGTCGGTTTTCGAAGTCAGTCTCCAGAACCAGACGAGAGCCGGTCTTCGGAGTCACCTTTGGACTCAGTCGCGAAGTTGTCGAAAGACTGTTATCAGAGTCGGTCCGTGGAGAGCACGGCAGTCAGTAAGGAGTTTCGGAGAGAGCAAATTAGTAAAACGAACCGAACAATCTGTAATTCGGATAACGACAGGCAGAACTCCAGACGATCAGCAGAGACTAGGGATGCGCACGAAAGAAGATTTGCGGCTGTCTCGTCTCAAAAATGTGCTGTAAAAGTGATGTCTCGACTCGAAAAATGTATATTTTTCTATTGGAAGAGCCGTGTCTCGACTCGAATTTTGTCAGGAAAATCCTGTCTCGACTCGTCTCGTGCGCATCCCTAGCAGAGACGATGGAGCTACAGGTACTGTGACGTCAGATTATATCTCCTCTTTTCCTTACCTCTCGCCTACACACACTCTCTCTTCAAACACCCTGGAATAATCACTTTTATTTCTCTTAAAATCAGACGGGTGTCGTCCGATCCCAGGATCCGTTCTACCTATGAGAAACATCCCAAGAAATTCACATCGACGACACAGCTTTCTTTGAAAATTCTTTTCAAATTAAGCACCCTTAAAACTACTATTTATATTTATTCTTTATTATTACTTTGTTTTCCGTCCTTTAAAAGATAGATGTATGTGTTATTCACGGATCACACCTACGTAACTATAATTTCAACAAGAGCTTTGATTTCGAATGAATAATTAATAATCATGGTAGGTGAGTGGTTATATTCGTAATGTTGTAATTGAGGCATCTGGGTTCTATTCTCGGTAAGTAACCAAGTGATTTAGCATCCAATGATAAGCTATTAGTATCATCCTTTAAATCCTTGGTGCTGAAACAAAGTTTAAAAGCAAATACCAAACAACAATCAAACAAAAGATTCCAGGTATTGTCAACAAAATATGAATACAAAGATTCTGCCAGCAGTCCTCACCCTCCTCTAGATTTTCTTTAACATCCCTTTTGATGAAGAAACAATATGTACAAAAACAATCCATGAACGCGAAAAAATGCCTTCGTCCTCCCCTCAGATTCACTTAGCAGCTTCTTACAGCTATCCAAGTTTCAAATTTTGGCAACATCCTTGACTGAATGTTACGAAACATGCTGTAATTGATTTCAAGTTTAACTCCTCTAGTGAACACTAAATTACACATTAAAAATACTGTATCCATGAAGATTTTGTGTTTTACAAATTTTGACGTCTCAGTTTTAAAGACAAATAGCAAATCTTATTTATTTCCTATATATGTACCAGATACAACACAAGGCACACTTCACATTAGAGTTTAACAATAACTTTGGAGAAAGATTTTGGAAGGCATCCCTGTTCTTATTCAAGGTACCATCCATACATTTGCCAAGTATGACCCATGAAAACAGCCAGGATGGCCATCGCCGGATTTAAACCTGGAACCTTGCGAATGCTATGACACTAATCTACAAACTGAACTCTTGAATTGAAGACTCGTTATAAAAAACAATGTAAGTGCCACATGGAAATTGTTTCACTTATTTTTTTTTTTTTTTTAAATACGTTTATCCCTTAGTTAGATTTTCATACTTCATTATATGCTAGGTTGTATTTCTAAGCAATAGTACTTTCTATCTTTGTGACGCTTGGGCACAATTTACTATCTGTTGTCTCTACTGCTACAGTAACTATTGTTTTTGGCACTTACATTGTTTTCTACAGTGAGTCTTGAATCTACAATAACGTAATTGTATTAAAATCGCAGACAATCGGAAACGCAGTTACACATATAATAAAACGCATTCTCAGGAACTATTTCCGAAACTGAGAACGAACAGTCAGTTCACTTCATTGTTTCAGATTCCAAAATAACAAAGAAGAAAAAAGAAATAAAGAAATAAGTAAAAAGAGAAAAACACGGCTGGAGACAAACAATAAGCCAAATAGCATATGTTAAGAAAATATATCCTGCTTATTTTATAATTAATCTACTTCTGCATACATTTCAAGTGGTACTGATTTGTCTCATCCTATTGAAATTTTTCACAAGCTTTCTTACAGTTTCTCAATCTAGCCTTCAAAATTGTGAGCACTGCATACTCAGTATTTACTCCAAACTTTCAGCATGGAAAACGAAAACAAGTGTTTGCTTTAATGCTGTATTCCAACTATGGTATCTTCTGGAACCAGTTCCTCTGGAAAGAATATTTTATCATCCCAATTGTAGCACTGGTTTATTTGCTTAATTAAGGTTGATTTCGATGCTCTTCATCCAAATCACTTAAATCATAGGAGGACGAAGTTTGTTTCAGAATCATTTGCCTCTTTATTTACATTACAAGTTATATTTGCACTCTCGTCATTAAAACTCTTTATACTTAAAAAAATATTTTTTTCCTGTCACATTGGATGTCTTTTCAAGTTCCACTTCACATTTTTTTCTTTACTGACCAGGGAAGGGCTCGAATGGAGCACTCGAGTTGCCGAACGACATTTATCAGATATGAAAGAGGGTGTGAAACTATGTTCATATGCAAATTTATAGCGGCTGAGAGCAACATGGAGAAGTAGGAGAGCCGAAAGAAATATGGCCGACCGTAGGGCTCAGCAACACAGAAAGCTAAGGAATTACTCGTTCTACGGGTGAATGGCCACAGAAATTAACGTCAAATGTTTAGTAGTAGATTCATGATAAGATCTACTATATGTAATGGACATCATGACAGCCATATTGATTGTGGCCATCTTGAATTTGGATTCACAGTATAAAAGATAAAGTGGGTCATGTGGTATATGAAATAGAATTGAAATTTTACCAGGAATACATTGGTGTTAACCATTCTGTAGTAACTATTGTGAGTTGAGAAGTAACATGCAAGAAGGACGCATATAAACTCTGTGATAGTCACACTAGTATGACGTGAAAGCTAGAGCTTGGAGAATTCTGGTTTGTATACAGACCAAAGGAAAAGTGTGTTTACATGCTGAATAATTGCGAATAAGGGAAAGATGGTTATTGACGGCAGAGAAAGAAAATACCAAAGGTGAGTCCTTGCCACCTACTGTGTGTCCTGTTCGTAGACAGAAAATAGACGAGAAAGCTCATTAGCTAATATCTGCGTTATCAGTGAAGTGGTCAAGTAAGATAGAGTGGTTGGCAGGAAGGTTAATGCACCCTTGATGACTGAGCCTCTGTTGAGGAAGTGTTAAAAAATGACAAGGTATATTCTAATTCATAATTTGGGAAGTTTATTTTTTTGTATGTGAGCATGAATATGAATCCCTAGGTAGTTGTGTCATTATTAGTGTTCGAGTTTGGGACATGCGACTATAATCCCAATGTAAACCAGAAATATAGTTATTAGTGAATATTGATACAGTGGTCGAAGAATATCAAACGTTAGAGATAGATGATAGCGTGTCAGGTGAGAACAACTCTTGTGTTTTCATCACACTCTTATAGATACTCTTCACATCAAATGTCCTCCATAGATTGGTACGTACCTTTATCAGTATACTTGCTTATGTGATGATATATGTAATTTTCTTTTAAGAAGAACCACTTCGTAATTGCACCTGTAATCCCCAACCCTGCTTTGTGTCGGGTGTTTTAACGTGACAACAACTATCCATCTTTAAAACCGAAATATTACCAGCTCTTTGGATGTGCAAATGTTCTTTGTAATTTTTTCTAGATGTGCATCATGTGCTAACATTATTCCGACAGGTTATTCCGAAGTTAGTTTAAATATCCTCTCACGACTTTCTTGCATGTAACTTCTCAACTCACAATAAAGTTATTACAAAATGATTAATACCAATGGATTTCTGATAAAATTACAGTGCTATTTCATATGCCACAAGACCCACTTTCTCTTTTACATTGTGAATCCGAATTCAAGATGGCCACTCGATATGGCGGCCATAATGTTCATTACATATAGTAGATCTTATCATGCATCTACTACTAAGCATTTGACGTTAATTTCTGTGGCCATTCACGCGTAGAACGAGTGATTCCTTAACCTTCTTTATTGCTGGACCCTACGGTCGGCTATATTTCTTCCGACTCTCCTTCTTTTCCATGTTGCCCTCAGCCGCTATAAATTTGCATATATCACCCTCTTTCATATCTGATACATGTCGTTCGGCCTGACGAGAGAAAAATATCCGCTTTTAATAAACTTTTCCATAATTATATTACAGTTGAGTTGATTTTGAGTTTAACGTCCCGTTCAGGAGCGAGGCTATATAAGACGTGGACCTACTGATTAACGTGGAATCCGAACCATATGAGCTCCCGCCGGGAATCGAACCCAAACCACGAAGGAGCTCATAATAATATTAAAAGTTACTACCTAACTTACATGGTCTACACCTACACTGCACAGTACATAAATGAATGATTTTGATAAATAAATAAATCAAAATAAATTTGGGGCACATGAGACTATTAGAAACCCCCAGGCTCTCCCTGACGATATTATTGCTTTGATTTCTTGGTTTTAATCCATATAGGAAGCATTCAATACTAACTTAGTTATAAGCAGCAATAACGAACTTTTCTTAATTCTCATTCTATTGCCTAATATCCATTTGATTTTCATTTATTACGAGCAGCACATAGTATATGGTTGGACATGTGTACTAGGTAAATGCATGACCAGTGCCATTATTTGTGGTTTTCACATCGAAACCCACACCTTATAATGCAAATACTTCTCCAAATCTCACGGTACTAGATCAAAATAGGAAATTATGACCTGGCATACCACATGGAACTAGAAACACGTTTCCAGTATGTATATAACGATATACTACACACAGGTAGTGGACATTGAAGCTGAAACGACTGGTAGAAAGCCATAAAGTGTATTTAATAAGGTGCTAGGGCGGCTTTGACGGCCAATACAGCAGCAACGCAGCTTGGGAAATATTGATAGAGATCCTGCACCGTTTGTAGAGGGATTTTCAGCTATCCCTCTTGAAGCACAATCACAAATTTAGCACATGCACGTGGAAGCGTGTGCACGCGCTTTGCTGTTTAAGGAAACGTTTCTTCACTTGATTCTCTAATAAACCCCATGCAGGCTCAATAACGTTTAGAGATCTGGCGATTTAGCGGGCATGGCAGATGTTCAATCTCACTGTCATGATCATCGAATCACTCTGTGACAAGTTTAGCAGTGTTAATGGGATACTTATCATCGTGGAACACTGTTTCACCATCCGCGAAGTGTGTTCAAACCAAAGGGTTCAAATGGTTCTCCAAAAATGTCCTATAGATCTTGGCAGTGACACGACCTTCTAGAACAATAAGGGGCCCAAAGTCTGCCACGACATTGCACCCCAAACCATCAAGGGTCAGCCTCCATGTCTGTGAGCCAAGGGTGAGTACCAAGCAGTCTGGGTTATATGCATCAGAGTGGCTTCTCCAGACGAACACTCTCTCTGTTGTTTGGAAAACTGTAGCTGGAATCATCCGAGAATATGACACATTTCAGGTCATCCAACATCCAGGTTTTATGCTTCTGGCACCACTCAACACGCTTTGCAGCATTTGTGCTACTGATAAACGGTTTCGGTATCGCAACCCTGCCATGGATGTTAGGCTTATGCAGGTATCAACGTACTGTTTTCGTGCACACAGGATCTATGAGGTGTACATTAACTTCTGCGGTATTGCCAATGCGGTGGTTTTCCGTTTCCGTGCAACACTCCTAGTTAATGTTCTGACATCCCTTTCAGACAACTTCCGTTTCCCCTGCAGTCGCTACTCCTGAATGTTATTCGTCCTTCCTGTTTATATGCATACATCACCCTGGATACTGTAGCTCGTGAGATGTTAGCAAGTGTTGCAAATTTCGACATAGATGCGCCTACTAGACGCGCTCCTACGGTCTGCCCTCTTTTAAAGTCGGATATGTCTCCCACTATACCGTTCTACACATACGATTTGACGTTCACTAACGAAGTTCTTCTATTGGAGTGACTACCAAGGACCCGGATACGTGACTCATTGCCCAGAAGTATGATATAAACTATTAGATGGTTTTGGTGAAGCCCGCGGAGATCCTATGCTATTTGCGCAGGTGTTTCAGTTTCAATGTCTACTACCTGTATATATTCAGTGTGTGGATAAAAATATACCAATAAGAAATTTGAATAACTCGAGAATCAATAGTGATAAAGTAGCCCGGTTTTGTTTTCGGAACTAGAAAAAATATAATTTTATATCCAGCACAAAAAAATCACTCAACTCAGTTCAGTACACTTCATGTGTATTTCTTTTGTTGCTCGGCAAACATCAAAGTGGTACTTAACCTCCCTCCAGGGATTGCGTAACATTTGAGGTGTCATGAATTCAGAAGCATTAGTAATTCTTTGCCTCAGATCACCTAAATCTCGAACTTGGATCTGGTACATAAAAGTCTTGACGTACCCCCCAAGTAGAAAGTCCAGGGTTAAATAGGGCGATCTCGGAGGCCATTGAAAAATGAAATGAAATCTTTGAGTTTTACGTCCCACGGATCGTAGGCCGTTGAATGCTACCTACCTTCCCTTCCAATCCAATTGTTCTGAAAATGATCATCCAGAAATTATCTCACGCAACTAGCAAAATGGGGACGAACTCCGTCTTGTTGAAACATGTATTCCTATGGTATGCGAGGTACAGCATAATTTTCTAACATTGCCAAGTAAGTTGCTCAAGTAATTATAGCATCTTCAGAGAAAAATGGGTCTATGACAAAATTTTCAGTCAACACACACCACACGTTTAATTTTGGGCAGTTGTGTTCATGTTCCACCAACTGATGTGGATTTTTCTCACACCATATCCTGCAGTTATGCCTATACACCTCACCAGTCATATGGCAGGTGGCTTCGTCAGAAAAAGCTAACTTTTAACGGAAATTATTATCCTCTTCAATGTGCGATTGTATTTCAACAGCGAATTCATATCTGCAATGCTTCTCATTAAACTGACTTTAAAAAAAGTTATAGTTTGTAGGCTCAGAGACGTAAGCTTTTATTCACGATATCATGCACAGTCGAACGTTGGATTCGCAGTTGTGTACTCACACGCCCTATCAATTTGCATGGAGGTTTCCCAAACAATCTACACTTCTTTATTCACAGCATTTTACCCACTGAATTTCTTCCTCAACCAGAGCCAGTTTCCAGCAATTTTGTGCAATCTAATAACGCAGTGACGATCTGGCGGTCCCTGTTCGTATTGTTGTCTAAATCTCTGTACAGTTACAGGAGACTTGAGTTCTGTGGGTTACTTCCTGTTTCGCAGAATGTCCCATCTGTGTACAACGTTGCCAAGTTTACCCAGCCTTGTTGCACAAGTGCAATCGTGATTTACTGCAACAGGAACAAATTAAATACACATAAATAAAAAAAAATCATTTGCATTGAACAATAATTTCATTAATCTTAATAAATTTACTATACAGGTGCACTCGTCTTATATCACCTTGTCTTCATTGAATTGTAATTTCATCTATCCAAATGAATGCAATGAGACATTGCATTAAAGTATGGAATAAGGCCAACCTCGCCACATTTAAACCTAGTCTTAAGAACCCGAGTACGACTGTCTAAGCATCTCCACAATTTTCTCCGCAAAGTTAAATTGCCTGCTTCCAGTAGTCGCATTCCCAGACTGTTCTTGCTTCAAAAGTAGAATGAACCTATATATATATATATATATATATATATATATAGGAATGATTTATGTCTACTTCCTATTAACCTTATGCTAATCCTCGGTATTGTTTGTGCTTTTTTGTTATGGTTATCAAATTTATTTCTCATTGCCGTGAAACATTAATAAAAATATAATTAGTACTGCGTAAGAAGTCAAATAACAATCCATTAAAAAAATACTTTTAAATATTGCTCTATTTAAGGATGGAAAGTTGTATTCTGTTCGTCAACATAGGGGTCCTCCATGCAGTCTAGGAAAATCTGTGCTTCCGGGTTGTCGAGTGCATCGTCTGGTGTATATGGAAATGCATCAGGAATGTCTTCAAGAAGAACGAATGGAAGTGCATCTGTTTTCCTAACGTATTTCCTCATATCATTATTAGACTTGCAGTGAAACCAACTCTAAATCTTGTATCTTTTTCCATATAGAACTGGGTAGAATGAAACGAACAAATGTGTACTGTCGCTTACTGGAATGTTTATCTTGTAGCGTTTATTACCGATTGTTCAAAGTCAGTCATGGATTCTTTCACAAGAAACTGGAAGAAACAATCTTCAACTTTTTTCTTGATTTGCTGAAGCATGAATGTATACGACTTTTGCAATAAACAGAAAACGAGTGGAAAAAATGTCGGAAATACTTTCCGTGTAATATATATAACTAGACTATGAAAATATACGTGGACAAATTTTAAATGCTCCATCCATCACTATCTTTTTGTCCCTTTCACTTTTCAGAAATTCCCTTTCACTTTACGGTGTGCTGATGTACCAGCCATCTTGACTTTCTCAATAATTTATGAAATCATTTATTTGTTTGTTACAATTTGTATGTGATTACAATATTACTATGGAATCAATTCATTAACATGTAATACAAATATTGGCGTGCTTCTGGTGCAGTACGAACTTTGCGAAACAAGAACACACGCATTGGATTTTTCTGCTCTTCGAAACCGAGCAACGCTGAGCGTGTAAAACCAGTTTTAACCCCTTTCTGCGAAGCAGGAACACACGATTCTATGAATCAAAAACCAGTGCCATAGCTAGGGTCCGCCCGAGCTCGTGTTTTTCCTTACGAATGGGCTTTTTTTAATTTTTTTTATTTGCCGGACACATACCTAGGTAGTATCTTTTCGAGAGATTTATTAGTCTTCGAAACAATTATACATTAGTATGTACAGAATTTTTATCTGTTTCAGTTGATTACACTGATCGACATTTTTTCAAAAGTTGAGCGATGTTTTGAAATGAATAGGTAACTTCGAATGGATTTTTAATGATGATTTCAAAAATAAAATCAGTTTCTCTCTATCACGTCACATTTTTCCCAAATCGTTAAAACATATTAGCATCAGCAGGTGTATTGTTTTATTACTAAGCCTATAAGGGACTTAACGAAACGTATTACATATTAAGTTCAGGCATTTCTCACAATTTTTGTAAAGTTCTTAAATGTATGTGACATGCCACAAGATTGTAAAATTAATGTTAATGTTAATGTAAATGTACATTTTCATTTACACCTACATACAAAATCACAAATACATTACGTCACTTAGCATCAAACTTCATTCGCTTCGATTTTCTGACATCGCTGACGCTCGACACGGGAACATCCCTTTTCAACATCCAGCAATAATCTGCCATCATGTTAAAGTTCCATCTCCCCTGGTATCGCCTTTCCATCTATGCTATGTCTTTATGAAATATCTTCCCATGCTCCTCATTGTAGTCTTCGAGATTAAGTGGAAAGAAATCAAGATGGGAGTTGAGGAAATGTAACTTTAGGTACATTTTGCTTCCAAGTTTACATAAATTTTCCAAAAGGTTTTTCACGTAATATTCATAGTTCTTATGTTTTTCATTTCCCAGAAAATGGGCAACTACCAGATTGAAACTAACTCAGGCCTCCCTTTCAGTTTCTGTCATTATTTGCTCAAATTCACGGTTAAGCATCAACTTTCTTATTTGGGGGCCAACAAAAATGCCTTCTTTCAGTTTCCCATCACTGATTTCTGGAAATTTACTTGCAATGTATTTAAAACATTCCCCATCCGTGTTTAATGCTTTAACGAACTGCTTCATGATTCCTAACTTAATGTGCAATGGAGGGAGTAGTATTTTAGACGATGGCACCAATTGCTGTTGTGTCACATTCTTCTTTCCTGGAGAGAGAGACTTTCTACGTGACCACATTTTCACTTTCCAATGATTCTCCCTGTCCCGACTGTCCCATTCACACAAAAAACAAAGAAATTTTGTGTTCCCGGATTGGAGACCTAGCAACAATGCTATCACTTTAAAATCGCCACATACTGACCAACCATGTTCTTCATATTTCACTTTTACGAGCATAAGTCTCAACGTTTCATACGTTTCCTTCAAGAACACAGAATATGCTATGGGAATCGATGGTAATACATTACCGTTGCCCAACAAAACACCTTTCAAGCTGGCCTTCGATGCATCAATAAAGAATCTCCGTTCTGTTGCATTGTATACAATACCATAGAATTCTATCACTTTTCTTATGTTGTTGCAATACACTAAATTTTCTTCTTCAGTGAAGTATGGTAGAAGTTCTTTCTCTCGGTGCCTGTACCATAAAAAATGTGTTTCAGGAGACAAGAGACAATTTTTCTTCAACCGGAAACCAAGAAGTTGGGCACTCTCTTTTGGTAAATTTAAATCTCTCACAAGATCATTAAGTTCATGTTGTGTAAGTGGCTTTGGAGTGCTAGTACTTGTACTAGGATACAATGCATCATCATCACGCTGTTCTAATTTTACCTCAACTTCACTGTCACTAGAACAACTTTCGACAATAGTAGGTACACATGGTACAGGTATATCTGGACCATGAACTACAGATCTGATAGGTGATTGTATGTGGTTTGCATAGATCACCTTACTTTTGTTCTTAGCACTAAAACCACCAACGTTAACAGCACAGAAATAGCAGTCTTCAACATGATTTTTTGGTTCCGCCATACCATTGGGATTCCAAACGGCAGGACCTTCTTCTTGCCACATGTCCACAATCGCAAAGCCTCCACACAAGTTTTGCAAACTGTATGTGGGGCCCACTTTTTGTCCTGGTCACCTAATTTCATTCCAAAATATGCATTGTATGCATCCTTCACAAATTTTGTTACACGTTGTCTTTGTCTCTTCACTACATAACATCCGCAAATGTAACAAAAAAATGTCTGAAGAGTTCACACACTTTCTAGATAACATTGTTTCACTGTTTCAAAGCAACAAACCGCAGAGAAACTTGATCAAAACAGCGTATTTTTTTTACATTGCTAGCTAAGGCTAGCTACCTCTGAGAGGGTTACGCCTTCTTTTAGAGAAGTGATTTGAAAGGATTGTTGGGTTTTAGGTCGGTGGTTGGTCTAAGTGCTTTATTTATTTATTTCATAGTAGTAATGGTCATAAGGAACTTTGCGTTCCTTAACATTAGGTGGAGAGATATAGCTGTTACGAAAGTAGATAAACATACATATATAGCTGTTATGAAAGTAGATGAACAATTATCTACAAAATATTAAATGAGGAACACTAAACAATATACAATAAACACGATAAGGAGAATAGCAGATAAGTGATAGTAATGTAGTATTATAGTCATATAATTGCTGAGGATGAAGTATGAGATGAGGTGCAATCACAGGACAACACATACTTGTAGGAAAATGTTAGCGGACGAATGCAGTTATCTTCTTGCCTAGGGGGACTCTAGGCTATAATGAGAGACATGATGAACCCAAGTTAGTATGAGAATATTACTGTGCATGAAATGATGGAAAAATGAGAGGTAAATGAGCATGAGTGACGTAATCGTTCAGAAGCAAGAGTGAGGGATCATCAGGAGGAAGAGTGTAATGGTATAACGTAAAGAAAAGAGATAATAGAGTGTGAAGATAACGGGTAGGTGTAGGATGTAGTGCTAAATAGTGCATTGTGTCGAAAAGTAGTGGATGTTGGATTTTAAATCGGCGGCGTATGTATGAGAGTCGAAGGGATTCAAGATCGTACTACAGGGCGGGAAAAGTAAAGCGCTGATATAATTCTCGTGTGGGGCTAGGTAATGTGATGCGATAAGCAATTCGGAAGGCATGGCGTTCGAGAATAAGAAGTTTGTGGTAGAATTTTTCTGATGCGACAATCCAAGCTGTGAAACCATGAGAGTAGGGCGAAGAAAGACTTTGTAGGTGTTCAAAACTGTGTGTGATTTCAGACCCCAGGTGGTTCCTGTGAGACGTTTAAGCAGGTTGAGACGATTGTAAGCTTTAGTTGAAATTGTTTTAAGGTGTTGCATCCAGGTGAAGTGTGTGTCAAACGAAAAAAGCGTATCCTAGAGCTGTGTATACATAAATTGTTTATGTGACACTTTCCGTGATTTCTTACATTAAGTAATATGATACATGAAAAAATTGCACTTTATTACATCAGTTAATGAGACTAGCATCGGAAGCAAAAAATTACGTATTTCTTTCTCAAAATTTACAACAAAACTTTGAATGTCTAAATTATCCATTATTGTAATACTATGCACCCTGCCATCTACCGGGTAAAAATAGAAAAAAAACTGTGGGTGATGGGAACAAAAGAAACATAGTTTTGGGATCAGTATCAAAATAGTTGTTCAAAATAGCAATTAGTTTCCAGTCATCAAAACCCATGTTGACCAGTGTTATTAATAAAGTCCTCTCTATCCTCTGTATTTCTCAACTTTAAAAATTAGTACGCGTAGTTAAATCCTTTCTTTAGAATGAGCTGTAAGCAATGCAAATTTGTCATATAATTGACGTATCCGAAGTTATTGCTAGGTTCTATATTTGTCAAAAAAAAAAAAAAAAAGAAAAAAAGCATAGAAATTAAAATGTCGCAGGAAAGGTTTTCCAGGAGCACAAACTGAATATTTTAGGCCTAAACTAGTGAACTTGTCACCTTAAAATCCATATTTTAACTCCTGTACTGCATCACTTTCGACTTTGTGTACTGCATTACTTTCGGCTTTGATTTCCTATGACACATATTCTTGGGACAACAAATGCTATGACAGCGGAAAAATTAAACAATGCCAAAGTTTGTGTACTAGATTATGGAGGGATAAAACATTGTGGCCCAATCTACAATTCCTTAAGCATCAATGCTTCTCTACTCTTCTGTCAATCTCCAAACATGTCTGGCAAAATGTAAACTCGAGAGTGTAAGGATATAAAAGACATGATGACAAAACAAACTATAGCACTTTAGCTATTCAATAGGTGAGTTCACCTGACAGTCTATACTGATATCTTTGTTCTATTTTACTATACTTGCCAATAAGGAAACATGAAAAATATAAGACAGTTCCTACATAAAATTTCTTCTACAATTTTTAGGAAAACAGCAATGGAAGTTGTGGTGAATACGCTGATTTTTTTTTTTTTTTGTTTTCCTAAATTCAATGACCGTGAGAAACGAAATTGGGTGAACTAAAAATATTGCTTAGTTATGTATACAAATATTAATTATTATTCCGCGGTGGCTCAGTGGTAGAGCGTTCACCTTTGGTGCTTGGGGTCCCGGGTTCGATCCCAGCCCCCGCCAAGTGAACTTTGTGGTGAACAACCGCCGTGTGCGTGGGTTTCTCGGGGTTCTCCTGTTTCCTCCCACTTTCTTCATTCCACCATTTCATTCATTCCTCATAATCACTGTCTCCTTTAGCCTAACCGGCATAACCGTGGGACGTAAAACTCAAAGATTTCATTTCATTTTTTCAATTTCTTCTTATAAGTAAAGAGAATGTGCAACTTATTCATTCCGATATGCTGACAGTTGTACCACTGTTTCTATTTGTTTATCAACAACTAGTAGAAGTTCCCTTTCTCGCATGGGAAGAATAATGTTTATGCAAAATCTTTGAATGTACAGAAAATGCTTGAAATATACAAACGACGAACAATGCTTTCGGCATTTCCTCTATCGATTCTCGGGCCAGCTGACTTGCCCGTTCCCGACAGGTGACGGGAAGAATAAGGTTAATGCAAAATAACTTAAATATATGCAACCTGAACGACAGGAAAATTCTTGGGTTGTCTACCCGCGGGCACTATGATTCAGTATTTATAATTTTTACATAAATTTTGAACCTGAAATACCCCGTCGAATCGAAAGTAGAAAAAACGGCTTAATGCACCATTAAATTTAATGAAGATCTATCTTTTTACGATATTTGGTGGCTCTAGGTGACTCTTTTCTATGGGAAAATCTGATGACTGACAGACAAACACACACTTTTATATATTAGCAAGGATTAAGGATAAAGATTACTGTCATGTGTGAAAGTCGTTGATGTCCATTAATTTTGCAACAGAGAATGTAACAAAATAGTTAAAAATGTACCCGACCTCATCCTCAAGAGTCAGTATCACGCTTTAAAATGATACTTCACAAGGATTGGTAGACTCGGTAAAAATATATATATATATATATATATATATATATATATATATATATATATATATATATATATATATATATATATATATATATATATTAAACAGAACCATTTGACGTTAAACTCCTTAGATGCCTCATCGTTAGTATCCAGCTTTATATTATTAGTATTATTATTATTAGGCTCTTCTTAATATAATTGCTAACTGTAATGCCTTCTGTTGTGCCTCTTGTTTTAAATTTGTACCGTTTGTGACCTAGTGGAAAGAAAGCGTTTTCTAGATTTGGCAAAGATTTTACTAGGGATCAGATTTTTGGTGCTCCACTAAATTATAGAATTTGGTGGAGGGGTGCTGAAACAATATTTTCAAATTACCACAAGACTTTTGGGGTTCCAAACTCGAAATTTATATCCACTAAAAAGAACCTTCCCCACTCAATCAAGAAATTATCACGAAATAAGCACCAAATTTTAAATTTTCTTTCGTTATCTGTACATAATATACAGACGAAGGTCTCAGTTCTTTTCCTTTCTCCGCCATTATTAACGTTGATTTATTGAGTGCTTGCATTATCTATAACAATGCACTGATATTGTTTAAAATTGTTATGTTACATGTATAGCACACTGTGAATGTGAATTTGTGCGATCGAAATATTGTTACCTTAATTGTCTCGTTGCTGAAATGCAAAAAGTTCTACTTAAGTGTCCTTGCAGTATTTAAATGTATAAGGAGGCAACGGAACTACCACTTCCTCCTTACCCAGTTTATCCAGAAGATGGGGCAGTTGGATACGTGCCATAGTATTCTATTGTACAAATTTAGATAAAATAACAATCTTATTTGGAAAACTTGTCCGCAAGAGGCCGAGTCTGTAAGCAATGCTTAGTAATTAATTGCTGAAAAAGAGACTATTAGACAACTGCATGAAATGCATGGTTACAAAATGCTTGTCGACTGCATAACAAAGTCGAAGATACAATGCATTTCAAAGTAGGAACAATGGAACATACTTCTGGCTGCAAAGGATAGTCTGCAGGGATCAAGAGAACTCAGACTTCAAAGTAGTTTGGCTCGATCTCTTAGAAGTCAGAAATCCAACTAGTATGACGAAACCTGAAGCTTGCAATGAAAACAAAGTATACTTCCTTGGTGTTTGTAAACGTTGTAATTCTCCTTCTCGCAGTGAAAAGTACTCCTGCCAAACCGAGAAAGTCTGACATTTTTCAAAATTGAGACTCCTAATGCATGTTATCAAAATTCAAATTCATTTCTATTTCACTCTTCCACGCCTTGGAACATCAATAAATCGAACGTCAAATGCTGATATTAATTTATATTTTTCAGTGTTCAAATACAGATATTTTCAAGCGACCAAATATCTAGACATATAGAATTTGGTACAAAATACTAAAATTATGTTCGCGATGTAGTATAATTATTAATTAACCCTTTCAGCAGATACCCTCACCCTCACAATTGTGAATGCTGTTTTCAGTTGTCAAAAAATGCTAATCAAAGGATTTTAGTACACAAATTAGCTACAAGCACATTTGTGTGTGTCTGAATGATAAGTTGTCAGGTACTGAATTGCCATCTGTTGAGTATATTGGAAATCGCAGCGTTTATAAGTAGTGTGTTCTGCATTCACAATTGTGAGGGTATCTGCTGAAAGGATTAAGATAGTTTTCATTACAACAAATTACCACCAAAATTGTTTCTTTCACTTTTCCATTCACCATTTTCAGTACTTTTTTAAACCAAAAATCCTAGCCCTAGATATTACATTCTGAACTGAATACGAAAGCAAGTTACTTATACCACGATGTGACTTCCTCCAAGAGCCGCCACTGCACTCAATATAATACACTAGATTTTTTAAAGCCGAATTTGATGGATCCGATCGTGTTTCTATTAAATAAAAATTTGGTTAATCCGGGATAAAGGTTTTGTGATACACAGTACTGTATATTTGGTATATAATTTTTTAGTGTGAAAAGACAATGTTGGCAATATATGATAACTTCAAAAAATTGAACATTACAACTGAAAATTGTTAAGTTAAACCCGTATGACTAAAACAATGAAGTTTAATTCAGCTTGTGGGAAAAAGAATATTTTGCTTAAGATAGAATGAACGCTTTTAGCATCTTGATCTCTAAGACGTTTGATCAGAAGGAATTCAGCAGGGAAGATTTCGTCTTATTATTCCATGTTGTTATTCTGATTTGGTTAACCAGAAAATCGGGATTTGATTAAACGGGATTATAGTGTGTTTCAGTTTGCTCCTCCTTGCCGTTATCTCAAAATCCTACTGTTTTCTTCATGTTTATCAGTCGTCCCTAATAAACAGTGCAGTTGAGTCGTCTAGTTCCAAAACGGCTCTTGTCCATTTACAGAAAATCCCAGAAAACTTTTTTTTTAATGTAGGATCTGCATGTTTGGCAGAACTGGGAATATTTCAATGTGTTCTTGTGAAAAACCTGAACATCCTTAAATATTTCCAGTTCTACAAAACGCATTGATCCTACAGTTTTACTCGGTTTTCTGGGATCTTTTTAAATGGACAACAGCTGTTTTGTAACTGGTCGACTCAATTGTACTTTATGTATAAAAATTAGTCAAGCAACTTCTCCACTTGACTCGAACATTATAAATAAACAAAGCTCATAGAAGTTAGAAAGATATAAACAATTGATATTTCATATTCGAAGTGCTTTGTATGTGTGTGGTTCCGGGTGGGATATCCAACGGTAGCAGAGTTTCTTTCATTCTTTTTTTTTCCTTTCTTTTTTAAGTTTTGACACCTCACTATTATGCTCCGAAGCTGAAAGAGACGGTAATGGTTATAACGAAATGCTGGAAGAAGAAAGTGGGAGGAAATGGGAGAACCACAAGAAAGCCCACATGTATGGTGTATGTCCATCACAAAGCCCACTTGACGCGAGCTAGGATCGAATCCACTGATCCACCGCGGCCTTGGAAGCAGAGTTTCATTAGCACATAGAACAAACAATAAAATAACAGACTAAAACAATAACACATCTAATTTGATCAGACAATTCTAACTTAAGATTAAATTACTTAAATAGTTCCGAAAACAAACACAAGAACAAAAGCGTAAATGTTATAATGAAGCATAACTTACCACCACGTGCTCCCCAATGCGGATCTGTTCCCACAATCTGCAGTAGCTGATGCGTGTTTATAACTTGTAGCCAAAACAGCTGTTCGCAGCGAAGCAGAGCTTATGAAGAGACCACGAAACGGATTATCGGAGAATATAGTTTAGTTTCTAGACAAATTTTTTAACTATTTATTATGTGCGTATTAATATAACTTTTAGAAACACGTATAATAAGGCTGCTATGCACACATAGCCAAATTGGAAGGAAGAGAAATGCAGCTATAACGTCCTCTACAAGTAAGATGTGTATGTCATCTAATGAAAATAGCTGCAAAACAACATACACTCAGCTGTTTGTAAACAACAGAATGCGAATGTCTATATTAGTTTTCAGACAGCGTGATTGTTGAGAATAATCAGCTGTTTCGTCACGCATTGTCTTCCTTATCTCTTGTATTGTCAACTGTCAAATTGCCGATCCATGATTCACTGATCCCACCTTATCTCTGCTTTACTCTCAATCAGTGCTTTTAACGTCACCCACTTGTTCTACTTTCTAATGTGCTTTTTTTGTTTTCTCCTTTTTTCTATTTCTCTGTTGTTTTGTGTATCTATCCTTCACAAGAGCAGTTCATACAAACACTTGGCCGCCTCTTGGGTAGGATTCACGCGGAATCGATCTACCGACCGCTCCGCGTCGAGAACAGTCGACGGAAACCGATCATCCACGAATACAAAAAACTCACATACATAATAGGAACTGAAAGATAAGAAAAAAGAAGAAAATATTTAGCTCCTTTATATGATGAATCAAACCAAATAAAACACAACATGTAATTAAATTAAATTAATTTTATAAAAAATGATAAACCAATTTAGAAATATTTACACTGAAGTATCCAAGTGTCCCCTTTCTATTTATTATAATGATCTCTTAACAAGGTTTACCAAGGATTTTCTGTTTTCGTTTTCCCTGACTTTTCCACGTATTTCAGGTCGGTAGAACACATTTTTGAGACTGAAATTCTTGAGTTTCTAATGTAGGCCTATATTTTAGCTTTTAAGATTAGGAAATCTTTGTTAGCTAAAAGTTGTATAGAAAAAGGTACACAGAAAGGCCCACCATAACATCCACTCTCTGTCTTTCTGTGTATTTTTTTTTATATATATTTTTTATATAAGCAAAGAATTAATAACAGAAAGTTACATGATGTATTTTGATGACAATAAACAGAACCTAGCATACAACATTCTGTAATTAACAAAGAGATTTTCTCAAGGTAGCAATTTTCATGTTGATAGCTTCTGCTTACAGATCAGTTTCTTTTGATAACTATATTTTTTCTTCCCTACTTTAGTGCGAAGATCGCTCAGTAAGTCCTTAGAAAAATATTTTTAAAAAAATCAATTCCGGTAGATTCTACTTTTAAACATATTATCCTTTTAGCTCGACACATTTTTTTCCCAGCATTCCTCCAACTTGTTTAAGCCGTCCAAAAAGTAGGATTTCAAAAGGTCCTCAAAATAGGCAACCGCTTTGGAATGACCACTTTCGATGTGAATTGCTTTTATGTGTTCCATTTTTTTCAAGTTTGGAAATAAAAAAAGTAACTGGGGCCAAATCTGGTGAATACGGGGATGTTGTAATAATACGAATTTTAATTCTATAACTTTCGATATCGAAACTTATCTTGATGGAAAAGATTTTTTTTATTTACCAAATAAAGGCGTTTATTTTATTTCTTCTCTCTCAACCGGTGCAATAACGACGCATATTATTTTCCATTTATCGTTTTCCTTTTTCCAAGTAATCGATATACATGATTTCGTGCATCCCAAAACACTATTACCATTACCTTGTCGCCGATTTCACCTTCTTCGGATCTGAATCGCCTTTGAAAACCCATCGTTTCGACTCTTCCCTTGTTTCTGGAGTATAGTAGTATATACATGTCTCATCCACTGTTCTGTATCGATGCAGAAGCTCATCGGAATTGCGACGAAAAAGCGCCAAACCAGCTTCCGAATCGATCACACGTCTGCATTTACAGGGTGTCTACTAAAATTCTAAAATGAAATTTCGTAACTTTTTTGTGCTTTTCTTTACCAAACCATAAAATTTTTTAACATTCAAAAACTAATAGCAGTATCTATATTCTTTAGCATTTATCTTTATCTTATTTCCACTTTCACGGGTTTTTCCTGGAGAGATAAAAACTTGGTGTCTTCTCAGTTCAATAAACTGGATAGATGCATAAGTGGTTTCGGCAATAAGAGCGCCCTAGACAATATTATTTTACATAAGAAACCGTTATCACGACTCACTTATATGCTTTCGATTTTGAGCCATTTTGAAAATCGGTATTTTTTTTCGCGTTTCTAAACAGCTGAAAACGGAAAGCCACTAGGTGACTTGTGATAACGGTACCTCACGCAAAATAATATTGTCTAGGGCGCTCTTGTTCCATATTTCAATTATCTTTTATCTATTTGAAGATATCACATAATCAGAGCCGTAGCTAGAGGGGGGCCAGCGGGGCGCTCGCCCCGGGCGCTGATAGCAAGGGGGCGCCGAACGAGCAAGAAGAAAGGAAAAGTGTTGAAAATGAATAAACGACGCGGTGCCCCGTAAAAGTTCTGGCGCTCTATTAACTCAATATTGTCAGTTAGCAAAGAAATGGATTTCTTTGCTCGCTCCGCTCGCAACTCAAACGTTTCAATAACAGTCACAAGTTTTTCACTTATTAAAGAAAGTTATTATATATGACTTATTAATGACGATGTGATATCAAGGTGCCGAGTAATGTCTTATAGATTACGCAGGAGCATTTTCAAAGTCAAACGGTCAAAGTTTGAAATGTGTTTTGATGTTGATGAATTTGCTTAGTTAATCATGCCTTTCTACCCAATTAGGTTAATCACGATGGTGAGAATGAAGGTATGAAAAGTAGAGGAGCGAAGAGAACATGCAAGCTGCTGTTTGCGCGGGAATATTAAAACTGAAAGTAAACAAGAATAATATTTTCGAACTTGAAGAAGTTGTAAATAGGGGCTTAAGACGTCAGAATTTAACCAACGATTTTGTTTTTTCCCAAGACTGATCACTACCAGCATTTTTTAAAAATTTAATTGACATACGAATTGCTTCCAATTTGAATGTTTTTATTGGAATCATTTCTCTATGGATATTTTTTCTGCATATGTATCTAGTTGTGTGATATTTTTACCTATCTACATACATGCAAAATATACACACATTATATATCCGTATGTATTCCGTTATATTTCACAAAAAATATTTTTTACCGTAAAAGATTCGAAATTAAAATACTATTCATATAGAGAATAAAGTTACGGAAGTTTACAATTATTACTGGAAATCAATGCTGTCGCCCATTTTGAACATTTTAAAAGAACATAGTTTCTAATGTATTGAAATTTCATTTCTTATGGATAGTTTGAAACGTAAAGAGTTGTAAAGAGCCTGAAGAAAATTCCATTAAAATTCATCTACAATAGGGAAGCCGTGTCAGACATGGAGTTAGTGAATGCAGATGGTGGCGTTGGAAAAGTCCGGGTCTCCTGAGCACAGTGGTGATATCAGAAACCGGGCCCCAGCCATGAGGCTCCAGAAAAATGGGGTCCCGAAGTTTTGGGCGCGGGCTCTTTTTATACGCCTATTAAACATGGAGTTGTACGTGGGTGGTAAAGTTGGTAAGGTTCGGGGTCGTCTGAGCACAGTGGTAATGTCAGAAATTGGGCCCTTGTCTCAAAGGACCAAAAATGGTGTCCCGAAATTTTGACCTCGGCTTCATTCTATTTTTTTTTTAAACATGGATACAAATTATGGTGTTGGAAAGCTAAGGGACCTGAGGCACCAGAAATGAGGTCCCAAAAGTTTCGGTTCGGGTTTCTTTTATTTACCTATTTATCATGGTGTTGTACTAGGGTATTGGCGTTTGAAAGGTCGGGGTCGATTAACGAAAGCGGTAATGTCAGAAATTGGACTCTGGCCTCTAAGCCCCAAAAATGAGGTTCCGAAATGTTGGACTCGATTCCACTCTATTTCTCGTTTAAGTGGAGTCGGTGCATGCAGATGGTGACGGTGGAAAGACCTGGTTCCCCTCAGCACAGTGGTTCCGGAAATGAGGTCCCGAAATATTGCTTTCGGGTCTCTTACATTCAGCTATTAAACAATGTGTTTTTGGACGCATGTGGTGACGTTGGAAAGGTCTTGATCCCTTGAGCAGTGTGGTGATGTCAGAAATCAGGTCCGGGTCCCGAAGTTTGGGTTGTGTTTTAAACGTTTGTAATGGCTCAATCTCAATACTTGATTGCGAGAGATAAAACCATCAATTCAGCTATTAATATGGTTTTATATTGCACAATCAGGTATTGAGTTCAAATAGACAAAAGATTTACGACAAATAAAAAATGGGGGTCCGGAACCAATTTCTCATCAACGTTGTGTTCAAGGGACAAAGACGTCCAACGCCACCACTTTCATCCTACAACTCCATGTTTAATAGGCAAATAAAAAGAACCCGAGCCAAAGACTTCGGAACCCCATTTCTGAGGCTTCAGGGCCCGATCCCCAGTTTCTGACATCACTGCAGTGCTCAGAAGACCCAGACCTTTCCTATTTTGCCATTCTTGTCCAACAATTCCACGTTTAATAGGCAAATAGAATGGACCCGAATACAAACTTTAGGAGCCCCACTTCTGAAGCTTTGACACTAGGGCCCGATTTCTGATGTTACACTGTACTCAGACGTCTAGGACCTTTCCAATGTCACCACCCGTGTCCAACAACTCCATGTTTAAATGAGGAATGGAAGGGACCTGGGCTCAAAACTTCTAGATCCCATTTCTGAGGCTTCGAGGCCAGGGTCCGATTTCTGACGTCACAATTGTGTTCAAGGGACCAAAACTTTCCAACGCTACTACCCTCGTCCAACAACTCCATGTTTAATAGGCAAATAGAATGAACCCGAATCCAAAATTTCGGAACCTCATTTCTCGGGCTTCGTGTTCCATTTCTGACATCACCAATGTGCTAATGAAATCCAGACCTTTCCATCGGCACCACCCGCGTCCAAGAATCTCACGATTTGTAGTCGAATAGAATGAACGTGAGTCCAACATTTCAGGACCCTATCTTTATGGATTCGGGATCCCGGTTAGATTTCTGATATCACCACTATGGTCAAGGGACCAAGACCTTTTTAATGCTACTAACTCCGTCCAACAACTTCATGTTTAATAGGTGAATAGAAGGAACCCAAGGCAAAAGCTTCAAGACCCCATTTCTGGGGCCTTGAGTGCCTGATTCCATTTCTGACATAACCGATTGCTAAGGGGACAAAGATCTTTCCAACGCCATCACCCGCGTCCAAGAACTTCATGTTTAATAGTCAAATAGAAGAAATCCGAGTCCAAAATCTGACCATTTCTGGGGCCTCCGTACCTGGGCTCGATTTCTGACATTACTGCTATGCTCAGAGAAACCAGATATTTCCAACGCCACCACCCGCGTTCACCTACTAAATGTCTAACACGGTTTCCCTGGCGTAGGAGAATTGGCTCCATGCTCTTTCCATAACTGTTCTGCAAACGGATTTGTATACAACCAAACGTAATTTTGTCAAATTAAATTGAAAGTACAAAATAAGCATCTTGAAAGCAGCTCTTATTTGTAAAAGGATACATAATGATCGCTTTTGACTGTTGCAATGGTCTGTCCAAGAAGCTTGATAAAAATTTAGCATAACATCAAAAGCTGCTTGTCTTACATGTTAAAAAAAAGCTTCGTAAGGTGAGTGTAGAGGGGCGCCGAATTCTACTTCGCCCCGGGCGCCGAAATCTCTAGCTACGGCTCTGCACATAATTACTGTAAAATTAGCGGTATTTTAATTTCGCCGGGATGAAGACTCTTAAAGGAACAGCAGAAATTCTTTTTGAAATAACATGTTTGATACTGCAAGGATGCGATGACGAAAAATTATGATAAAAATGTTCACGCTATTACACAAAAGTACTAGGCCTATGCTTTCAGAAGCTTGAAATCTCCCTCACTAGTAGCAGAAATTCTGAGAATTCCGTAACTTTTCTAGAAATTTCAAATTCCCTGACTTTTCCAGAATGTCTCGCTCACCTCGCCACCATGTATTGCAAGTAATACAAATCTTCTCATAAGAAAGAGTAACAAAATGCTTCCTGTAGCTTTTTAATTTTAACGCTGATCCTTCTTTTCTCATTTCATTTTGTTTCATCCTTCCTTAATTTTTTTCATTTCTGGTCTCGAAGGGGGGGGGGGTCCGACGTGCCTGATGTACGGAAATGTTTAAACTCATTTACCCAATTGAAAATAGGCGCAAACACAGGAGCAGATGTGCCGTGAACTTTATCCAATTTGACTTTGATTTCTGTCGGTTTTAAACTTTTTAAATACAAGTGTTTAATAACTGCAGGAAACTCACTTCTTTCCATTTTTCTAAATTAACAAAAGTTTGTTTTTTTTCAATCGACTATAACAATGAAACTTTATACGTGATAACTGAAACTTTAACAACAGTCTAGTGAAGAATGATGCTTATTAAAAGTAAAACTTTTTCTATACTATGAGTGTCATCTTTCGGATATTTTAACAACTTATTGAACGACCCTTTTAATTTAATCAGTGATGCGTTTATATTCACGCTTTTTCGACTCAACTGCATTTTCTTCGGCACTCTTTTTCTTCATGGCTTGCTCATGATACTTAAATGAAGCCCGAACAGATTGAAGCATTTATTCCATTTATTTCCACCGCAAAAGGTCCCCCAAAACATTTTACAGAATTATACATTAATCTCAATACTACTATTGAAACTTCAGGAAGGTTGTCCACCACCATGTCCTTATTAATAGGAAAACCACTTTGAAAACTCGCATTTCCTAGAGAAAGAATTAGAAAAATGTTCATTACTTATCACAGTTCTTCAAATTCATCATTATTTCCGAGTAAATTGTGATTTAAAAAAAAAAAGTGCTCAGGATTGAAATCTGTATCAGGATTGAAATCGATCCGTATCAGCAGTGGCGTATTTAGGGGGAGGGCTTCCGGGCTTAAGCCCCCCCCCCCCGAAATCTTACTTACTGTAGTAAAGTATATGAAATATCTTGCAGAATTTTCATATTTTCAGGCAAAGCCCCCCCCCGAAAGTTAGCAAAGCCCCTCCCGAAACAAAATCGTAAATACGCCACTGCGTATCAGGATTGAAACTGCCAAACTAATCCTTGCATTCATTTTGTAATTTAGAACAATGTACTTTACTGTACTTATTTTTTGCTTCTTCTGCAGTTCGTGGTGTAATGTGATTTTTCTCATATAAGGTAAATAGGGGGAATATCAGCATTGGGTAATATGGGCGGAAATAAGGTTTCCTCCTTGTAGCACATCAAGTACAAGATGAAATTTCTTGTTGCGTGGGTTGGAAGCACTAGTCTTGGTTGCGACTGTAAGTTTTATGAAACGTGGAAGCAGAAATTTAAGAGAATATTAATGGTTTGAAGATAATTGATGTGCAATTTTCTTGCCTCATAAATTGTCTGTTGTTATTCTGCACCTATAAAACTTAAGATATTGTCCAGACAACAATGATGAAAACTTGGTTACTGATGTGTAGAGTCCAAAGTGCCGCAAGGCAAGGCGCGCGTTGCAGAATCGTGTACGAATAGTGTTGCAAACCTAAATAAAATGTAGCAAGATGGGGTAATATGAGATGAGGCATTCGGGGTAATATGGGTACGTTGATTTACGTGGGGTAAATATGTGTACGTGGGTAATATGGTCAAGAGACAAAAGGTCTCGTGAAAGCGATGTAGGGTACGTTTCAAATACATGGCTCAATAGGTTGAACATTTGGTAAGGTTCACAAGTATGAGTCCTGTCCCATCGGGAGCAAAATAGTAAATAAAAAATCGAAAACAAATACATTCAAAGTTGGGAAATTTCCTGTTACACAGTAAAACAAATATAATATTTCACGTAAATTTTAGGTACAGTAGTCAGTTGCAAAGAATTGACAGGCGACGAAAATCTTCTGCTGCTGAAAAAGAGAAGGACGTCTACAACGACAAAGAAAGATAAGACGACGATGAACACCGAGGTTTCTGAGAATAACAGTGACTCTCAATGTTCAGTGAGCCAAGGGTGGTTCCATGTTGATCACAGTGGAAAATAGTGGGTCAAGTGTACGCGATGTTTGATGTGGTATCATTTTGCGTGTGTTCATTTTGAAACCAAGAAGTTTATCTGTCCTCAGTGTCCTTAAGCAGAATTCTTGACTTCACGAGTTCCATGTAATATTTTTCATATGTAAACGTGGCATTAAACCTCCGGGTTCCATAGGTCATAGAGTTAGTTAGTTAGTTAGTTATCATTTATAAGTTCCTTTTCCGTAATATTGAAATGAAATGAAATGAAATTTTGAGTTTTACGTCCCACGGTTATGCCGGTTAGGCTAAAGGAGACGGTGATAATGAGCAATGAATGAAATGGTGGAATGAAGAAAGTGGGAGGAAACGGGAGAACCCCGAGAAAACCCACGCACACGGTGTTTGTCCACCACAAAGTTCACTTGGCGGGAGCAGGGTTTGAACCCGATACCCCTAGCACCAGAGGTGAACGCTGTACCACTGAGCCACCGCGGCCCCCCGTAATATTGAGTTCCTAATATTGTCTATAAGAGTATGTTTATCACTACGTTTTCTTCTAAAGCTTATTATTGTAGAATTTATGTGTACTGTGAGATTGCTAGTTAATGTATCTCTATTGCTCATATTCCCTACACTCTAGCCCATATTTACTCTTAATTTTGAGGTAATATGAGTTATTTCACATGTGTCGCAATTATGCTTGTAGTACTAAACAGTAAGCGTAATGTACTAATGTTTGCTAATATTTCTATGAAGTAATACACAAGCTTTGTTATTACCGAATGTTGATTCAATTGTTTAATAAATTACTGAAATGCAGAGCTTTATTTCAAAAACTGCCCATATTCCCCCTATTTACCTTAGTTCTTATAAAGCAGTTCATACGACTTTCACACAAATTTTCCATTTGCAAGAATCTCTCTTGGAATGAGACAGGAAAGACTGCGCATAAACCTGTTTCATTGGACATTTTTCAAGATCTTAATGCACATTGATACCAAAAATGTTCTCATTCCAGAAGGAATTCAAGTTTAGTCTTTCATTAGTTTTGCTATGATGTAAAAATTTCTTTGCAGCAAATCCTATGTCAACTTTAGAACAAAAGCAAAGTTTATTTTCATCAGATACTTGTACTTTTAACAGTTTCAAAGTCGTGTTTGTTTTTATTAAGACTTCAATTTTAATAAATCTTTTCATAAGGCGACGAATCAAATGTTTACATCCTGCAGACAAAAAGGGTGTTAGTGGCTTTGACGATTGAAATTTAACCAAAAAATGTACAACATCAGCACTAATATATAAATATGCCAATATAGGCAGATCTAGCGATTCATCAATTGTTTCTTGAACAATTCTATCTTCCGAATATTTTGGAACAGACACTTTAAATTGTTCCAAGTATTTCTTGATATGTGGTAGTAAGTTCGGCATTTTCCATCCAACGCAAACTGCAGAATTTCTTGAGAAATTTATTAATGTCTGTGCAGGATATGAAATCTGCCCGGTGTGGAGGGCTGTCCTTCAAAAATCTGTTTAAGCTTTTCAAAACTATATTAATATTGCTGCCAACAGCATCATGTCCAGTTTGAAGTGATTCATGAACGATATGCAAACTGCAAAAACCTAAGTCGAAGAGTTTGGCATCTCTTCATCTTGTGCAATTTCTATGGGTCCATCCATAGAAATCTGGATTATTCTGGACAGCTACTTGCAACGATATCTTGTATTTTCAGTGTAATTTTAAATATCTTTTCCTATATTTCCGAGCAATGTATGATTTTAAAATATGCACTAACCAGTTTGAAGAAGAAAAAGAAAATACGAAAAAGAAAGAGAATCAAAAAATGATTCTAATATAATGATTTTTGTCTTTACGTTGTCATGACAACGTTTTGTAAATAAACGATATAATTCAGGAACCATCATATAAAAGTTTGTACGCATTATCATAAAGATGTATATTTATTATCAATAATTGTATGCCACAATAAAAAGCAAAGAAAGCTAAATGCAATCTAAACAGTTTTAAGTGATTTTAGTAATATAATCTAGATATAATTATGACTGAGGACCTGTGTATAACGAGTTACGTTATATATAATTTTGGTGGTTCCGCCCAGAATCGAACTGGGGACCTCTAGGTGATTCGTCGAAGTAAAGTAGGCTATCTCCTAAATAATAAATTTCAACGGTACAGATTGTCTATAAAGCTACGAAGTGATTTCACTAAAAGAAATAATAAGACGGAGTATACTTTGTTAAGGAGTGGCCCATTTTTTTTCGAGATGTCAAAATGAGTCTTCCTGATATTGGAAATACATCTGAGGCCAGTGATAATAGGGAGTGATAATAGGCCAATATTTGTTTGCTATTTTCTGTTCTGAAATTTTGATATTCGCGAAATTTAATATTTGTAAATAGTGCATAATGAACCCATTAGTGCCCCATGTTGCCTGTGCTTTTAACATTTGCTCAAGCAGACATTATTTTCTTCTACTGGTGCTTGTTCTTGCGTCGAGTACCAGAAACTTCAATTTTGCAGAGTTCAACACCAACTGAATTGTTTTCTAAGTTTTATTAAAATAAGCTGTTTGATCGTTTGCTTTGTCTCTATTTAATTCAACAAAGGTGAAGAAATAACCCTGACAAAATTTCCTATATGACAATATTTCTGTGATAGAATTACTGGAAATTTTATCTCTTGTCTCAAATACGATATCTAAAATATGTAACTCTTTATTTAATTATAATAATCTATTTTGATTACGCTGCATAGTTTTGCTTCAGTTGAAGATTAAAGTAAACAATTTCAAAAACTTTTTCGAGTTCATTCATTGTATTTCTATTATGTTCTAAAAGACACTGGTGATGAAATTATCGTGACATTATTTTCAGTGACGAAATTACCTATATGGTAATATTTTGGTGACAAAATTACCGTGCGAATTTTCCGGTGACAAAATTACCACCGCCCGGTGTTAGCATGCGGGGTCAGGTTAAATTCAGTTCTACTCTGGTTTTCGTTTATTGCCAGTTTATCACTGTTTATTTTCATGTTTCCTTTAAATGTAGTCTTTAGTAATTTACTGTATTAAAAAATGTTTTAAACACTTAATGACTTTTTTCTTCGTTCTTACTGTCGGGTATGTGATATGAGGGTAAAATCCACCCGAACTTAAGGGTTTCCACATATACATACAAATCAATTGCGTAGTAGTAAGGGCGAACTCAACATTGGATAATTTTCTTTAAATTCGAGTGATAAGTTTCTAAACTTAATACTTTTATCAGATTTCCAAGGGAAGATTTTCGAATTTTCTTCCTATCTCCCAAAATAAAGGAAGTTCACTGATAGATGAGAATAAAAAGACAAACGCGATTTTATCGAAAATGACTCTAACGATTCTGCTCGTATATCAATATTTCATTACCACTTTTATTATCTTGCATAAGTTATTTCTGTGATAAAAATACAAAAAGGTTAGTTTACTCTTGCCTGTGAGTTTTTTCGAGATATTTTCTCAAACACGAGTCAGTTAATTTTGTTCGTAATTGATAAATAAATGGTTTATTAATAACCGGACAATATGGCATAATTAATTTTTCCTGAAAAGATCCACAACGGGTAGTTTACTCTTGAGGGAGAATTTTTTTCGAATTTCTGAAAAACGCCTTAGGTGATAGTTCATATTTCATAAATAAATGTTTAATTAATAGCCTGCAATATGGAAACGTCCACACGAAGCAGTCTTGAAGATGAGTTTCTACTATGTTCAGTATGTTCTACTGTTATTTTTGTGTTTCTTTCTATTTTTTGTATTTTTTTTATTCTAGTGTTTGTTTTAAATTGATAACATAGATGTAATATGTTAGGTAAGACTCCTGCAATTGGGATTCTCCTGTTGGAGTCAGCGGACTTAAATAAATAAATGTAATGTCTATGAAAGATATACACTATTAAGTAGTAGATTGCGTCAATCATGTCAATTCTCCTAATAATGATGCATATACTACTTATAAACATACTAAAACGATTGGGTTGTTCGTGAAATAAATTATTAAAATGACAAGTATTGAGTGTCACATAATATTTTATGGCAATATACCTTAAGTGGACATTTATCTAGGAAGGTTTGATAGTACTCCCAACACTGAGATTGAGAAATGCTTTAATAAGTTAATATAAATTTATGAGTGTATTTCCTGTAAATGGGTGTAATTTTCAATTCTGGTCTTAGTTATGATCTCTTTTGGGCTTACATCTATTGTACTTTTCAGGTAAGTGTTCGTAAATATATCCCCATCATGATGAGATATAATACAATGTTGAGAAATATTCAACATGGCCGGTACCTCGAATTGAACCAGAACTTTTACGGCTGGGAAGCAACCACACACACACACACACACACACAAAAAAAAAGCTGTACAACGATTTGCTATTTGACTTAGTATGTAAGCATTAATGGTGAAATAGGATTATTATTAGATTTAAATATTTGCACAAACTGAGGTTTGGAATAATATACGAAGAAAGAAACGTTATATCTCGTGGTTTATTAATTCTTTTTTTTACGAGTAATGTTAAGATCGCGTGAAAAAATAGTTCTTTCTGAACCTATTTCGCTATAAATTCTTGTAAAGTTGAGAAAGTACTTAAAATAACAAGCAGCACATTGTCAAAATGGCCAGAATCGTCATCGAATTTCGATATTCAAACTCAATTATTTGCTCCGTGTTATCAGGGAAATATCGGATAGTATCTTGTTCAAGATCAGGATTACTACTATTTAAACTTACTTCGTAGGTAGCTATAGCTTTAATGCTGGTGATGCTTTCTTCGAATAATATTTTCAGGGAAGCGTCGGATAAAAAAAATATTTGCATTAGTTGGTGAAGGAGTGTTCTGCACGAGAGTGAAATGTAATTTATCTTTGTTATTGGGATCAGGTTTATTTGTGTTCGGCCGGAGGGAACCAAGTTCCTGGAAGTATGCCTGGAAGAAACATTGTTGCTGGTTGCGCCAACCTTATCTTTCACTTTTCTTTTCTTTTCTTTTCTTTTCTTTTCTTTTCTTTTCTTTCTTTCTTTTCTTTTTTCGTTTTTGTAAATAGCGTGGCATCATTTATTTATTAATTTATAACAGGTTTCAGATACAGCATTAGGCCATTTTACTCTGAAACATTTTAACAATTTGATAACAAATTAATAACAATTTGAGGTCAAGATGGTACAAGACAACAGCGACATTACAAAAATAGCTTATTTATAGATGATCTGAAAGTATACTCACTTGAAAAAACGTCTACAGTTTCTGGTAACTGATTATAGGTACTGATAATTTTGTTTAGAAGGGACCTTTGGACAATATTAACTCTCACCGCTCGAGTGTAAGAGATCACTAAACCGTGTTGTTCTAGCAGGTACGCGAAAATTGATCTGACTTAACAACTGTTCATATTATATGTGGCCATTTACAATTTTTTGCAAAAATATTAGGTCAGAAATTTGGTTTCTCACTAGGGGAGGTTTGATATTGAGGGATTTTAAAACGTTATTTTTTGGAAGTGTTCGGAGGTGAGGTACTAGGTGGGATAAAATGGCTAAAAAGAAATTAATTACGGAATTTAATTATTTTTAATGAGTAGGGCAGGCCATAGACCAGATAGGAGAACAATACTCAATAGTGGGAGCAGCATATGATTTATAGAAAATTTTCAATTCGGCAAGAATTGGTCAAATGCCATTGATAGTCATATTTTTTAAAAAATATCACAACAGAGGGCCACAGCGGCTCAGTGCTAAAGCACTTATCTCTGGTGCGTGGGGTCCCTGGTTCAATCCCCGTGCAAATAAGTTTGTGTGGGCAACATCATGTCCGTGGGTTTTCTCAGGGTACTCTCGTTTCCTTCCACATTTCATTCCACCAATTCTCTCATCATCATTCACTTGCCTTAATTAATGTATCCTTTAGTCTAAAGGGCATAATCGTGGGAAGTTAAACTCAAAGATTTCATTTCAGTATCACAACATGGGTAACTCTGAAGGTGTGACTTCATCTTTATATGCGCCTTTACCTGTGTGAAAAAAAACTAATGTCCAAATATTAAATTAAATCTTAGGTTCCTAGTCGAAAGGCATGAGGTTCGATAAGTTTAGCGACCCTATATGAGAAGTAGAACCCGAACCGCATGAGCTCCCGCCTAGAATCGAACAGGGCGCCCCGCACCGAGGACGCGTATGCTGACTATATAGCCACTGAGGAGCTCTCATCATATGCGACTTATGACTACGAAGTATTGGATTTAAATACCTTTTTCTCTGTGCACTCAAAATTAATTATGAATTTTAATTAGGAAATAATGTCTCGTTTTGTGCAATAGGAAATATTAGTTTAGCCGAAATCGTATGTTGTATGGAAAGACTGAAACTAGATTGGAATGATGATTTCTGGTGAGTCTACCAGCAAACCTCAGCAACGATTCGTGAGGACAACACAAGAACAGGTTTTCTCTCCTGAAGACAATAAGACCAGACCAGGGAGAAGGCCGTGGAAAGGGCAAGAGACCACCTGCTGCTCGAAAACCCTTTCATCTGAGCCATTTTTACGCACCGTATTTACGCTCGAAGTTAAAAGTAGCTAGGCTTTTCCAGCGTATAAAAATTCGGTACGTAAACGTACGCCAGATCCCATACACTACCGTATTGACAGCTGCTAACAAGACTAGCGCATGAAATTTTATGGCTACGACCGAAAAATACGTCAATGTATGGCCGGTATAAAGTGAGCCATACATTGACGTATTTTTCCGAGAAAAAGATATTTAAATCCAATACTTTGTAATCATAATTCGCAAATGATGAGAGCTCCTCCGTGGCTATATGGTCAGTGAAAGCTTTTCCGGCGCAGGATACCCTCTTCGATTCTCGGCAGAAGCTCTCGCAGTTTGGATCTCACTTCTCATATAGCCTCGTTGTCTAAGAGGTCGCTAAATTCAAACCCAATCCAATCGGACATGATGTCTTTCGACTACGAATTTAACATTAAGTTTAATATTTGACAATTAGTCTCCCCCATACACACACAGAGGTCAAGATGGTTATAAAAATGAAGTCATACCTTTAGAGTTGCTCATGTTCCGATATTAAAAAAAGAAGTATAACATGACTTTTAATAGCATGTGACCAATTCCCGTCAAACTAAAAATGTCATCCTATTTAGAAAAGAGTGAGAAAGCAAGAGAAGGGAAAGAAAGTTAGGGCAACCAACATAAAATGTTACTTCCAGACATACTTTCGTTCACTTGGTTCTCTCCGGTCGAATATGAATAAAAATGTCCCCAGTAACAAAGATAATTTACATTTCACTCTTATGAAGAACACTGCTTCACCAAATAATGTTCAAATGCAGCTCTCTGATATTTTGTTTTGTTCCACGCTACCCGTACAATATTTTTTAGAAGAAATCATTACCAGCATAGAGGGTACAGGTACCTACAATCCTAACCTTTGACAAGATACTATCTCGATATCTGCCTGATAAAACAGCAAAAAACTGCGTTTAACTATCGAAATTCGCTGAAATTTTTTAGCTATTTCGACCACCTGCTGCTTGTTATTTTAAGTACCTTCTCAATTTTACAAGAACTTGTAGCAAAATAGGTTCAGAAAGTCACTAGTTTTTTCGCGTGATCTTAACATTACTCGTGAAAAAGAAAATGTGATAAACCACAATACATAGCCTAATGTTTCTTTCTTTGTGAATTATTTCAAACCTTACATTGTACATATATTTAAATTTAATAGATCTAATAATCCTATTTCGCCATTAATGCTCACATACTAAGTCTAAATAGCACAATCATTGTACCGCTCGTTTTAGTGTGCTTGCTAATCAACCTTAAAAGTTCAAGTTCAATCCAGGGTACCAGCTATGTTGAATATTTTTCAACATTTTATTATATCTCGTCATGATGGGGACTGTGCCAACACTTATTTGAAAAGCTTATGTAGATTCAAAACAGAATGTACCTAACACCAAAATTGAAATGACACCCATTTGCAGGAAATAGGATTACACTCATAATAGTTCATGTTAACTTGTAGTATGCCATTAAAGCATTTCTCAACCTTTGTGGTGTGGTTACTATCAATTCTTCCCAGATAAACGTCAACTTAAGGTCTATTACCACAAAATATTAAATAACAATGAATATATGACACTTAAATAATTTCTTTCACGAACAACTCAATCATTTTACTAAGCTCCTTTGTGGCTAAACGGTTAGCGTACGTGTCTTTGGCGTGGGAAAGCCGGGTTCGCTTCCTGGTGGGAGCTCATGTAGTTCGGGTTCCACTTTAATCAGTAGGTCTCGTCTCATGTAGCCTCGCTGCTGAAAGTGACGTTAAACTCAAAATCGACTCAATCGTTTTACTATGTTTATAAGTAGCATGTCCATCACTGTCAGGAGAATTTATATAATAATTGACGCAACTTCTTACTTAATAGTGTGTTATTTTAGTGTCTTTTACTACTAGAGCTTCGAAATTAATTGATATTTAATTGTTTTCAGTTTCGTATAACATTCAAGTTTGTTTACATTTTTCTTTTTTCTTTCTGCTTAATTCCAACTACGCTTTCTTACAGTGAAATGTGTCTTATTCAATGAATACAATAACTATGAGTATTAAAAACATACAATTCGACGGGATCTTTACACTGAGAAAAATGAAAATTTAAAATAAAACAAATCTGTTTATTTTCTGAACCAGTAAATGGAAACTCTTCCGACTTAGATTGCTTCAAATCATTGGTTCATAAGTTGTGAAACAAATTTAATAATAATAATAATAATAATAATAATAATAATAATAATAATAATAATAATAATAATAATAATAATAATAATAATTGAAACGAACTAATAAATTTGGTTCAAAGTGTCTTTAATGAGTTAACAGTTTAAACTTCATTTGAAAAACATCTGAACTAAGATTGGGTAGCTCTCAGTTAATTTTAATAAGCAGTTGGATGTTTGTACCAACAGGTAGTAACATTTAAACAAACCAGTCGATCAGAATAGTTTGTTTGAAAATAATTTAATCTGAGTTGAATTGGAGAATAGAGAGTTGTGAATAGCTAATCTTTGGACCGAATTTGACTACTACAAGTTCGAAATTAAATAAATTAAGGTCTATATTATGGTAAAGCTTCGTGATAGTATGCCAAATATCATAGCTAGCCAAATCCATGAAACAGCTACTATCATTTGCAACAACCCCACATTTTATTATTTGCAGTTTCTTATGTTCCCATGTAACATACACGTGAAAAGTTGTTTTTTTTTTTTTTTTTTTTTACAAATTTAATATTTAGGATACTAAATAACTATAACAATTCTAATACAGCGTTAAATTTATCTTACTTTCTGTAATCAATTGTAGTTGCGAAAGAACACAGATCTGTTCGCTTGTAATGGAAAGTACCAGTTACGGCAATTGGGTATGAACACTAAAAAGGCGGACAAAACACTACTAATAGTAAGGGGGCATGTAATTAGGTTATAGTGTAAAACCAAAAAAGTGGGGGCAGCACTTACCTCTACACCCCTAATCGCTATGGACAGCACACTTGTTAATAATATTTCCAATTTAAGTGCATTTTAAAAAAAAATGTTGAGGAATAATTTTAGTAGTATTTAATTAGATCTATACGCTATAATTTGAATCACTTCACTTCAGATCTACAACTAGTTTCATTATATTTTCATTAACTGTTAATCATCCAACGATGCGTTCAAACGTAGAATATTCACTAATAGTCATTACATTGGCCAACAACTTAATTTGTTTACAATTAACTAAATGATTAAAAAAACACCAAACTTGTTATAGACCCTATTTAATTTGAAAATGTGGTTTGGTCCAGTCATTAGAATCAATCATTTTTTTAATTTAAAAGTTGGTTTCACCGATCAAAAGTGTCTGCTTACTGTGTCACAAGGTTTTCAGTAGACCCTACATTGAATGCTGTAAATTTCTTATATCTTATACATTAACATTAGAGGCGGACAGAGGGCATATTGTGAAATTATATACTGAGAACAATGTATGTGGCGTACGTAAAAACGTAGGTTACATGTGTAAATCATGTAGTTTTAGGACATAACGTACAGCAAATGTATAACTGAAAAAAGTACATTTTATACATACTTTCCGCATACGTGTTTCGAATAAACGTACTTTCTGCACGAACGAAAGAACTGTATATAGGTGATCAGGATCTCACATACAGATATACGCATGTAACATACAACTGGCGTATGTAACATACGTATACGTATGTGATATATGGAAGACTGTTAGATGTCATACATCCTGCAACGGCATGATGTAACATCTAAGCGGGAAAGGGCTGTAGCATATGGATAACGTATGTTCCGTGCAGATTTCTGTAGGAAACACAATGATTCCATATATTTGAACAATATACCGCTGTCCGGATAACGGACTTTTCTCAGTGTATTAATTAATAAGAATTTGCGTCCGGTGAAGGGGAATATTAAAAGTTCGAAAAATTTTCTATATATATATAACAACAATGAGGAATATTACAGTAGAATCGATAAGTGTTAGTAAACAATACAAATGTTTAGAAGGTGGATGAAAAACAGAGCCGTAGCTAGAGATTTCGGCGCCAGGGGCGAAGTAGAATTCGGCGCCCCTACACTCACCTTATCAAGCTTTCAATTTATTTTTTTATTTTTTATTTATTTATTTATTTATTTTTTACAAATAAGAGTACCAGTTAAAAAAATCACTGGTAGCGATCAGTCTTTGAAAAAGACGAAATTCGTGGAGTAAAGTTCTGACCCATTAAGCCCCTTTTGGCTGTTGTTATGCTACGTTGAATTTTATCATGCTGCTTGCACAGACTATTGCAACAGCCAAAAATGATCATTCTCTATTCTTTTACAATTAAAATCTGTTTTACATCACGCAGGTAAATACCTCGCTTGGTGTAAGGAGCGTAAACATTGGACGATTGAACAGTGGAAAACCGTTGTGTGGAGTGACGAATCACGGTACACAATGTGGCGATCCGATGGCAGGGTGTGGGTATGGTGAATGCCCGGTAAACGTCATCTGTCAGCATATGTAGTGCCAACAGTAAAATTCGGAGGTGGTGATGTTATTGTGTGGTCGTGTTTTTCTTGGAGGGGGCTTGCATCCCTTGTTGTTTTGCGTGGCACTCTCACAGCGCAAGCCCACATTGATGTTTTAAGCACCTTCTTGCTTCCCACTGTTAAAGAGCAATTCGAGGATGGCGATTGCATCTTTCAACACAATCGAGCACCTGTTCATACTGCATGGCCTGTGACGGAGTGGTTACACGACCACAATATCCCTGTGATGGACTGGTCTGCACAGAGTCCTGACTTGAATCCTATAGAACACCTTTGGAGAGTGGAAGCTGTCATCAAGGCTAAGGGTGGGTCAACACCATATTGAATTCCAGCAGTACCGATGGAGGGCGCCACGAACATATAAGTCATTTTCAGCCGGGTGTCCGGATACTTTTGTGATCACATAGTGTATGTTTAAAATTATAGTACTTACTTAATTTCTTAATGACTGAAAATTTTGAATTTAAGGTTACTTTTATTAATAAACATATTAAAACTCTCTCTCTCTCTCTCTCACACACACACACACACACACATATATATATATATATATATATATATATATATATATATATATATATATATATATATATATATATATATATATATATATATATATATAATGTGTGCGTGTATTTTGTATGTATGTAGATAAATAAATAAAATATGACACAACTAGATACGTAAGCACAAAAAGGAATCCTGGCGTTATTCGTAGTTAATGGAGAAATGATCCCAATAAATTCCTTTAAATTGGAAGCATTTCATATGTCAATGAAATAAAATAAAAAAAAAAAATCACTGGTAGCGATCAGTCTTTGAAAAAGACGAAATTCGTAGGGTAAAATTCTGATCCATTAAGCCCCTATTGTACAACTGATTCAAATTCAAGAACGTTATTATTCCCCTTGTTTACCTTCATTTTTAATATTCCCGCGCAAACAGCAACTTGTGTGTCTCTTCACTCCTTTCATTTTTCATACCTTTATTCTCACTGTCGTGATTAAAACGATTGGGTAGAAAAACATGATTAACTAACCAAACTCATCATCATCAAAATGCCGAATACGTACGTATTTAAGACTGTGACCGTTTCTGATTTGAAAACGCTCTTGTTTACACTGTAAGACATTACTTGACAGCATGTATATCACATCGTCATTAAGAAATCATATATAATAGCTTTTTAAAGTAATAAGTAGTATCTTTTTAAGTAATAGCTTTTTTTAAAGTAAAGTAATAAGTAGTAGTAAAGTTCTGACTCTTATTGAAACTTTTGGATTGCGGGCGTAGCGAGCAAGAAAAATTTTAACAAATCTATTTTCATTTCCAATACTTTCATTTGTTCTTGCTCCTTCGGCACCCTCTTGCTATCAGCGACCGGGGCAACCGCCCCCTGGCCCCCAACTTAGCTACGACTCTGATGAGAACTATTCTAAATATAAAGCAATCTATTCTACAGTTGCCAAACGGATAAGAGATAACACAAGCACTTATATATTTAAAAATTACTTGTATTTAAGGTAAAGTATTTTTTATCTTAAAAAGATATTTTAACTTCCAAGCAACTTCTTATTATGAGCAAATGTACTATCCAATGTAATGTAGCATGGTGCATTAATATCGACACAGTTAGAACAAATGCTATGCTTCAAAGATCGTGAAAGAAAACAGGAGAGTGAATTAGTTGCTGCCTTTCATATTAGTAAAGGACAACAATACAATTGATATTGTTTCCATTTGGTTATGTTGTACCTCAGATCAAGTGTTAATTCGTTTTCTAAATATTACATTTTAATTATTCTAGATATTCTTTGTAACTTTGAAATAGCTTGTCAAGTCACACTTCGAAATTAAAACTTGGTTTGTTTGTACTTGGAGACGGTTGACTTTCCTTCTTTTTCTTGACCCTTTCATTAAGGACTAGATTCTACAAAAGCAGCAGATGTGCTGAGCATATATTACCCAAAAGCGGTGCGCAAATTACTCGTAGGTTGTGTATATTTGAAGGGGGATAAAATAGTTCCTAACAGGAGAGAGTTGATTGCTTTGTGAGGGATCAATGTTTCAATTTGTTGCTTTTGGAAGGGATTAAAACAAAATAGAACGAAATTCCGCCCCGGGATTCGCAACCTGCCCTAAAGACATGAGTGGCACAAGCTGGATGGTAGGTCCTGGTTCCATGAGATATGTTACGCCACAGAGAGTAGATTTATTTATTTGTTCGAGAAATGTAAGAAATTTAGTGAGAAAATTTATTAAATTGAATTACCGCTTTCGCGAAATCATGCATTTAGCTTTTGTTTTTCTTTCTTTCTTTTTCTTTTTTTAATCTGTCTGATTTAACTTTGTTAAAACATTGTATGGGAATTTCACATTCCGATACTACGAAAAAGAAATAAAAAGTACTCCTACATTTGAATATCACTTCCTATCCAAATCTATACTGTTGTTCTTTCTTTTTATTCGTTTCCTTAATAGCATAATGTTTATATGACCTGCACTTAAAAGGCAGATCCGTCCTGTTCAAACAACTTAGCAAACTGGAAAACGACCTCTTGCTCAAACAACAGGCAAGAGGAAGACCGAAAAATCACCGCTTCTTTTTCTTCTTTTACGCGCCTTTTACTCATTTTACGGACCGAAATTACGCGCCGAAAATACGCTAGTGTATTTTGGCCTTAAAACAACCAATAGATGAGCTATGTATAGCGGGATGACGGACCTTGTAGGTGCGGTAATATAAATGGCAAGACCTGTTGGATCTTGGCAACTTTAACTACTTCAAAAGCCTGTAGAGTTGCAATGAGGAGTACCAGGATATGGATTGAGCAGAAACGTTCATTGTGCATTTATCACTTCTCCAAGTTTGCCACAAAGTCATCCCAACATCTATACCAGTAGGTATATTAAAATGCTACGTTTCTGTTTGTGGCCAATTTCTTTCGACAATCAGATCTCGGAAACCACAAAATCTAGAAACCTCCCGTTTTTGCTGTTCTGTTGCATATTTTATGTAGTTTTGGACAACTATCATTGAACATTTCAAAAAGAAAAAAGTGTCGTTTTTCTCTACTTAACGTTTTAAGGGTCGTTTTGATCCTATAAGACTATCCTCGCTAGAGGCTTGCTAAAGTAAACATATATAGAGGAGAAAAATTATAATTTTTCAAACAATTATTTTCTCATTAAAAAGCTTTTGTAGTCACTGAGACTCTGTAGTGACGGATTTTTATTTTATTTTATTTTTATTTATTTATTTATTTATTGTTTCAGAAAAAGGTGTCAGCGGGACAGTTTTAGTCAGTAAGTCCTCCCATCCTTCATTTGTGTCTGTAAAGGAACACGTACAGGTATAATGAGGAAATGGGGATTTTTCCATGCTTATATTAGAATGGTGAGCTGTGTAGACAGTAGAGGCTCAATTCTGTATTAAATTGAAAGATCTACATATTTATAATTGGAGTGTATGGTTTAATGACTTGCACATCTTTAAACATTGATAAATGCTCCTTCATTGTATTTACAATCATTGTATCAATTTTTTATTTTTGCATGAGTCATGTAATACTTATCCAGTGTTTAAAATCTGAAACTTGGGTGTATTAGCGTTGCCCATAACGTACAAAAAATTTCCCGTCTCGTCTCGTTTAGAAATTTTCATGTCTCTCGTCTAGTTTCAAAATTTTAAGATAGACTCCTCACCTCGACTTTCATCTCGTTTCTGAGATGAGACAAGACATTTCTCGTCTTGGGAGTATCCCCAATCAGAATTACAGACAAAAGCATAAGATACAGAAAAGCGTAATATTTGACACTTGCACTATATTAAGAAAGTTCTTGCAATTCATAATAAAGGAAGAAACAGACAAATAATAATATATTTCGATGGACTGTGCATGGGCTGTTCTAAGGATCACTCAGAAAGGTCATTGCAATCGGAACAAAAACAAAAGTATTATAAGATCACATTTGTTTTGAACGTGCACATCGCAAATCGTCCAATAGGCTGATTTATAGAGGAGCAAAAGTTCTAGTGACGTGACACTATGGAACAAAAAGTTCGTGTGGTCACCAAGTTTCTGATGAAAAAGGGACTAAATTCGACAACCATTAACGACGAATTCGATATAGTGTTGGGTAACTCGGCACCATTATTGGACGGGACAATGTTGAAGATGACCTCCACAGTGGACGTCCGCCAACCACTATCGCACCAGAAACAATCGGAAAAGTCTGTGATGGCTGACTGACGATTGGAATTGCCTGAATTTGCTCGTTCAGTGTATATTTTAAATATAACATTAGTATATTCGGTATGATTCAAACAAAATTACGATTTTGATTGGTATCCTGAACTGGGTAAACCACATTCTCATTCAAGAACTATGCATTACAAAACTTTCTGCGCGGCAGGTACCATGTCTACTCATACCGGAAAATTCAGCATTGACCACAGGCTGGAATCTAGACCTTTGCTTCGAAGTGCTACCCACCCTTGTACATGCCTGATGATCTTGATTTCTACCAGTTTCCAAACCTTAAGAGCCTGGCTTACTAAAACTAATACAAAATTTACCATTTTTCTTTTGCTTGCTTATTCATAAGTGAAAAGAGATAATGAAATGCAACTTACCACAATCATAGATAATGTTATTTTACAACAGAAAATACGAACCCGAAGAATTTTCAGTGTTTCCATCCATAAAAATTACAGTAGTACCAGAATAATAATTCCCCCAATCTAAGTTAAGGCAGCGACTAGATTAACGAATTCAACTGCATTTGATTACGTATCATGTTGTTTTGTATCCTGTGAACTACTTTTTAAATAATAGTTGTATTTAGTTTGTAATAAATAAAATAGTTTTAACACACAGTTATTGAAATGAAATATTAATATTATTCCTTACTTGCTTCCTTACGAAAATTTCTTTCTTACCGACAAAGGCTCAAATCAGATGAAAGTAACACAGAACTTCCATCAAACCGAGACAAGAACAACAAACAAAATCAAGCAACAGTGTCACGAGTATGTCACGTAAAAGAGAGTTTGGTTATTCAAAAACTGATTACTACTATGCAATTATAACCGCCACCAGGTTATACACAAGTTTTTGTGGACGCTTTGTATATTTCATAAATACAGTAATTATTTTTCCGATTTATACTTTATTCTGCGACGTAAATAAGTTCTTTCTTCGGTGGGAATGGCTTCCTTCCCACGCAACTGGACAAAGAAGTCTTTCATTGTTTTTTCATGTATATATTTAAAACATTGCTTTGTGGTGAGAACGTTTCAGTGAACGGTGAACCTTTTAAATGTTTCTCCCTGACTTATTAATATGCAGAGTCTATATTCTACTGTTATTTGGAACATAATTAAGTGCTTTCTTTAATCGTTTATGGAAATATTGCAGTAGATTAGAGCAGACCAGAATAGAACAGGTGTCCAAGCGTCAGATCGTCGCCAGCTACGTCACTTTTGCAGTCTGTTATCTGTACTTTCACACGCCCGATTTACTGCAATGTCTCGTGCGTCGAGGCCAGTGGACTAAAATTAACATAAATTCTTTTCCGTATTCTGTTTGCACGTATCTACAGGTGATTTAACCTGAGTGTTTTTGAGAATGAACTGCCAACATTGACGAATGCACTATTGCAGTTCGTATCTCGAACCCCTAGGTTCGGGGAGTGTGAGTCCACTTTTTGAAGGAACAACCACGCACGTCGTGTCGAGCATTAAGTATAGTATTGTGCTAAGAGGAATAAGCTATTAGCCGGTGAAGGACGTTTTCTTACGGCCAGTCTCAATCAATAAATCCCAGGTTCATATACCTAGTGCGCCAAAAAGTTCTAAACGCGTCCTCCAACATTAGCATTCCACTTTGGAGACTTATTTTGCTGAAGACTTATCTCGACTCTTCAGGACTATTTGGAGCAGCAACTAGATTACTACGTGGGATTATCCCGGCAACACTTTCCCCAGTGCTAATCCCACAAGTGCGTCAATGGCAGAGATGGGGTGGGTCAGTGGGTCGGTGGGTCAGTGGGTCAAGTGGGTCGTGGGTCAACAGCATGTGACCCACTGTGACCCACTGCGACCCACCACCCACCATGACCCACTGTGACCCACCACCCATCCGTGGCGCACTGCGACCCATCGACTCAGTATCGACTCTCTCTGCTCACTGCATTGTAGACAGTATCTTCTGAGGACTGGTAAATTTGTCTCCATTTTACTTTCAAGACTTTCATTTCCCTTTCTTTTCCACTTATTTCTGTCTACTTACCTGAGGTGAGTATATCTAACCAAGTGAAAAAAGAACTTCAGGCACTTTTGGATATTGATATTTTTAATAGTAATAATAGCAATAGGACTTACACTACTACTTGGCTTTCGAGACCTGTGAATTTTTAGAGCTAACTACTGGAAAAAATACATTTTTGAATCACTGTAATATATAAATTATTATATAAAAAATTGAATGTAACTATGTGTGCCTGATCATCACGGTCAAATTGCAAAGTGAAATGAAATTACTTTTCGTATATAGTTAGGCCTTAATCCAAATTGGGATGTTATATTGCTTTTATTATAATGCATAATTTCCTAAGGAGGTAGTGAGGATCCGAATTTTTGCGAAAAAAAATGAGTATCTCGCAAGCCGTTAAACTTACGGAGATGAAATTCAGTGTATTAAGTCTTTATTGAAAATAAACAGTGTGTCTTAGCATTTTTTTAAAATTCTCCTTTATGTGGGGGGGGGACTTTCTATATATGGAAAATTGGTAGTGAGTTGGTTTGTAAAAATGATCGAAAACGATCGATGTTATTTAAGAAAAAATATTAGAAACAAAAAATACAGTGCTTGGCTTCATATATCCATTGCTTTCTGCTATAATAATTACTGAAGCTTATGTTTATTATATGGAGCGCTTACAGCACATTGCAATCAACCCATAAGTGGTGAGAAAAATAGGCATAAAATTTGTACTGTAAGTTTAATTACACGGAAATTTGAAGTTTGGATTGTACGCATAATTGTATGGAAAATTTTACACTTTTTTTCCCTTTACGTTGGTCTACTTACCTTGATTTGGAACTTTCAAATTTCATCCATTTTTCCACTGAAAAATATTGATAATTCAAGAAGGAAATAATTATACTATGATAATTTAATTGAAATTCATCGTAATTTGGCACAAGGGAAACAGCAGTGTTGTAATTGAAGTTGAAGAAGGAGGGAAATTTCCATTCAACTCTGAACACTTTCCAGGAACCTCGTTCCCTTTCGCTTTCTAGACGGGGGAGGGAACTTGGTAATGGTATCAAACCTTCATGTGTAATTACAAAAATTAAATTTATAAACAAATAAGAAATCATCAGTTTATCAGGCTTTAATTGATAATTTATTCACAAGATTCCCTATCAAAGGCGTGGTAGATGAAGTTTCTGTTTTACATGGGTCGACATTGCCAACTGACATGGTCGATATGAAAAAGATGTTGTATGGTGATAGAGAGATGATATTTCTTGCTGAGTATTTCAAATCTGACCAAGAAAAATCGTTATCAGAATTTAGTCTAACAACTAGATTTTCGATGAGAATTTGCAGAAATCGGGTAGAAATATTATCAATTTACACGACAGAGTGCGAACGGGGATTTCCCCTTATGAATTTACAGATGACTAATATTAGAAATACACTAAGTGCTCTAACATTGTCTAACTTATTGCTTATCAATGTTAATGGCCCACCGCTAAACAAGCTCAAAGTAGACGAGCTAGTTATTTCTTGGCTGAAGGATGGACATCATTCCACTGCGGATGATTTACCGCCAAAAAGTTACCAACAGGAAATAAATCCGATTTCAGATTTGTTTTAAGGTGGAAAATTACGAGTTACGGAAAATGTATACTTGTATTACTAATGGCTCATTTGTGTTATTCAACTTTGCACCTAATTTTTAGTAAGTATCTTCTTTGTTTTAGGTAAACTACTTTGAATAAATATTCATAATAATTGCAATTATGCATATTCGTAACTTAAATTTAACTGGTGTTTTAGTGATTACACAAATTACAATTATGAGCATACTTTATGGAGATGCTCTCACAGAGGGTAACCGAGCACATTTATACCCTATGAACAACTGATTTTTGAAGTCTTTTGTGGGAAAAATACTGTGAACTGAGAAACCATAACCTTTTCCATATTGTACAGGGGTATTTTCCTGCGAATAGAAGTTTCTTGTGGAATGCGTTCAGAAATTAACACTTGAAAGAATACTCTCTTAGTACAAGTATATTTTAGGCACACACTAATTTCCCCCACCTCGAACTGTTTCAATTTCCTCACTGACAAACACTTTACCATTTTATATCGTAAAGGTCAGATCCACTGTTATTGTAACAGAGTGGTGCTTGAGCGGTTGACTAGAAATTCAAACTCCGATTAGTGACAATTTCACAGTCTTGTTTTATTACAAGTGTAAACTCTTTAGTCAGTTCAGAAGAGGCCGTGGATCGTGTTCAGAGTTGATGACGATGGATTTTGGTGAGTCAGAGTAGGTCAAAGTGGATGAGAGTGGTTCATAGTGGGTGGTGGGTCACGGTGGGTGGTGGGTCAGAGTGGGTCACCGTGGGTGGTGGGCCATAGTGGGTGATGGGTCATGGTGGGTGGTGGGTTAGTGGATCGTGGGTCAAGTTTTCATTGACCCACGCCACTATTCTTTCCAGTCGGTGTCTACGTTACGTCACGAAAATTTTATTGAAGTGCAGAATGAACTTTATCCTGAAGAGCGAATTCTAGAAGTGCTACTTCAAAGTGACACACGTTGGGTATGTAAATACAAGGGCATCGTGTATTTCATAAAACGCTTTGCATCAGTTAAAACAGCCCTTGAGTATTTTTCAAACTCAACAAACAAAAGAGAAGCTGCAGGACTATTGAAACAGTTCTGTGACTTTAAAGTGATGTTTGTGCTACGAATACTTAACGATATTTTGGCCCTTACAAATGGTACTTCGTTGACATTACAGCAAAGAAACGTTGACTTCGGCAGCGCAAAACGATTAGTTAATGGACTGATTCGTTGCAAGATAAACATAATGATGATTATTTTTCTATCATTTGGAAGAAAACACGAGAGCTATTTAGATCTTTCGATCTTCAGGTTGATGCTAGCTTAAGAATTCAAACTACATCAAAGAAATTGGATGATTATGTAGTAACAACATCGATTTCCAACGTAAGAAGAGACCAATCTACACCTTTGGCTAAAGAATATAAAAGGGTCTTGTCTCAAGTGCTTAATAATATGACCAGTGAACTGAAGCGCAGATTTACTGAAAATGATTTTGTGAGTAATGCTATAGACGCATGCAATCCTAGAAGCGGTTCCTTCCTTAATCCATCTTTCATTCAGATCTTAGCGGAGAAGTACAAGGACTTTTTCCAAGATATTAAAAAATTAAAATCGGAACTGGATTTAGCTAAGAGTGTGTTTGCTAACGACAGTAAACTGAAAAGCGTAGGTGTCATGAAGTTTTCCGTTCAGCTACAAACTATGGAATTGGCTTTTCCTGAATTGTTGACGTTTATAAGGATTATCTTAACACTTCCTGTGTCATCTGCATCTGCTGAATGCAGTTTCTCTGTTATGAAGCGCGTAAAGCAATATTTGAGATCTACAATGTCAGAGAAAAGACTTTCTAATCTTGCTCTCATATCAATTGAGAGGGAGTTAAGTGGAACATTTTTACAGGATCCATCTGGGGTAGTGGATCAGTTTGCGAATATTGGAAACCGTAGAATCAATCTTTAGTTACTGATTATTCATAATATAAATACATATTTCTTTGGTTATAAATATTATTAGGTTTGCTTTTTTTATTTTATTTCTGAAAAAGCAACGTAATATTCCATTGTTAGGCTCTACTTTAGAGTAATCACAAAGTTAATATTTTCAACAGGACTTCTTTCTTCTAAGCTTCCGATCAGGATAAAACCTGCTTATAAACAATGGAAATCAAAAAATAATTTATTGTCATTCAGTGGTAAAAAAAAACATAGCGTTTACTATTTTAAATTGAGAAACATGTTTTACATTTGTAAAAATATAATGTTAGGTTTATTTGAATTTATTTTGTGTAATAATTATTACATAGCACTACCTAGAATGTAAACTTTATTTTATGAATTTTCATTGAAACGTATTGCAAACATTACATATATCCAATGTTTATTTGAATATTAAAATGTCCACTCTTTTGCTTCAACTAATTACTGTTTTCTTACACTGAAAAAGGTTTTAAACATACATATTTGTATTTCCTTCATAGATATACCTGAGGAGAATCAGTAGCGTAGCGTGGTATTCCGAAATGGGGATGCCAAAGTTAGTCACTTGTGCGATACAATACTGCTGCAATCAGCAATACGAGGGGAAATATATGATATTGAGGAAATATGGGATTATAAAAAAATTATGGGGCCAGGCCACCCTAATTGGTGGCCTAGTGGGGCATACAGAAGCAAATGCGTGGATTACCTTAGAAGCTAACAAGTAATTGTCTCAGCTCCTTCTTGCCACTAGTGTTGTGACGAGAAAACTTGTCCCATTGTTGAATGAACATTGTTTTCAATCTAGTTAGTTCCCTTCATTTCTTTTTCGTGGGAAGCTTCTTTCTCTTTCTTCACATACCATCCCTCAATCTCGTTATATATATATATATATATATATATATATATATATATATATATATATATATATATATATATATATATATAATGTAGCCCCTAGAAATTTGTCATCTTGGGTACGGAACTCAGTGTATACGTATATCATTTGAAGATGTAGAAAGCACTTAAAACAACTCAGGAGGCCTGTTTGTGTTTGTCTATTTTGCTGTCAGATATCCAGACTCGAAATGTCCTGGCTCGAGAGCCAGCACTCCAATCTTTGCGAGGAGCGGGGAGTGCTGGCTCTCTTGGCCTACCAGATCGGTGACCGTGATTCTACATAATGCTTTATATCTATGCTTGTGTGTGAGCTCCCTCCGAGTTTCTTGCTACGCCACTGGGCATACTATGTATTTGTGATGAAGATTAAAAGTTTGCGTTTAATTACGATTACAATTACGATGCATTTAATTAGAACTAAAGCATAACTCTTTTTATACTATTATTTACATAACCGACGTGCTTCAAAAAGCTATTGAACTAGCCATTTCTGTTTTGTTCTATTTCCTTGCAGTTCGCACTCGTACGTTCTGTATAGCTTAGTTCAAAATAGATAGAGTTGGAAATACTTGAGAATATGCCAGCTTATATCTAAAGCAAAATGTAGAGTTGCGAGGGGTGAAGAGGAGTGAGAAGGCAAGTAGTTGAGCATGCGCATTCGACAGAAAGCAGACGAAAGCCCCGATGCTTGTAGTAGGCCTGGATGCCCAAGGAACATAGCATACAAGAGGAAAGAATGAATGTGCATTTGAGTGACGCGCAAGCGTAGGTTCCGCTTGTCAAAGTAAAGCGAGAGAGCGCATTCAGAAGATTGCAGCGGAAATATTTGTAATAATTAGAAGCAAACAATTTATATATAATGAAATACGTATACCTACTTTTTAAACAGGGAATGCCGGGCGTACTGGCGTTCCCTTATGCTACGCCGCTGAGGAGAATTAATAAGCAATTAAAAAAATGACTAATGTGTTTGTTGAGTCATTGTCTGAAAAGAGCTTACGGAAAAACGCATTGGAACAAATGGTGGGAAAGCAAACGAGGAAAGAAAGAAAATGTACGTAGATTATGGACAGCAGGACATCAAAATAGAAACACTTTATATTACACCCCCCCTATATATGTGTATATATATATATATATATCTATATATATATATATATATATATATATATATATATATATATATATATATATATATATATATATATATATATATATTCGATATTGAGAGCTGGGCCCCTCAGTTTTTTTCTTCTAGAACCGCCACTGCCCATTACTACTGCATGTATTATTTTCGAGACAGGAGCAATTGACAGTAAATATGACGTTGTAGACCGTGGGTTTATATTTTTATAATCACTGTTTGGAAGTAATTTGTGACAAGATACGCCTTGTGATACGATGAAATGATATATTCGAAAACAGAGATCCTTGTGTGAACAATGTGCAATATGACGCATAATGCAATGTCTGATCCAGTGTTGCCAACCCAGTGTTCAAAAGTATGTCGGGCGATTCCAATAGACTTTTTGCGGGTGATTTCGATCGCGTGTACGGAGTACTTTGTACAATTGTTCTCTTGGAATAGAGTATTCCATCATAAGTACTATACGGGGGGATCTATTTTCTCGTTGCAGATGGGAAAGTACATCAGGGAAAAAGAATAACGCTGAAGTGACGACGATATGAAGGAAGCCCTTCAAGCCGTACATAGTGGCTTGGCATTAAAGGCAGCTGCCAGGAGTTCCTATTTCTCCTACTACTTCCAGAATAGATTTGCACAAGCAATGGGTTGTAAACATAGAAAACGTGAAAAGGCTGGGGCTATGCAAATGTTTACAGCTGATCAAGAGAAAACGTTGAAACAGCGCATAATCAGATTGGCGAAGTTCGGGTGTGGTCTTACAAGAAAGGACATCAGGAAAGCTGCATATGCTTCTGCAGTAGCTAATGACATCCCTAACAGATTTAGTGCGGCAAAACAAAAGATTATAGACACCCTTGATGACACGGACGACGACTCTGATTCTTCGTTCGAACCACCTGCCACGAAGTCCACATTTGCGTCCTTTTAACAGAGACCCACACAGGATTTCTATGATTTCTGCTTATTACAATACTCTGATCCACGATGTGCTAAACTTGTAGACTGGATTCAGTGTCCAGGCAACGGACGCGAATGGTACAACGAAGACTGTGTGGGATCTAAGGGTAAAACCCAATTTATTTGCAGTAAATATCGAATCGAAAAACGTTCTTGACATTTGATGGTCATTTTCTCCTCCAGTTATGTCTATTATTAGCACATTACAAATTATGTTTATTTACATGTTCTATGGTATCATTTCTATTTATTGTGTGCTACCACTTTTGTTACTTGTTTCTTCTGTGATTTTTCCATGTTGTATGCTTAATATTAAACATAGTAATCTAGCATTTTTTGTTTTGTGTATAGCGATCTAAATCACCCACCTACGTGTCCGAATCACCCGCATAAGGCGGGTATTTCCGATCGACAATAGGTATTTACAATTTTGTATATATATGACGGCTAACTTACCCACTACTATCTCGGGAATTTTGGAGGACATATCAAGGTATGTCATCGTAATTTGTTTTTTGTAAATTGTATTCGTTATATTTAGCTCAGAGTTGTTTGTCCCCAAAACGATCGGAATCATCCTCCTTTACTCTAATAATAAATAGAATAGTACCATGTGAAAATATGTGCCCCACCGAATACTAAGTGTGCTCCCCTGGAACATTTTTCTGAAAGACAGTGCTGTGGACAGTTTGTAACTGAACTGCCACGTCACCTAAGCATTCTGAGATTGTATCGATAGTTTAAGAACACGTACTGCCTTTGTAAGTAAATGAACAAGAAGAATTCCACGTCGTTGATTTGGGTGATATGCTGAATATGACTTACTAGGGATGATTCCATACCGGGATCAAGGATTTAGGATTTAGATTTCTGGGCTTTCGGCATATAAGGCCATTTAGCCCGTCACGATTTGAGGGATGACGTCTCTCGGGGAGCACACAATCCGGGGAAAGGGAAAAGAGAAAGGATTGAGGAAGGAAAGAAGCGGCCTGGGACCTATAAGGTACCACCCCAGCATTTGCCTGGTGTGAATAAGGAAAACCAGGAAAACCTCATTCGGGGTGGCTGCCCTGAAAAAGCGTGTTACACTTTTTCGACCGAGTGACCCCACCGGGAATCGAACCCGAGACAGCTCGCACCGATGGCGAGAGCGTTAGCGACTACGCTACGCGGGACCACGTACCGGGACCAAGTACCTACGGAAAACCTATATATTAACAACCTCTTCGCGTCGTGCCTATAGTTTTCGGGGATGAATGCGTTGTGACGCGGAGAAGTTGCTTCTACCCATTATCTGAAATGAGTAGGTTTTAAGAAATCTAATTACTAGCGAGAGGATCATTCAGTGAATTAAAGAAACACTCCACTTCATCTAAAATTTCATGTATTCTATCAATGAAAGGTGTAACGTGTAATTGTGTTGTACTAGCGGATATGACTTAATGAATTCAGATCACAGTACTCAAGCATCTGGAGATTTGACCACAAGTAACACTTATAGTTGAGGTACACATACCTTAAGATGTTCTGGCTGCTTGGTGCGACGGATGTTCCACTCCTGGGTTCCTCTCTGGATTACATTGGCAGATCTTGGGACAATCGAAGGTCTTTAGTCCTAGGTGATGACCATGGAATATATTACTCTCACGTTGATCGAATATATAAACTACTGAGACTTGTATTGGCAGCTCGGCTTTATCACAACTAACCGACTAGAAGCCAACCATCATAAGATGGTAGTTCGTAATATTCGTAACCGTCGAATCTTAAGACTGCAAGTTCTCGTATCAAACTCTGACCTCGAACTCCGACCCAACTCTCTCCTTCTGATTCTCTGAACTTTCTGATCTTGATCCAGTCTAGATCTTGTCTTTATTCTCCTCTCCAGACGATGGAATTCGTCGTTTCATGTCTCGACGTTGATTACCTCAACTATTGGTCAAACTTTCGTTGCAGACCTTGTCACATCGTGACCGAGTTCCCAGACTGTCAATCTCTGCGAATCTGAATATTATGCCATATCCAAATTGTGTTTGTGTTAACAAAAATGGTTTCATTACATCTTTCTGAAATTCAGGCTTACATTAATTTTTCTCAATTTCTAGTTACACCATACTGCGAGCTAGCGTCTCGACAGTATTTCATGAACATCAAAACACAACCATGCATAACTGATAACATAAACAAACAATACCAAACAATAACAATAACAATAACACGTGCCATTCCACCATATCACAATTTCACATCTTTGTAGTTTCTTAACTCAGACTTGACTTTATTTAAATTATAATTATTCCAATCACCAATAAATAACCTATACTCATTTAATATTATTTTCCATGTATCGACATGCCCCCCTCAAAACTGAGGGAACTTCGTGAGCGACTAGATTCCCCTTTTGGAAATCGATTAACCTAACAATCAACAACCAAAATTTATACATCTCCAAAACCTAAATACATCATATATATGCAAATTACAAAGAGTTCCCGTTATCTATTCTATCATATCATATCTATACTGTATATTTTATTTTATTTTCTTTCATTAGAATACATTTATTACTTCAAACATGTTCTTTTTAAATTTAAAATATGTACATTTTTATTTATTGTTTTTTAAAATGTTCATAGCGTATACTCGATCGATAGAAATACACGCTCATGTCATCTGTTAGCATCAACCTTGTACTACGCAGTGTCCGTTGCACTTGGTCTAGATACATGTATATCTTTTCTTGTTACTTCTCTTAAACTTGGTTGGAAATTTCCACTGCTATCTGTCCCAAAGTCCAAATTATAGTTTCCAACTCGGCTAATTTTATCAGAATCACTTCTTTCTGTTTATCATTTGTCACATATTTTAATTTCGTTTTAAACACCAAAAACACACATGAGATACATTAACACACATCCTTATTGTATTTCTGCACTTCGTAGTATAATAATCAGAAATTTTAAAAATAATAGCATTTAATTTTCACTACACAAAACGAAACAATTAAGATGTGGGAGTTTGGCAACTCTGAATTTTAACCTTGCCGTAAAATACTGACTTTGGGTTTTTCGAATCACCTTGACCATGAAGTTGAAGCTTTTACGTGGCTTCAGTTCCGTTCTACATCACCATGTGCACTAAACACCTATCGTTGCCGGTGTTTTTCCCCAAAATTCGTTATTTTCTATATAATCGTAATGGAACAAGGTAAAAGTATTCTTTCGGTTCCTCCGACTTTCGAGAAGAAAGTTCGTGGCTATTCCCATTCACTAAATTCGTAGCGGCACCTACAAAATTCACGTTATTGTCGGTACCACTGTGGTTAATCGTAGTGTCCAGTGAAGTTTGTGACCTCACTATATCCGTGTTTTCCTGTGATTCCTCCATTACCTTAGTACTGTGATTTGATATGTGCGATTTTAAGTGTTTTTCAGTGTGTTTGTGAATTTTGTGTATATAGGTTTACTCAGATAGTGAACGCTTTTCTTGTGTGCGCCTAACCTTGGCTGTTCATAGGCATTTTCCGTGTCTTCCATTTGAATATTACTAGAAATTCTTCCTCTCTTTTTATCTAGTTTCCTTAATCTACATAATAGGTATCCCGTCACTAACATTACAAAAATTACTAAAATTCCTAATACTGCCATAACTATAGTAAACATAACTGTTTTCCTTTCCATATTGCCCAATTTCTGTAAAATATAACTAGATATGAGGCTTTATTCTTGTTCTATATTAATCTATCTTATCTATTTTAAACTACTAAGTGTTTAAGTTTTGTCTACTGCGCTCTATAAGTTGAAATCTCAAACAATTCTTTCGGTAGGCCTAGTTTTTCGTTCTCTATTTTTACATTGCTTTCTTTAATGCACAACTAATGCATATTTGCATGCAATGAACTATTTTTCTATTCCTATGTAATCTACTTAGTGCTAAAAACCACTACTATTACATATAATTTCTATCCACTTTCTCTGTTTTATTCTTTTTTAAAGTCTTCATACCGAGACTAATCGTCGTTCATATTTACATTCATATATACACATTTTAACTATTCATATGTAGGTATTTATATAATAATACATCTATTAAGCTTTCTTTTATCTTTTCTTATACTTAAATTAATTTTATTAACTCGTAATTACTACATATTGCATCGTTATTGTCCAAAAATGCTCTGTTCATTTCGCGTAGGCGTGGCTTAATTAAACTTCCATCTTGCTTCCATAAGCTCCGCTCCCTAAGGCCTGAAGAAGATTCAAGATCTCTGCTACCGCAACAAATGCACCTTTGAGGCTTCTCGCGTAATCCTCGCAATTTATTTCATTGTTTGTAGCCATGCGAACACCATCTTACCTCCACAAAACATAAATAATGCAATTTACGTCCAATTTGTTACTCAATGAACATTCCTCAATATACCAATTATTATTCAATTATTATTATTGATATGTTATTATACTTACTACTAATTAATTAATTTTTAAAAATTTAACGTTAACAGAATTTTAACTTGGTACATAAATACAATCTTTACATAAAATTTTGAATACATTTGACTTACTTTATTGTAACTACAGTAATGATACAATACGTAGCAATCCTGTTCTGACTATTTTATGGTCTATTAGTCAGTCTTTTTAATCTTGTACTAATATTTTTCCTCTCGGTATCTCATTATTTTTACAACTCTACCTACTTCTTGTCTAACTATTTTCTTTTGTCTAGTAAGCTTACTTATATATGCTTTTATTTCTTTTGCATATTCTTATTCTTTATTTTATCTATTTTCTAGTTCTATTACTATTTTATTAAAACTTATTTTATTCTTGTTGTTTATACTAGCTTTCAGCTATTTGCCTCACAGATTTTTGTTTACTATTAACCCTAGTTATTGTTATACTTGTTAGATGTTTTCTAGCCTTGTCTATGATGGTCTAGACTTATCTATTTTCTATCCTTATTACTTATTTCGCTTTATTGGGCTACATGATGTTACCGTTTTACTCTACTCATCTTCCTCCGTTCGGTTATTACTATACATTAAACAAATGGACCCAAAGACTCTAGGATCAATTCTCCTATTGTCTAGGCTTACTGACCTATGGCTAACAACTACCAATCCTGTGTGGTAAGAATCCTTACATGTTTCTATCCAAAATTTCAATTGTTTGTTGTCCTAATTTATTATTTACTTTCCAGGTTATTTTTTTCAAAAATAATTTTCTTCTCCACATTCAAAAATGTTTATTATTGTTTTTTTTTTCAATCCAAGGCGCAAACAACATTGTTTACTTTCATCATTGTTTATATCATTACTTCTCCATTATTATTATGATTATTATTAATATTATGTTTCTTGGTTCTGCATTTTATATTTATGAATCGACTTATACAGCCTACAATATAGTACTACAAGCAACGTAGTTGTTCTGATTAATGCGAATATTATTCCGCCTATCACATACATCATATAATTCGTTTTTAAATTTTATTCCGGAACAGTCGTGTCTAGTTTTAACTTTAATAATTTTCCGTCAATACGTTTAATTCCTCTGTGTGTATAGAAAAATTCATTTGTCTCTTTGTCCAATTGCTCATTAATTTAAGATGTTTATTTTGTACTTATATAATCTGTTTCGTTGGGATGACGAAGTCGCCAATAATAATCATGTCAAATTTATCGTAATTAACAAAATATGTCCTATTATTTCCTTGTTCTAATTTCGTGGATGTAATCTCTCGGTGTATACCTACCTTCGTCATATATCCTTGTAAAGAAGAATACATAACACCTGCGTGTGTATATCTAAAGATCACTTTCCCTAAAAAAAAGTTTCCGAATTTTGCTGATCCTTCCAATGAGTTGTTCAGCACAATGTTATTCAAGCATTTTGCTTCATCATCCAACGTGATACTCTCACAGAAATACAGAAAACTTTTGAACTCACATTTTGTTTTATCTAACGAATGGCATTTTCCCTCGGCTAAGTATACTGTCTCAGGCAATTCATAGAATATCCTGGTGTTATCAAATATCCCATTGATATTACATTGTACATAATAGATATACTAATGTCATAGATTATTGGCGTTTTTAGTAATAAATCTACATTATTTTCATCATAGTGAAATTTCATGAAATATATATTGGACATTTGATAAAACATTCCAATGTCTGATCTATGAATAGTATCCTTTAGTACATCATGTAAATTTACCAATCTCTTTACATCCTCATTCAATAGAATATGATATGAAAGTTGATTATTTAAAATATTGTTTATATAAACTTATTAACCCTTTCCTGAACCAGATGCGCAAATAAATTAGTATTTTCCGTTGTGATTAATGAAGATAGCAATATAACTCTTGTATTTTAATTTTAAATTCCTGCAATACATGTTGCACTTTAACCACAATACCACGTACCAAGGAAATCTCATTGTTGAAAGATGACTTTAAATTTTTGATTTCAGCTGCTAGTAAGTTCTCATGTTGAGCTAATTTTTCTATTGACGATGACAACTGCTGAGTATGAACTAAATTGTATGTGGAAAGACCAATTGATGATAATCCTAAAAGCTAAAAGAATATGAACCTCTTATTCTTGTTATTGTGAATACACTTAGTCTTGCCATTTTTATATACAAAATGGCAAGGTAATGAGTTGACAATGTTATTTCTGAATTCTTTTTCCTTTATTGCATATTCGTTCAATATGTCATAAGCATCGGTGCTCCGGCACAGCCTCGTGAAAATTTAAATGTAATTTTATTGTCATATACCCCAATTTTTATGAGTGTACAGCATAGGCATCCTGTACCAATGCCAACACTATTTCTGGCAAAGTAACCTGTTGATAGTCGTCTTCCGCTACTTTCACTGTCATCATAACCATGCCCCGTATTATGTTCCTCAACATGCTGACTGCAAGTAATTAAAATTTCCAATTACTTACTTTATTCTGATTAATGAATTACTTTATTAATGTGTTTAAGTATTTTAATTATTTATAAGTAATTATTTAATTATTTATTTATTTCCTATAGTTATTCTATTTATTTACTTATTTATTTATGTTGTATTTGCACCTTACATGTTTCGTTATACCAATTAATCAATAATAATTCTCTAATAAAAAACAAAATCTCTAGAGTCCTATTTTCTCTAATTACTGTAAACAAAACACGTTTACCGGTTCAGATTTTCTTGATGGAAACCGACATTTCCTTCGGTTTCGGACAAACTTTGGTTGTTCTACTGCGGTCGAACTCGCAGTGCACCGATAAACTCATTTTGCTTACAGGTATCCTGCTTTAAATATTCCAAACTTATAAAACATATATATTTTTTATTTTTTTAACTACCGAATTATCGTAAAACGTAAGCCTCCATTTTCCGTTCTCCTAGTCATCACTATCCGAACTCTGTAACATCCTCGTCGTCACTTCCTTCTTCCTTTCGTCCTACAAACGGCTTGATTCTTCGAATGTCAATCGTGTCAACCTTCTCCTGACCTTTCGCAGTTTCATATTTAACTTGTACGAATTATTGTTCATACTTTCCAAAATAACTCCTCTAATATTAAATCTTCCCCCAAAACATGCTGGGATACCGGCTCGCGGCATCTCTTTGATCCATACTTGTTGACCCACGTCAAATGTTGGTTGGGGATACCTTTTCTCAAAATGTTTCTTCTGGCATTTGAATCTTTTCTGTAAATTTTGGTACGCTACTTTTCGTGCTTCTTTTACTGCTTGTATTCGCGTATCGTTCTCTATATACTCGCAAGATATATCAAGATCTTGTTCAAGGAACTTCTTGGTTCGCGCCCTGTCAGTAAATAATATGGAGAATATTTCGTTCCATCGTGTACTTGGGAGTTCATCGTAAACACGATACATGGTAGAATTTTATCCCATTTGGTAAACTCCTTATCTACGTAATGCTTCATCATCTGCTGAATCGTACCAATGGCCCGTTCAGCAGCCCAATACCGTAATGTGCATTCGTATTAGCAAAATGTAACTTCATTCCAAATCTTTCCACCAATTCTTCCATTATCCGACTGCGATGTCCACTCAATCTATCAAGGTTCAAAATCTCTGGCACGCCGTGTTTTGTAATAAATTCTTCAAATATCACCTCTGCTATTATCTCTGTTGTAAGAGCTGGTACAGCGCGAGCGATCACGTATCTCGTGGCATTATCGACAAAAACCAGGATGTACTTATTCCGATAATTTTTATATCGTTTAAAAGATACAATTTCGTCCAGTCACAAACTGGAACGGCATATAGCTTCGATACGTTTACCCATACAGTGCCGTTCGTCCTGTCTTCCTTTTCTGGATCTGGCAGCTAACGCACTGGCTGACCTCCTCCTGGAAAAACTTTTCCATATTTGGAAATATACTGTTTTCAACGCTCAGTTGTAACATTTCGTGTAGGAATAATGTCCTCTACCATAAATACAACAGTGTAGATTTCGAAACACTTGCTCCTTCAATGCAAAAGGAATGCGTAAGAGGAATTTTATTTCACTTGTCATCTTTTGAGTCCTGTACAACCTTCCTTCCTTAACCACATACCATCGCGCCTGTTTTTCGGCATTTATCTCTACATTCTCAGGATGTTCGATTGCATTCATTATAGGACCAAAGAACGAGTTCTTTGAAGTTCTCCAACATCTACGTCGTCATCGAATGTTAAATTAACTTCCAGGTCCTCCTTGTTTATCGGTAAGGCTTCCAAATCCACATCCTCTGGCGTTGGTTGGATGTCTGTGTTTCTTGACAGAACGTCGCTCGGGTTCTTCCCTCCTGGACAATGAACTGGGGTATTGATACTGCGCCATCTCAAGACTGTACCGTAATAACTTGGGTGATAACTTAGGTGTTGTTTGAAGGTACTTAATGCACCGACAGTCCGTGAATAATTCAAACTCCTTGTTATACAGATAATTAAATGCCTTAAAAGCACTAACCACAGCAAGAATTTCAAGTTCAATTATGTGCCTCTTAGTTTCCTGCGGCCGTAACACCCTACTATAATATGTAATAGGTGTCCACTGGTTGTTTTCTTGCTTTTGCATCAAGGCAGCTCCTATGGATTTCATCGATTCATCGGTGTATACCATTGTTTCCAAATTTTCCCTGAGTGGTGCCTACAGTGGTGCACCAACATTTCCGCATAATCCTTGCAAAATTTTCTCACATAGTTAGTCCCAAAAACGATTTCAATTATTTTGCCGACTTCGGTGGCTTACAGGCTTTAATGGCTTGTATAACTTTCGGACTTATTTCGTATCCTGCGTCACTCACGACGTGACCCAATGCTAAAACTTTTTGCTCCATAAACTGTCATTTCTCTACCGATAATTTCAATCCATATTTTCTCAACCTCTAAAAAATAGATTTTAATACTGTCACCATCTTCTCTTGCTCATTCACGTATACGAACACATCGTCCACGTAATATGACACCGCCTCCGGACTAACGTTTGCAAGTGTCATAGGCATGATTTTTGTATATACAGCTGAAGATTGGACATAACCCATCGGTAAAACTTTATAGAAATATGCTCCTTTCCCTGGTATATTGAACGCAGTGTACTGTTGTGATTCTTTTGTTATGGGAACTTGGTAGTACGCAGATTTTATATCGAGGACGCTAAAATATTTATGACCCTCCATCCACATCAAAATTTGGTGTATAGGTGGTAAAGCCACGGAATGGAACTTAACTTTAGAATTAAGTTATCGACAATCGAAGCAAGCTCGAATAGCTCCTGACGGTTTGTTGACAAACAACACCGGCGAATTATATGAGCTACTACTTTCTTCTATAATATTTTGTTCTAATAAAATATTTGTCTGGTCTTTAACTTTCTCTCGTAAAGCTATAGGGATTGGATATTGTTGTTTTCGAAATGGAACGTTTGACTCTAATTTTATGCTGTACTCCTTTAACTCTGCCTAATTCATTTTCTTTCTACGCAACCACGTCTGCGTAGTCGTAACATAGTTTCTCTATCTTATTTCAGGTTTTGTTTTTGCTCCAAATTTCAAACTCGACTTCTCAAAATTTTCTCTCGCCTCCAATACCTTATCAATCTCTTCCTCAGTCAATCCTTCCTGTCTCAACTCCTCGCTCATGTATTCCTCTGTTTCGCCAAATTCCGTGTTAACATTATTGCTTTACTTGATAGGTTTATAACTTCTAATTTATTATTTTCTTTTGATAACAATGTCCTCGGTATTAACACATTATATTGTTGTTCCAATTTCCTATCTGGTTCCAACAAAAACTCATTCTCATTCCAGGAACTAACCAGGTTCACTTCTACAGTAGTTCTACTTCTTGGCAACAATCTAACCTTATGGTTTAGTACGCATTTAGGTCTCAAACTCATCTTGACTCCAATACCTGTATTTTCTGATACTAATCTTCGTTCTTGATCGTTATCACGTCTCCTTCTAGGTTTTCTAAATCTCTGTCCTATTGTCTTATTATTCCCGTAATCAATTTGACAATTTTGCGTTTTTAGAAAGTCATTTCCTATCAATACCTGATATGGAAAATCCTTAATAACCTAAAGGCCAGATGAAACGCCTGATTAGCGATTTTGAATTACATAATTGCTAATTTGTTGATTACTACGACATTTTGCGTAATACCGCGTATTTTCGTTTGCTGGGGAATTACTCTAGCACTAGGTGGTATCAATTTCTCGTTTATAATAGAAATCTGGGATCCTCTATCTAGTAACGCTTTCACTAGTTTATTTTCTACCTCTATAGGTAAATATACCATATTGTTCTCTTGGAGAACTGAGGCTATCACTTCTCTTACTCTACAATTCTTTTCCCCTGTAAATGTGCCTCGACCATTTACAGTACTTTCTAGTTTAAATTCTGAGCACCTATTGGTTGATAATAAGTAGTACCATTTACTTGAGCCGGTACTATTTGCACATATCTCTGTTGACCTTGGTTTTGTTGACCTTGCTCATGACAACACATATGTTGACATCGATTTCCTTCTTGCCAATGCCGTCGCTGCGATCTACCTCTATCGATCCGCCAGTAACCACCTTGCCTCGCTTGTTCGAAAATCCATTATTATTTCCTCTATTGTTCCAGTCATTTCTTCTAAAATTATTCTGACTTCTACCACCGTTACTATTGTTCCACGTTCTATTGTTATTATTTCTACACTGATTTTTTTCCATTGTTTCTAGTCTGTCTATTTCCTCTATTGTTTCCAAAGTTCTGACTTTTTCTAGACTTATCCTCTTTACTTTCCCGTTTATCACTAACCTGCACCTTTGCTAATAACGCTAACTGGAGCTGGTCTTTTTCTTTAATTGTGCAATTTGTGTTAAACTTTGGGGTTCCTGCTTAATCTTCGCTTTCTGTTTGTTTTTACTATTTTTTCGAAACACCGCTCGATCTATCCCCTTATCACTATCGTCTTCTTCTACTTGCTCTCTTATCTTTTTCACTAAATCTTCAATTGTTACCTTTCCGGTTTATCGTTTGACCCTTTTGTCTACTTTGCACTTATTTCGCTCTATCTTTTGTAAATTTTCTACGAACTTATCCGAATTCGAGTAGGCTACAGTCCCCTACTTTCTCCATGTAGTAAGGCAGCAGTCCACTAACTATAATCACTATTTTCTTTTTATCTGTCATTTTCTAATCCAATCTCTCGCATATCACGACTATATCATATACATAGTTTATAATCGGCTCATCTTCCTGATAATAACATAATATATTTTACTGTACTTAACACCCAAGTACAAAGTACAAAATTTTATACACAATCATCAAAGGATGAGCAACATCAAACATACATATAACTAGTATTTAAACATGAAAATTACAATAAGTATACCCTTTTTCCTTCATTAGGTTATAACATAAAACTGGAAAGGGAAAGGAAAAAAAGAAGAAAGAAGACTCTGCAACAAATGAGATACATGGAATAAGTCGTGAATGGGAACCCTTCACCCCTGGTGGGGATATTCATGAAGCTATAGGCTTATGTCTAATTATATTGGAATACATTATCCATTTCTTAATTTCGAACATACTAGGTTCGATCGAAATGAAAAAACTCTCTATCGGACTTCTGAAGAAAATAAAATAAAATAAATAAATACATGACCGTGTTTATTATATATGGAATTCCCAGTCACGACCCCCTTTTCAGTTTTATTAAAAAATAGAAGAAGATGAAGAAAGGAAAAGGAAGATAGAAGAGAAAAGAGGTAAAGTAAGAAGGTGATAAAGAGGAAACTGTTACTGGATATTTTGAGAAATATGGTAAAGGAAAGTGAATAATTATCGAATTGGGATCATTTCCAATAGCTATTGGGTGAATGTTTGGTATTAAGGTGATCAAAGGTAGACACATGTTAACCCATACATCCCAGACCTAGATCCATTTAACCCCAACTACCGAATTATCCCAATCTAGCTCTGAGGTAGATGAGAAAGTTTAATTTAACCGTTTATTCCATATTTCCATAAGTTCTAGACTAATATCCAATATTTGAAAAATAAACGACGAAGTTGATGGCATGATAGAATCGACCACAAAAAAATCAGAGCAACACACATTTGTCGAAGATTCTGACTCTCCAAGTTCTCCCATGATGATCGTTTGTTCAGGTTACTTCAGTCCTTTTTGCTTCCTTCATAGAGCCAACTAAATTAAGTTATTATTGATATTCAACGACTTTAATTGCCAACTACCATTAACTATAGTAACTCACATATATATATATCAAAAGAATCAGTGCACTTAATACTAAACCTACATTTCACTCACACTCACATTCATACAGGACAGTGTATACTTCAGGTTGCATTTAGTTGAATTAAACTAACCTAACTACATTTCTATAGACATTTATTACATTTCAATAGAAGAAAACTTAGTTTGACATAACAGGAAAAATTTGATACATGAGAAAAAAAAATGTTTCATAAGCATGCACAGAAATCTGCCACTTTCAATAATATCAAATAACACATTTCTCTTTCTAGAGATATTAAAAGTTGGATTACATTAAAAAAATAATATTCGACAAAAGACGAAAGACAAAAACTAAAGGAAAAAAATTAAAGGTCAACATTAAACATATTTAAGATTCAGTGCAATGAATACATATCATTGTGAAAAAAGAAAGAAAAAATATAATTGGTTAATCATTCTTTAAAAAAAGCACTTTAGTAGCATTTTATTGAGTCCCAAGAGGAGAAATTTCGACAATTTTATGAGTCTTTTCTCGCGTCGATAATAACTCCTTTTTCAACTCTCTTTATTCACTATGATTGGTGTCCATGAGAGTATTTAGTCGTTTTTGTTTTAACTATAGACAAATAAATTAGTTTCTTCATAATATATATAGAATTTTCATCTCGTCACTTGACGAACTTGGTATAAAATTTCAAAATTTATTGAGATTTAAAATATCGAGTCCAGTCCCAAACATTGGGAACTTATTTCCATTATACTATATCTAAATGGAGCTATGTCTTTGAACCTATCTAGGTCCTGTATTCACATTACTAAATTATTAACCAAAATCAGTTCAACTTAAGATCACTAAATTTTTATTTCCAGTATAGATCGTGGATTCAAGAGATTGTAGTCACTGAACGGGCGAAAGATAAATAATTACGCTTCCAGTCGTAGGGGAGGATTTGTTTCATAGTTTACTGATAGAAGGATTCGTTGGTAGGGCGCACTGTTTCGTAGCTTACTGATTTCACTATGATCTCGCAAAATAAATTTGGATAAGGATTAGGGTTATTTTTACTTTTCTTACGACCTGCTACTTGTTCTATTTACATGCAGTATTTAACATGATATTCAACTTTAATAGTCACAAACATTAATAACAACTCAATAAGGTGTCATTTATTACAATTTACGCAGTAATACTTTATATCACAAATAATTGGTCAATGTCGGGTGTCAAAGATCTATGGCAACCTAAAGCAACCAGGGTAAATACCGAGCCCTTTACATACATAGTCGTGTATATATATATATATATATATATATATATATATATATATATATATATTCATATTACTCAATATAATAAATTTTACTTTAATATCCATCTTAGTATTTCGTCGACATTTAAATTCTACATAACTTTTTTATATTCGATAAATATTCACATTTTATTGGCTCAAAGACAAAACAAAAACCCTGACTAACAAAAATTATTTTCTCTTCTCATAAGGTTGCGACATTCAACTTTATATATATATAAACCCGATAATAGACAAAGATTCAATTTACTAAGATCCGCGTATAAAGAAATGGTTGATATTATTTAATAACTTGACACAAAAGGTAGAAATACAACAAATAGAGCAGGTACGTAACTCTTTAAACTATGTAAGTACATATATAGATGTATATACAGAGAAAGGAAAAAATCAATGTTATTCGAAGCTAGTGGGCCCAAACTACTAATACATACACCATATAACCAATCAATAGAAAGAAAAACCAGAAATCAGTCGTCAATGGGTATAATTTGTACGATCGATGAATAACAAGTATGTTTCTGGGAATCTGAAATTATAGTGTACCTTCTCGCCAGTTTCTCCCGTGGTGAATTGAATATCGCGAAAGTGGTCCTGAGTTGTGCTGAAATACCTCCACGAATTGCATTCTTCGATGTCTCAGTTAGTACATACGATCGAAATAAGTGATATGAATATTGTATGTTTTCATGAGTTTCAAAACCGGGGAGGTTGAAATTTAAAAAAAAAACTTTAGAGAAGGAATAGAAAGAATGGGTAAAAGAGAGGAGACAGAACACTACAACTACGAAAGATAAGTGGTCGAATTTGCGTATACAACATACTATAACCAAATATTCTCTTTTATGCCAAAAAGGGGGTGGTTTACTTAAATACGTAAACTCAAAAGTTATCTCCAAACACACAACTAGTCCGTGCCCGCAAGGGAATTTCCAGAAAGACGAAAGCTTTAAGGAAATTCCCCTCCTTGCTGTATCCGGTTGAGTCCTTGGAGATCCCGGAATCCACCGGAAGGTTAGAGAAGGCGCTAATTTAGAATTTCAAAAAGAAAAAATCATCCGACCTCTAAGAAACTAGGAGAGTCCAGAATAGTAATGAAACTAGAGTAATAGATACGATATCCCTAATGAGAATTTGATAAAATAAAAAAAATTAAATAAACTGAATTTTGGATCGGTGATTTCAATGACCAAACATCACCGATGGCTACCCTGCGCAGACATGCCAAAGTCTGGGATGTCGTTACTTTCCCTCATCTAATTAAACTAAGAAAAGAAATGAAAATACTTAAGGGGACTAGGGGTCGACATCCGGGTACGCTAATGACATAAATATTAATTTAGTAGAAGTTGATTTAATCGGATAGTTCGAACTGAGCTGTCACCTATATGAACACTGCACAATAAATAAATAAGGTAAGCAACGAAAAAAAATCTTGAAGAGTCAATGAATGTTAAAGGTACAAATGACCAAACCTATACTTTTCAATGATCACGGGATATAGCAATTAGTTTTTTTAATTATCATTTCTGTCAACCTTTAGAAGTAATTCCCACATGATCCTACCCTATCTGATGAAAGGCTTAAGAATCCGGGGCTGTTACTATGAGGTACTTAAATGCGAAGTAACACACAATTCCCAACTATACTTTACTGTCCAAATAGGAAACTCGGTTGGATGAATGTACTGGTGTAGATTCAAAACGCGAGAGATTTTTCTTAGTAAACATATTCATATTCTCACTATATAATATACACTAGGCCTATCCATTTAAATATAGGTGTCATATCACCTCATTCATATTTTATATCATATTACTAATATATCATTATATTCATTCATTATTTACTCATTTTCGCGCGAAGTAATATTTTATAGACACCCTATTTCATACATTTTACACGCAGGCCATACACATATTTACATTACACACTAATAAATATATAATTATCACAATCTATCACGCTCAAACTACTACACGATAACATTCATCGAACCACTGACTCTTTGTTTCGAAGCACCCAAATTGTATTTACTTCGCAGTAAAAAAAATCATACGTGTATTTACTGAAAGTTAAATTGTCAACGATTAATTTATTTCTGATTTGCTGATAAAACTAAAGCAACAATGGAAATTTTCTACAGCCACGGGAAAAGAGAATTTAAAACTACATTTTGAAACAAATAGTAGCAGCATATGGACTTTACCTCTATTAAGAAAATAGGCATTCTTTATTTCAGTGGATATTTCGATTACTACTGGACCTAGCAAGCTGTAATTTTCAGTACAGTAAGATCTCATGCTATCTTATATGACTGTATACTCATCTGAACCGAACACCATGTTCACAGGATGTAATTTGAGAATAAATGGCCAAAATTAAAGAACTTAGATTACTAAGTCATGCGACGTCGTAATGTCAACAAACAATTGACTACCGAAAACGGACACGGTGGCGCTGTAGTGGAGGCATAATTTACCGTGTATTTAAATATATACTTGTACTTATTAATCAGAAATCTAATATTTACTCTCGTTTATTTATGTATAGTTAGAAAAATGGTACTAAATTGACGCGTATTTAATACACTGTCCTTATGGTAAAATCATGCACTCACTCAGAACTACTAACTACACACACCACTATAAATACTACACATAAATACTAACTAAGCAAGCACCATTTAATTACATGCATATTAAAGGCAAACAACTCCTTGTCGGTATATAGAGTTGGCTCTATTGAACTTGATGGGGGGCAAAATGAGAATAGTTAACCCTAGGTCCAATTGACCTGACCAATTGTTTACAAAATTATTACTAAAGATTGATGCCCTGGGGGCACCTTAACGAGGTTTATTGAGGGACCCTTCCCCTGAGAGGGGAAAAGGCCCTAATACAAACAATAACTAACCCATTCCTCCGCTAGAACTGGTTCAATTTCGAAAAGGGGATAGGAGCCCTTTTACGCTAGCTTAAGCTGCCATTATGATTATTGATGTTACAGCTAGGAAACCTACTAGGTACATGCACTTACTAAATAATAAAAAAAATCACATCTACCTAATACACGAACAACATGCACTAAACATGTCGTAATTTCCCTAATCCCTAACTGAATTTGAAAGAAAAAGAAAGTAAAGTCACTATTTCACTCTGTCTATTCTAGCTTGATTGGATGACGAGCAATATGGCGTCTGTAAACACAAATCCTGTATTTCACTGAATTGCCGCTTCTTTACCAAAAATTGTGAATTTTCCGGGCTCCTATGCCGTTGTAAATCTTTAACTATTAAGTTACATTATATGTTACCTTAGTTTTCCTTGAAAATTCGAGACCTTCCCGAAAAATATGTGGCACGAAAATCACAAGCTGCTCCTGCTAGTGTGTGTTCGATTATTATGATAACATTGCGCCGAAAACGCCAGGGATTGGAGAATTCCACCAATCAGGGCGTTTTCTAACAGCCGCGGAAATTACAAAGCGAATAGAATTTTAGTGAAATCTAGATATAACCGGATCTGAAAGTGACTATGGAGTAGTGAGAGGGGGTGAGGGAAAAATTAGGTACCTGACTAAATTCTACATTGGTCTGAAATTAAGAAAATTTATATCCAATGACGGAACTATGTTTCGGTATGACGTCAGAATGGTATACCTTGTAACTATTCAACTTGTATATGCGAAAATGGGATTTACAATCAATCAAAATATAAATAAATATATTATTCAGTTAAAATATGATTATATTGAGTAGTATATATATATTACTCAATATAATAAATTTCACTTTAATATCCATCTTAGTATTTCGTCGACATTTAAATTCTACATAACTTTTTTATATTCGATAAATATTCACATTTTATTGGCTCAAAGACAAAACAAAAACCCTGACTAACAAAAATTATTTTCTCTTCTCATAAGGTTGCGACATTGAACTTTATATATATATAAACCCGATAATCGACAAAGATTCAATTTACTAAGATCCGCGTATAAAGAAATGGTTGATATTATTTAATAAGTTGACACAAAAGGTAGAAATACAACAAATAGAGCAGGTACGTAACCCTTTAAACTATGTAAGTACATATATAGATGTATATACAGAGAAAGGAAAAAAATCAATGTTATTCGATACTAGTGGGCCCAAACTACTAATACATACATCATATAACCAATCAATAGAAAGAAAAACCAGAAATCAGTCGTCAATGGGTATAATTTGTACGATCGATGAATAACAAGTATGTTTCTGGGAATCTGAAATTATAGTGTACCTTCTCGCCAGTTTCTCCCGTGGTGAATTGATATCGCGAAAGTGGTCCTGAGTTGTGCTGAAATACCTCCACGAATTGCATTCTTCGATGTCTCAGTTAGTACATACGATCGAAATAAGTGATATGAATATTGTATGTTTTCATGAGTTTCAAAACCGGGGGGTGGTTGAAATTTTAAAAAAAACTTTAGAGAAGGAGTAGAAAGAATAGGTAAAAGAGAGGAGACAGAACACTACAACTACGAAAGACAAGTGGTCGAATTTGCGTATACAACATACTATAACCAAATATTCTCTTTTATGCCAAAAAGGGGGTGGTTTACTTAAATACGTAAACTCAAAAGTTATCTCCAAACACACAACTAGTCCGTGCCCGCAAGGGAATTTTCAGAAAGACGAAAGCTTTAAGGAAATTCCCCTCCTTGCTGTATCCGGTTGAGTCCTTGAAGATCCCGGAATCCACCGGAAGGTTAGAGAAGGCGCTAATTTAGAATTTCAAAAAGAAAAAAAATCATCCGACCTCTAAGAAACTGGGAGAGTCCAGAATAGTAATGAAACTAGAGTAATAGATACGATATCCCTAATGAGAATTTGCCAAAATAAAAAAATTAAATAAACTGAATTTTGGATCGGTGATTTCAATGACCAAACATCACCGATGGCTACCCTGCGCAGACATGCCAAAGTCTGGGATGTCGTTAATTTCCCTCATCTAATTAAACTAAGAAAAGAAATGAAAATACTTAAGGGGACTAGGGGTCGACATCCGGGTACGCTAATGACATAAATATTAATTTAGTAGAAGTTGATTTAATCGGATAGTTCGAACTGAGCTGTCAGCTATATGAACACTGCACAATAAATAAATAAGGTAAGCAACGAAAAAAAAATCTTGAAGAGTCAATGAATGTTAAAGGTACAAATGACCAAACCTATACTTTTCAATGATCACGGGATATAGCAGTTAGTTTTTTTAATTATCATTTCTGTCAACCTTTAGAAGTAATTCCCACATGATCCTACCCTATCTGATGAAAGGCTTAAGAATCCGGGGCTGTTACTATGAGGTACTTAAATGCGAAGTAACACACAATTCCCAACTATACTTTACTGTCCAAATAGGAAACTCGGTTGGATGAATGTACTGGTGTAGATTCAAAACGCGAGAGATTTTTCTTAGTAAACATATTCATATTCTCACTATATAATATACACTAGGCCTATCCATTTAAATATAGGTGTCATATCATCTCATTCATATTTTATATCATATTACTAATATATCATTACATTCATTCATTATTTACTCATTTTCGCGCGAAGTAATATTTTATAGACACCCTATTTCATACATTTTACACGCAGGCCATACACATATTTACATTACACACTAATAAATATATAATTATCACAATCTATCACGCTCAAACTACTACACGATAACATTCATCGAACCACTGACTCTTTGTTTCGAAGCACCCAAATTGTATTTACTTCGCAGTAAAAAAAATCATATGTGTATTTACTGAAAGTTAAATTGTCAACGATTAATTTATTTCTGATTTGCTGATAAAACTAAAGCAACAATGGAAATTTTCTACAGCCACGGGAAAAGAGAATTTAAAACTACATTTTGAAACAAATAGTAGCAGCATATGGACTTTACCTCTATTAAGAAAATAGGCATTCTTTATTTCAGTGGATATTTCGATTACTACTGGACCTAGCAAGCTGTAATTTTCAGTACAGTAAGATCTCATGCTATCTTATATGACTGTATACTCATCTGAACCGAACACCATGTTCACAGGATGTAATTTGAGAATAAATGGCCAAAATTAAAGAACTTAGATTACTAAGTCATGCGACGTCGTAATGTCAACAAACAATTGACTACCGAAAACGGACACGGTGGCGCTGTAGTGGAGGCATAATTTACCGTGTATTTAAATATATACTTGTACTTATTAATCAGAAATCTAATATTTACTCTCGTTTATTTATGTATAGTTAGAAAAATGGTACTAAATTGACGCGTATTTAATACACTGTCCTTATGGTAAAATCATGCACTCACTCAGAACTACTAACTACACACACCACTATAAATACTACACATAAATACTAACTAAGCAAGCACCATTTAATTACATGCATATTAAAGGCAAACAACTCCTTGTCGGTATATAGAGTTGGCTCTATTGAACTTGATGGGGGGCAAAATGAGAATAGTTAACCCTAGGTCCAATTGACCTGACCAATTGTTTACAAAATTATTACTAAAGATTGATGCCCTGGGGGCACCTTAACGAGGTTTATTGAGGGACCCTTCCCCTGAGAGGGGAAAAGGCCCTAATACAAACAATAACTAACCCATTCCTCCGCTAGAACTGGTTCAATTTCGAAAAGGGGATAGGAGCCCTTTTACGCTAGCTTAAGCTGCCATTATGATTATTGATGTTACAGCTAGGAAACCTACTAGGTACATGCACTTACTAAATAATAAAAAAAATCACATCTACCTAATACACGAACAACATGCACTAAACATGTCGTAATTTCCCTAATCCCTAACTGAATTTGAAAGAAAAAGAAAGTAAAGTCACTATTTCACTCTGTCTATTCTAGCTTGATTGGATGACGAGCAATATGGCGTCTGTAAACACAAATCCTGTATTTCACTGAATTGCCGCTTCTTTACCAAAAATTGTGAATTTTCCGGGCTCCTATGCCGTTGTAAATCTTTAACTATTAAGTTACATTATATGTTACCTTAGTTTTCCTTGAAAATTCGAGACCTTCCCGAAAAATATGTGGCACGAAAATCACAAGCTGCTCCTGCTAGTGTGTGTTCGATTATTATGATAACATTGCGCCGAAAACGCCAGGGATTGGAGAATTCCACCAATCAGGGCGTTTTCTAACAGCCGCGGAAATTACAAAGCGAATAGAATTTTAGTGAAATCTAGATATAACCGGATCTGAAAGTGACTATGGAGTAGTGAGAGGGGGTGAGGGAAAAATTAGGTACCTGACTAAATTCTACATTGGTCTGAAATTAAGAAAATTTATATCCAATGACGGAACTATGTTTCGGTATGACGTCAGAATGGTATACCTTGTAACTATTCAACTTGTATATGCGAAAATGGGATTTACAATCAATCAAAATATAAATAAATATATTATTCAGTTAAAATATGATTACTAAGGAAACCTTTCGATTCATTACATTTAATTCGAAGTAGGGAGAATAAATAAATTGTGTAATTAAACCGAAATCGAATAAAAAAAATTTACTAGGTACAGGGTGCGTAGAAAAAAGTTGCCATTACTTTCAACTGTAATGGTACATTACAGACATACAAAAACAAATCTACAATTTATCAATTAACTTCTCAAAACACTTTCGCTTGAAAATCTTAAATTTATACTGAAATATATCTAAACCCATAGCCCCAATTCTATTACCCGCATCACATAATTTATACAGTGGATAATTTTTGTTAGTACTTATTCTATTATGAGGCATGTAAAAAGTATTTCTTCCTCTTAGATTTTGTCGAGGAATATAAAAAGGTAATCTGCCTAATAAAAACATGTTATCTTCCCTATTGTCAATCAATTTTTTAAGATATAACACTATTTGTATAAACTTCCTTTTTTCTAGTGACAATAATTTAAATTTTTAAAGAACTTTGTAAGAAATATATTGTGTTTGTATACCAAATATTTTATAGGCACTATATTTCAATAATTTGTTTTGAACTTTCTCAATTTGTTGTTTTTGACACTGATAGAAAGGATCCCAAACTATAGATGCATATTCTAATTTTGATCGTACAAATGCATTATATAACGATAATATAGTTCTAGTATTTTTAAAATAATGACTTGACCTTTTTATAAAAACCGAGCATTTTAAAAGCTTCACTAGTTATTATATTTATATGGTGTTTGAATTTCAAATTCATGTCAAACCAAACCCCTAGATCTCTTATAATTTCCTTTCTTTTTAACCTCTGATTTCCTATATTATATTCAAACAATATTTGTTTTTGTTGAGTGTATAAGTCATTACATAACATTTAGAAATATTCAGTTGGAATTTGTTTTTCATACACCACTCACTTAATCTATTTATATCCGACTGTAATGTATTACAATCCCTCTGTGTTTGGATATCATTATATAATTTCGTTTCGTCTGCAAATATCAGGCATGATGTATGTTTAAAAGCTTCTGGTAGATCATTAATCATTATCAGAAAAAGTAAAGGACCTAAATTTGATCATTGAGGTACCCCTGAATATACTGAATATTGTTTAAATTTTTGATATTATTAAAGATTACATATTGCATTCTTTCAGTTAAATATGAATAAAACAATTTAGTTAAATCCCTCAATATACCATTCTCAGCTTTCTAAGAAGTACACCATGGTCAACCAAGTCGAAAGCTCGTTTAAAGTCTGTACATATTACATCTACTTGTGTCCCTCTATTGAAAGAGTCATTAATTACTTGATTCATAATCAATAAATTTGAAGTAGTTGATCGATTACACCTAAAACCATATTGAGAGTTAGACAAATATCTAGAAACATGATTGAATAGATGTTTATAAATAACTGCTTCAAATATTTTAGCAGGAGAAGGTATGAGATTAATTGGTCCATAATCTTCTATCAATCTTACTGGATTAACTTTAGGAACTGGGCATACCGCTGAAATTTTAAATTTTGCTGGAAATTTTCCTTGATGCAAAGACAAATTGAACAAATAAGTTAATGGTTTGATGAGGAATTCTTTACAACCCTTAAAAATATAAGATAGTATACTATCATGACCAAATGATCTTTTACTTTCTATTTTATTTATTGCTGCTTCAACTTCGAATTCATATATCTTACCTAAAACCATTATATCTGCAGATGAAGGTGTTGTAATTGAGTATATTTCAGATAAATCTATATTAGGTCGTTCTGAACTATAAACAGATTGAAAACGTGTGGCAAAGGCTTCACTTTTTAATTTATTATCGATAATTTTATCGTTATTGTACTCAAGAACAGAATGTTTCTTAGTCAAATTTGGACATCTTCTACTATTTACATATCTCCAGAATACCTTAGGTTCTTTAATGATGTTCTCTTCTATTTTCTGATTATAATTTTTATAAGCCAGTTCAATACTAAACTTAATTTGTTTCCTAATATCAACAAAACGTATATAATCAGAATTATATACGTAATTCTGATGTAACCGTTCCCGGATTCTTTCCTCTATATCTAAGCTTATGTTTGTCCGCGTAAACTCGTCAACTATCTCCGCCTGTAATTCCTTATAAGTTATATCATTCAAATTTTTCCACTTTAAGAACAACTTGATCCACTGTCTACCAACACGTTTAAATACGATTGGCAATAACTCTTTCCTCTTATTTTCCGCGACACCTGCCATTTGACAAGCATCATCGAACTCATCCAAAAATGATATTGTCTCCATCACTCTTCAAATCAAATTTAGGAAGTTTATTTACATCCGCATAAAAAGTCACGGTCGATGCCATATTTGTTTCACCACTGTTATTGAAATTTTCTGAATTCCCGTCTTTACTATTATGTAACAAATTTTCGTCAAACTGAATAATTGATGGATAATCTTCGGAAAATGATTTCACTACCGGGCTACTTGGAAAATTAAACACAGGTCCTTTTTCTACTTCAATCTTTGGACTTGCGGGTTCCACTTCTGTATTTTGACTATTTATATTTACTTGTTTTCGTTTTTCAGGCGTTCCCAAACTAAATAAATTATTAACTCTACTCGTATGCCTTTATTTGTTTTCTGTGCTCTAGTTAGTACTGTATTTTCACTCATTTTTTATTAAATTTTTAACTCTAAAATAACTTTAGTTAACTTTAACTGACCGTGAGGGTGGGTGGTGAGGGTTAACCTATTTTTCTTATTATGAATACTACTTTCATTTCTTCTAGCGTGTCTAATAAACATTAAATATATTCTCAATTAAACGACCTAAATTATTGTAATATTCCGGGATATCGAACCAAAGGTTGCCTTCACCATAACAATGGCGGGTTAGTTAATAATATGACATAACGAAATACAAACTAAATTGCCCGAGAATCGAACCAAAAATATCTTCACCATAACAATGGTGGTATAATATATTTAAGACAATTATAAATGAACCGGGAATCGAACCAAATACATTTCCACCATAACAAGGTGGGTTAATATATCTAAGAAAATTATGAACGAACCGGGAATCGAACCAAGAGCATCTCCACCATAACAACCTCCTCGCGTCGTGCCTATAGTTTTCGGGGATGAATGCGTTGTGACGCGGAGAAGTTGCTTCTACCCATTATCTGAAATGAGTAGGTTTTAAGAAATCTAATTACTAGCGAGAGGATCATTCAGTAAATTAAAGAAACACTCCACTTCATCTAAAATTTCATGTATTCTGATCAATGAAAGGTGTTACGTGTAATTGTGTTGTACTAGCGGATATGACTTAATGAATTCAGATCACAGTACTCAAGCATCTGGAGATTTGACCACAAGTAACACTTATAGTTGAGGTACACATACCTTAAGATGTTCTGGCTGCTTGGTGCGACGAATGTTCCACTCCTGGGTTCCTCTCTGGACTACATTGGCAGATCTTGGTACAATCGAAGGTCTTTAGTCCTAGGTCATGACCATGGAATATATTGCTCTCACGTTGATCGAATATATAAACTACTGAGACCTATATTGGCAGCTCGGCTTTATCACAACTAACCGACTAGAAGCCAACCATCATAAGATGGTAGTTCGTAATATTCGTAACCGTCGAATCTTAAGACTGCAAGTTCTGATATCAAACTCTGATCTCGAACTCGGACCCAACTCTCTTCTTCTGATTCTCTGAACTTTCTGATCCTTGATCCAGTCTAGATCTTGTCTTTATTCTCCTCTCCAGACGATGGAATTCGTCGTTTCATGTCTCGACGTTGATTACCTCAACTATTGGTCAAACTTTCGTTGCAGACCTTGTCACATCGTGACCGAATTCTCAGACTGTCAATCTCTGCGAATCTGAATATTATGCCATATCCAAATTGTGTTTGTGTTAACAAAAATGGTTTCATTACATCTTTCTGAAATTCAGGCTTACATTAATTTTTCTCAATTTCTATTTACACCATACTGAGAGCTAGCGTCTCGACAGTATTTCATGAACATCAAAACACAACCATGCATAACTGATTACATAAGCAAACAATGCCAAACAATAACAATAACACGTGTCATTCCACCATATCACAATTTCATATCTTTGTAGTTTCTTAACTCAGACTTGACTTTATTTAAATTATAATTATTCCAATCACCAATAAATAACCTATAATCATTTAATATTATTTTCCATGTATCTACAATATCGTCTGAAAGCTCTTGCCATGAGAAGTACGAAACCATTTTCAAATCACAGGCAAACCCACAACTTGACAGGACTAGCTCAGGAGAGTAATGCTCCCGGAAGTAGGAACGAAAAACACAGTTCTGATTGGTTGGCGTTATCTATGTCTTGCCACATTGCATTTAAATAGCAGAATTCAAACAATTGTTGTTGTCGGTCCTCATGGCCGAGTGGGTGGGTATTTTCTCGTTGACCGTGGAAGTGTGTGGATGTGTCTGCGTGCTCTGCGAAGTTAACGTGTTTACTTGTGTAGTGCCTATCAAATGGAACTGCGAAGTGGTAGGTAAAGTGTGGCCTGTTATTTTGCATGTTCTTCCTGAGACAGCTACACATTTATATAGATATATATATTTATATACGATATTTGACGAACTTTTTTTTGCTTTTGAGTTTTTGTGAAAATGGAAAAGAATTTAAGAGAAAATACAATCAAATTTGCATTTGATAAGTCGACGAGTCGACATAGGTTTAGCCCTTATGCAATGCATAAATGGCTGTCTGATACGATAAACCTCAATGCTGATCAGGTGCAAGGTATACACGGACAACCCCCCACGTGTTTTATTTGTGAATCAGTTGAACACGTAGCTAATAGATGTTCTTTAAACAGAAGAAGAACTACAGTGACACAGCAACAAAATTTGCCATCTACATCTTCAGGTGTTCTGCAACGGCAGGTAGTAATCTTTCTTCCAACAGAATTATCACCGGATGATGGACAAATTCAATCACCAACTACAGAACAAAAGATAACTGAACGAATAGAGGAAAGAGAATATATTTCAACTGTCAGATCAGCAGCACTGTACAACACTCTCGATCCCCATATTTCCAAGATTGACGACTTCACTCTCTCCGAGCACAATTTCCCTCCATTAGTTCAAGCTGTGACTAAAAAGAGTGCTGCTACCCTTCAAATTGCGGAACACATAGGTGCTTTACAGCCTGAGGACGTTAGTCTTGGCCCAGTTTTTACAAATGACAATCAAATGACAGTATGTATGACTGTATCTCTTGACAAACCATCTGACGATACTATACCTTCTGTTGTGACAGCAGACGAAGATTGTACTGTTCTAGCTGACAAGAACTATGATACTGCAGACCCAGACGAAGGAAAGAGCTTACCAGAGACAGAAGGAATAAATGATGAATTGAATACGGAGAGCACATCAATTGAGATTTTGAATGAGAGTAGAAACAAGAAGAAAAGAAGAAAAATCAGTCAAATTGAAGGAACAGACAAGCAAAGTGTACAGACATAGTTTTTGACGTCGAAAACCAATTTCTCTACTTTCATTCTATCCAATAACATACATTTTAAACAATTTGTGCAGTTTAATAGTTAATTTATGTTCACTTGAATGCCATATGTTACTAGGTGCATTTCACTAAATATTAACAAACTACAATCTGAAGTAAAACAGGCCCTATTCAAACAGTTTGTTTTTGAACATGATGTCGACTTCCTCTGTCTTCAGGAAGTTACGACTGATGATTTTTCATATATTTTTGGCTACACCAGTTATGTAAATCTTGGGGAGAAGCACTTTGGTACTGCGATCTTAGTTAAAGATGGCATTCACATTTCAGATATTAAAATGTTAGTTGATGGTCGTGGTATTGCTTTATATTGGGACCAAACTGTTATTGTAAATATGTATGCTCCGAGTGGGCATCAAAACAGGGAAGCTCGAGAACTGTTTTATATTTCCGACATTTTATATCTGTTTACAGGCATCTTCAATAACATGATTTTAATAGGTGATACTAATTGTCACCTTCGACCACAAGACTGTCAGGGTGTGCCTTCATATAGTACAGCATTACAACTCCTCATCGATCAATTCCATTTATTTGATTGTGCTATTCAGTGTGAACGATATAAGCTATTTACATATCTCAGGAATAATGCTGGTTCTAGAATAGATAGATGCTATGTTAATCGTACTATCATTTCACAATTAATTGATTATAATGTCTACCCTGCGCCCTTCACAGATCATTCTGCAATTAAACTAGAGCTTGCCATTGGAAAGCCTTTTGTCTCTTATGGGAAATGTTTTTGGAAAATGAATGCACAGCTCTTACAACGCCAAGACTGCAATGAGTTGTTTTCTGAAGAATGGAAATTATGGGTTAAGTACAAGCAGCGATATTCCACAACAACACAGTGGTGGCAAACGTATGTTAAGAAAAATATAAAATGGTTTTGTATACAATATGCTCGGGAAAAACACAATACAGATAAATATACTATGGATTATTATATGAAATGTTTAGCAGAAACAACCAAACTTTCTCACGGTAATACTGAGATTTCCTACAGGGATGGGAAATATTTCAAACGTAAAATATTACAGCTACAATGTAAGAAAATTGCAAAACTTCGAACTTCATATCGAAATACTGATATTTTACCTGACGAAAAGTTAGCATTATACCAGTTGATTAAACACCGTGCAAGAAGACAGAAACAATTGATTACAAAACTGGAAACTGATTCCGGTAATGTACTATCATCACAGGCTGACATTTCCTTATGCGTATATGAACATTTCAAAAATTTATTTGACAAAGAATTTACAATAGGTTTAACATCTTGTAGACATTTCTGATGCGACACAAATTACGCCTGCAGCTAATGATATGTTAATGGAATTGTATACAGAGAAAGAAATATGGGAAGTTATTAAAAATCTTAAAAGAAACAAGACGACAGGATTAGATGGTTTAATAGCAGAATTTTACCAGAAATTTTTTGGCACCATTGGAGCAGAATTCACTCACATGGTGAATGAAATTCTTTTCGGTAACGTTCGTCATCCGAATTTCTCCCAAGGTGTCATTATTCTAATTCCGAAAACTAGATATTCACGTAAAATTAAAGATTATCGTTCATTATCTGTGTTTTGTGTGGATTACAAAATCATTGCTAAATGCTTAGAAAATCGGCTAATGAAGGTTATACCCTCTATATTACATCCAATGCAAGCTGGATTTAATGATCGGAACATGATTGATTTGCTGGTGGATTTAAGAGACACAGTGTCATATTTGGATTACAGCAAAAAACCATATGGAATATTATCAATAGATTTTCAAGGTGCTTTTGATTTAGTAAATCGTGACTATTTATATCACGTGATGAGTAATATTGGGTTTCGAATGGAAGTCATACAACAAGTCAAAGCTTTATATACTATATCGAGATCCAACGTGCAGGTTAATGGATATTTTACTCCATCCTTTGCTGTTAAACGACCAGTGAGACAAGGATGTCCATTATCCATGATCCTTTTTAATATATATATGATGCATTTGCTTTATACACTTGAAGTAAACATATCTGGTATGCAATTCGCTGATTTACAATTTAAACTTTTTTCCTACGCAAACGATATAACTGTCCTTGTTAAAGATACAATTGAGTTGGATAGTGTCATTACCACTATTCATGCCTTTACAAAATATAGTGGTGCACAACTTAATATGGAGAAAACAAAATTACTTAAATTTGGAAACTGGAATAGTGAACATAATATACAAATCTCCCAAGTTGACAATGTCAAGATCTTAGGAATCTGGGTTTGTAGGTCTGTACATGAAATGATTACTTACAATTGGAATGTGATTATTCAAATCATCAAAGTTACGTGCCACAACTGGAAAGATCGTAATTTCTGTTTAAAGGAAAGAGTTTGGATTTCTAACACATATTTAGCTGCGAAAATTTGGTTGTTGGCCAACTCTTGCCCTTGCCATTACGTTGTAGTAGGCAAATTCAGACTGAACTCTATTGGTTTGTGTGGAAAGGATCCATTTTTATCGCGGAAAGGATCACGATTCCTTAGATGTTTCTTTCGATTTCCTCCCCTTCACTACTACAAACCAGCCCCTAAAAAGTAGGTCACAACTTCTTTGGAAGAAAGCCCCCTGGGGTGACATCTGCCGGGCTATTGAGCTGTTTCCTTAGTGTTTGTTAGAGGTAGGAACTGTTGACGACGCTGTGGACTTATTTACATCTGTTGTCCACTCAGCCATAAAGGACTTTGTGCTGGTGAAAGCATCGAAATCGAACAGGTTTCCGATCTGGTACGACAATGAACTTCGTGAACTTCTTTAAAACAAAAAGCTTGCCTGGACTCTATGGAAATCACATCCGAGTGACTACACATACAAAAACTTTGCTAGAATGAGAAGTCTTGCCAAGAAGGTACAGCGGCGTAAATATTTTGAATACATGGACTCAATTGGTGATTTTACTGTTAGTAACCCTAAAGTCTTTTGGTCTGTAATTAAATCTAGAACAAAATCTCCGGGCATACCGGCAACAGTTCAAGATGAAAATACTCAAGCGAGTGATGATCAAAGACACGACCTCTTCAATAACTACTTCTGCAAAACATTTACTTCCCTTCCCTCTACAACCCATCTTCCCCCTCTATGCCCCATCTGTTCGGGCACCTTATCCAATCTCTCTCCCACCCCAGGCGAAGTTCTGGCTCTCTTGCTATCGTTGTCTCCACATAGATCACTTGGACCTGATAAAATTAGTCCTCTCTTTCTCAACAAAACTGCTTCAGTTATTGCGGTTCCTCTAACTATCTTATTCAATAGATGCTTCAAGGAAGGGTATTATCTCATCAATTGGAAACTAGCTCACGTGACCCCAATATATAAATCAGGACTTAAAGATCATGTATCCTCCTATAGGCCAATATCTCTTCTTTCTGTAATATCAAATATCTGCGAAAAAATAATCAAAGACAGGCTACTTAAATTCACCTTAACTTACATCCATAGTTCTCAGCGCGGCTTTCTACCGAAAAGCTCAATTCTCTCAAACTTAAGTACTCTTCTTTCCTGTGCAGTCAAATGTATGAATAACAATACTCAATTAGATGTTATCTACTTTGATCTCTCGAAGGCCTTTGATTCTGTCAGTCACATTCATCTTCTTCATAAACTCTCCAATAGATTTAATGTACATGGCAAATTTCTCTCTCTAATCACAAGCTACTTGAAGGACCGTAAACAGAGAGTTGTTCTTTCAGGGGCGACTTCTAACCTCCAACCCGTGATCTCAGGGGTGCCTAAGGGGAGTGTACTTGGGTCTCTGCTGTTTGTCCTGTATATGGATGACTCTACACCCACTTATCAGCTCAACCTAGTGGCCTTCTGCTTTTTGCTGACGATTGTAAGTTATACAGAGAAATATCGTGTCTCCATGACACAATTGCTCTACAGGAAGACATAAATTAACTTATAGGCTGGTGTGAAATGTGGCACTTGAAACTCAACAGTAAGAAATGTGACAGTATTACTATTACTTTGAAAACGTCTCCTGTTCCCTCCACATACCATATCAACGATTCTCGTATCACACATTCTGCTAGTTATAATGATCTTGGTGTCATCTTTGTTTCAAAACTCACATTCTCTGACCACATCTCCTCAATACTAAAGAATTCAATGCGCATGTTGGGACTTCTTTATCGATTCACCGAACTACGCACTGTTTCTTCATTAGCAACTTTTTATAAGACTTTAATAGCGCCCAAGATCGAATACTGCTCTCCCATATGGGCCATGGCAGCACCTACACATCTCTCCAGACTTGATTCTGTTCTCAAGTTCTTCATCGCTATAGTCCGTTTTCGTGTTCCTGCACTTCGAATATTATCTAAGAAGGAACTCTTGCGACATCTTAATATTCAGACTCCTGAACTACGCAGAATTATCTCTGATCTGAAATATCTACATAAAATAGTTAATGGAGACTTAAGATCAGAAATATTACATCAGGAACTATCCTTACGTGTCCCTTCCAGCATTACCCGGAATACCCACCTATTCCATCTTGCCCGTCCTAGGTTGGCTGTTATACAGAGGTCTCTTTTTTAAAGAATACCAAACTGTTATAATCAAGTAACAACTGATGTGGACATTTTTTCGGGCTACCCAGTGTTTGAAAGAGCAATTAAACGAGCTTTGACGGAATAGTTTTACTCTTACACTCTTTTTTCTATGTTGTTATTATTGTTGTCTTGTTTTTTTCTTTCTTTTGTTTGCATATCCCTGTGTAAAATGGCAAAGTTATGCTGTATCTGGGAATTTGTTCAATAAATAAATAAATAAACTCCTATGTATGTAATAACCCAAATTTAATGGAGGATTGAATTTAGTTGATGTTCACATTAAGTGTAAAGTTTTGTATTTCCTTAAATGGTTCTACATTCTTCATTCAGACAAATCGTTATTTGTGAAAATATGGAGCTTCTACTGGATAGAGAAAACAGGGACAGTAGCACCTCTTAACCTCACAGTGATTCCCTCCTGTGTCAGATACATTCAGAACAACAATATTTTTGAAAGTGATTATAATGTTCTCGATCGAAGTGTACCAGTAAGATTTAGTGTCAAAAATATGTATCAATCCTTACAACTCACACAGACAGTGATGTACAGAAGTCTCAAGTTTCATTCAAATCACAATTGGAATCAGATTTGGGAAAATGTAAATAATACAATTCTTAACGCCAAACAACGAACTCTTTGGTATAAAGTAGTGCATGATTTGGTACCAACAAAAGGCAGACTACACAAGATTCATCTCACTCAATCCCCAAATTGTATATCTTGCTCTGAACTTGATAACCTTCAACATAGACTAAGAACCTACAGTCTAGTTAGTCCCATCTGGCTCCTTCTCGGAACTATTTTACGCATTATATATCGTTGCAGTATTGATACGTTTTCGCCAGACTTCATGTTATTTCCAGATTTTAAATACTTTCCATCACAAAAACACAATCCAATGATTTGACTTTGTGGAATTACGATACAATATCTTTTGACAAATCAGGAGTATACAGTGGACAGTTACAAATATCATGTTTTCAAAGAAAAATGGAAATTTTCTCCCAGTGTAAGGCAAAAGAACTTTGGCAATTTTTTTGTTGTTTTAAATGAACAATTAACACTATGATGTACTGGTCCATAGTTTTTTTTTAATCTTATTCTATGAGACGACCTTTGAAATGTATAATTTCCTGTTACCTGTACACTATATTTGTGTTAGTTAAATAAATAATAATAATAATAAAAAGTGGGCTACCGCTATATGCTAGTAACGAAAACCTCTTTTGGCGTTAGTTCAAACCCGGCCCGAGGAAAGTTTTTTTACAACACTTTTTAAATTAAAATAACATGAAAATAATACTCAAAAATGTGATTTACTTACTTTTGTGCAGATAAGTAGTAGTAGTAGTAGTAGGAACGGGTTAGAAGCCCCGCAGGACTCGTTTTGTTCCCCTTGTACTCCGTGATATAGATTTTGTGACCAACTTAAAACAACTGGCTAGGATAGCGCGTAAAACAGCTGGCTAGAGTAGCGCGCGAAAAAACGTACTTCCGGGAGTATTACTCTCCCAAGCGGGTCGTCAACTTGACCCTATAAGGGGCCGCTTTGTTGATGTATTCAACAGAATAAAAGTGGATGTTACGATGCATCACGTGTAAGCGCCTGAGCCCATCACGTTCCTTTTCCGCTCATTGCTAGAACGTGACTTGGGCAAGGGTTTGACAACATCACTTTGCACCCGGATATACCCATTTGGTCAATGTTGCCAACGAACTGTAAATACAGTGTGGAAGATGGTTTCTATACCATTGGATGTATATCCATGAAACGTGGCATTAACATCATTCCGCATTGAAGAAAGTATACTGTGGACGCATTCCTCTCCTAAGTACCCCAGTTTGTCAGTGTTGCCAACAATTATAAAAATGAGAAGTTGTAAAACAGGTTCCGTACGATGAGACGTTTATACACCAAGCTTGGCAGAAACATCACACGATGCTATATCAAAAAGACATTGAGTGTTACTGTCTCTCAACTATCGTATGTTATAAATTTTTTTCAGCCATTCTAAAATATATTTTCTCGAAAGGTTGCCTGACCATTGCATGCATATACTAGAAACAAAACTTGGCACAAACGTCATTCGACTCAACAGCAAACATACTGTGATTGGTACCATTCCCCAACCTCAGTCTGTCAGTATTGCTATCGTTTTCTAAATTGAAGTTTTTCAAATAGGACTATACTAGGTTGTTGGTATTTTTAAATTGTCTAAAAATATGAACATGCGGTTAAGTATATATATATCATAAGACATCACGGTTGACCATGCAACTATTGACCGGCACAGGTTAGGAACTCGTATAGAACGAAAGGGTTGGATGAGTCATGCATACATCTGGTCATAGGAGCTTCATTGCAACATACCGTATAGAAAGCAATTGTCGAGAGACCACGATTTGTCTTTAAAGTTTGCTCATCGTACCAAATTATGTGATATGCCACATGCTAGGGTTGTGCCATACGGATCCAGGGTCCAAGAATGTTGACAACACATTTCACCATACTAGCAGAACATTGCGAGCGAAAGTAATCAGCAAGGTGGGTCAATAGATAGTAAGAAAAAAGGTACGAAAATGATTCCCTCCAGGAGCCTTCCGTGCAGCAAGCGAATTCTGTTGAATCCTAGTGCTTTCACAATTGGAGATATCTCTGACCATGAGCATTACAAATTTTCGTCAAACGTAAACGTACTTAGACGCGCTGTGTTTGACATTTTCATTTCATAGGCAGTTGAACAAGGAGAAACTCGTGTTGCTATTCTACGTGATTTTCAAGAATTCTTGTGCTAATTCTGACAACGTACTTTTCCAACGTACATTGGACTATCGTCATGGCAACGTCAGTTGATGTCATGAAAACCATCCTTGAGCTCCAATCTGTCTCTGATGCGACAGTTACACCCACAGTAATGTAGAAAACAATTGCACGGAGGATACATACCAACATGAAAATAATGATTGTGAACCGTAATCTTGAACAGGTTACCATCCGGATAGAAGACCATCTCTTCGTCGACGAGAACGATGAACCGATGGATGCCTTGTCATGTAAATCGCTTGCTCTTGGGGGTGAGTCAGACATCTATGTGGATAAGGAGGAGACAGTCACTCTCGCAAGAAACTGCAGCGTGGCGATTGTGAAAGCCTGCCAAAGTCGCTGCAGTAGTTGAAGTCTACGAGAGAGCACCAAGATGCAAACAAGCTAAATCAGCATCCCGAAGAACAAAAGCTACCGTCACTGCCAAGAATATTCAGCGCATGAGATGGCAATTGAACCGGGATTCGAAGAAACTCAAGTTGACCACCCTTCGCGAATCTGTGAAGTCTTGGGTTCTGTCTGAACGTGCTCCTCCCAAGTATCATCGGATAACTGAAAAAGAAATTTGGATATATGCACAGAATCGAGCAACCGATCTTGGAATTGTTGTATTTATGGCTTCTCGAAAATGGTTTTCCGAATCAAGAAGGATTAAACCTGCAGCCATGGAAAATCATCAAATTCGTAACAATGGCTACTCAAGTGAAGCAGGATGATCGGTCAGTGGAAGCGGAGTTTCGTTCGAGACATACGTCGAACCATTCACGACAAGAAGTATCCACTGGAGCAAGTTATCAACGTTGATCAGAGTGGATTTAATTATGAAATGATTACGACACGAACTTTAACTCCACGAGAACGGAAAAACGTGTTCTGTCAGATCTGATCTGAACATAAGATGAAACACTCGTTCACATTCCAACAGGCAATACGTGCTGCAGGCAGATTAGTTGGACCAACTATGATTGTATTCAATGAAACACTAGTCAAACGCACAACAAAAGCCTCTTCAAACCAGGCAGTCAGTTCGCTCAAAGGATTCCGACCTCAAGTAACTGCCAAACTACCCGCGTATCCAGGACTCATCTTGCGGGGTAACTCGTCCGATAAGATAACTGCTGCCCTCTTTGAAGAGTACTTGGAAGTGTTGGTGGCCGAAACGAGAACGCTTTTACTGCTGATTAAAGACGAGGCATCAATCATGAAGCGCTCTTCAATGTACGACAAATGGCCTGATTTGGAGACCAAATCCATTCCAGCTGGAACTGCAGGCTTAATTCAACATGTGCAGGTCGTACTGCAGATAAAATACATGGCGCGAAAAGCCCATGAATATATCAGGAATCATGGGTTCTTCGTAGATGTGGAAACGATGAGCCGATTTGCTCTCGTCGCCATCATGGCAGTGACTAGGAACTAGCTGCAGTCCGAAAGAATCCATCCTCTTTTGCAGTACACGTTCATAAACCAGGATACATCGATCTACCTGCGAACTTCATGTTCACGTCAGTCACGCATATGTGTTTTGGTTTTTCAAGAAAGGAACCTTTGCTGTCAAAATGAAGCAAATCCGATGAAGAACATTGTATGGACACAAGTTTCACCCAGTGTAGTCACAGCCTCCAGCCTTTTTGTTTCTACCACTTGTTCATTAACAACAACATTGGGAAGGGGACTGAACACACATGGAAACCTCATTACCATGCTGTGTAATCAACATGAATGTATGTGATATATATATATATATATATATATATATATATATATATATATATATATATATATATATATATATATATATATATATATATAGGCCTCACACATTATAACATGGAAGTCGAATATGGAATGTTCGTTATATGGCACGTGCTACAACAAAAATCCAAACTCTGGCGAACAACATTTATTCAGATTTTTCTATCTCATTATTCGAGCCTTAGTATGGACAGTGCTTAAACTTATAGGGCCTTATGCAGAGTCGTTCTGATGCGTGATTAGTGCCATACTAAAGAGTTCGATTAAATTGTTTCCTACAGTAGTCTGTCCTTTTGTATGGCGCTAATAATACGTCAAAATGGCTCTACGTAAGGCCCATACAATTCACCAAGTAGGACTCTAATAGAAGGAGTAGACATTGATTTGATCAAATTAACACATATGTTCATAATAATGTACCAATACTGACTATTTACTTTCATGACCTTGCCTTTTATGCGACATTTCAAACAAATTGCTGCGATGCCAGAAAAACACATATGCTCCAGTTCGAAATTGATTAGTTTTCCTGTCACAGTTTTCGTAAACATTACTAGCGTAATGCCTGACTTGAAATGACCCTAGATTCGTATGGCCCAACCCTAGCAAGAAGCGTATCACATAATTTGGTACGATGAGCAAACTCTAAAGGCAAATCGTAATTTTCCACAATTGCTTTCTATACGGTATGTCACAATGAAGCTCCTATAACCAGATGAATTCATAACTCATGCAACCCTTTCTTTCTATACAAGCTCCTAACCTGTGCCGTTCGTTGTTACGTGGTCAACAGTCATGTCCCATGATATATGTTCAGCCATATGTTCATATTATTAGAAAATATAAAATACCACCAAGCTAGTATACTGCTATTTGAAGAACTTTCATTTTGAAAACATTAGCAATACTGACAGACTGAAGGTGGCTAATGGTACCAACAGGGGCGTCATTTAGGGAGGGCAGGAGGGGGCAATTGACCCTCCCCAAGAGTTTGAGGAATACATAAACATTAATAGATTGTTTACTAATATACTAGTCGAAAACGTGAAAGTCCTATGTCTGTGGTGCTCTTGCCCCCTCCAAGCGAAGTCTGAAATGACGCCCCTGGGAACCAACCACACTAAATTCGCTGTTGTGTCGAATCATGTTATGCCAAGTTTTGTCTCTAGTATATGCATGCAATGGTGAGGCAACCTTTCGAGAAAATGTATTTTAGAATGGTTGGAAACACTGACAATATGGATGCTTGTGGGTTTACACTAACATACTACAAATTAGTATGGGTCGCAGTCTAATTATGTTCGCCAATGCTGTAGACTTCATGTGAAAATCTGGAATGTTTGCACTAGTTGGCAATGGGAGACGGAGACATTGACCCTATATTTTCCATTGTCCAATGCTGCTTCTGTTACATTTGTTCTATATTCGTTCAATGTCACGCATGCCATTTGCAACATTATGATATTTACACTTGATTGGCAACACTGACAACCTAGGGTGGTTGGGAGACGATAAAACTCAACGACTTTTTGCTATAGTGTCGTGTCATGTTTCTGCCAAGCTTGGTGTATAAACGTCTCATCGTACAGAACCTGTATTACAACTTCTCATTTTTACAATTGGTTGGCAACACTGACAAACTAGGGTACTTAGGAGAGGAATACGTCCACAGTATATTTTCTCCAATGCCGAATGATGTTTATGCCTCGTTTCACGGATATACATCCAATGGTACAGAAAACATCTTCCACATTGTATTTACAGTTCGTTGGCAACATTGACCAAATGGATACTTCAGGGTGCAAAGTGATATTGTCAAACCCTTGATCAAGTCATGTTCTAGCAATAAGCCAAAAAAGAACATGATGGGCTCAGGCGCTTTCGTGTTATGCATCGTAACATTGACTTTTATTCTGTTGAATATTTAGCATATATAGGATCACAAACACCAACAAACCGGCCCCTTATAGAGTCAAGTTGTGGGTTTTATGTGATTTGAAAACGGTTTCGTACTTCTCATGGCAAGAGCTTTCAGACGATATATAAGTTTTTCCCAGGTACTTGCTCCCGGTATGGAATCATCCCTAATTAGTGCTTTGATTTAGTGCCTCTTAGGTCTTCTGATCTTAGAGTTTGTAATTCTTTTCTTTGGGGGCAAGTGAAAGATATAGTGTATAGGCCTCCACTACCAACCTTTTTGGACCGTATTACAATTACATTTACGACCATTAGAAGGAATATGCTAAAGCGCGTGTAGGGCGAATTAGACTACCGCATAGGTGTGTTTCGTGTAATAAAAAGAAGCCACATCGAACATTTGTAATAGTACTTACGAAATTGGACAGCTTCTGTATATTTTCATGTATTATTTGTTATTGTATGTATTATAAATTTTTAATACAGCCCTTTCAAACCCGATAGCTCATTCCTAAACTAAAATGCAGTAAATTAAATACTTTTAGTTAAAATCAAAACTTTCAAACTGAATTATCTGCTCCAGATTATCTAAGTTGCTTCCGAAATCTGTTAAATCGAGATCTGTAAAAACACGGGAAGAGTATTTACTGCTCTATTTACATAGTATTTGTTTCGAATGAAATCCCATGCATACTTGATTTTAACAAGAATTAAACATTACCATGACGTCCGCGTTTTTGTAACATTACCTGGGAAATTGCGATTTTTTATTTGCGGGGGTGATTATTAAATTGAGCTGTGAGCAATTGTAACACTATGGGTAACAAACTACTTAAAAGAAGCGCTCCCGCTGTGGCTGAGGATGGCCAAAGCGAGAACAGTGTGGTATTAGGGGCCAGAAAGCCTAAAGTATCAAAATATAGTGAGGCCATTCGAAAATTACGATTAAAAAATAGATTAACAAAACGGAAAAAACTTTACGTCGACGACGACGATGATGATGATGATGATGTTGAAGAAATGAAGTATATGTGGACTGGAGAACGATTTCTTAAAATAGAAGAGATTACGAAACAATGTGTTGTGTTTAAAACAGTGGAGGAAGGACGTATAAAGAAAGAACGAAGACAGAAGCCATTATATAAGGATAAAAAATTGCTACAAGAATATAGAGCTGATAGAAAGAAGTCATATATGAGAGATTATCAATTCATGAGGGAGCTCGGCACGGTAAAGGAAGCAAAATGGGAAGGAGAAGAAGATTTCCTGCAGTTAGACTTTTTCACAGTATTTGTAATCGACAGGAACAACAAAAAAAATGCTCTTGAAAACAGTGTTAGAGAAATGCCCATGGATAGATGACGACGTTCAAAACGAAAGTTTTCAATGGAATGAACTAGTAAATGCTTGCGAGCATAAATTTTCTCTCATTGCCATTCAACCAATTGAAATGCAAAATTATGTATCAGGTAAAATCAACACAGGTAATTATATTCATAGGCTTTCTCTAGTGTTTGCTTTGATGTCAATTCAAAGCAGCTTAGCATTGCGAGAGACCGTTCTTGGAGCGTTTTTTGGATTAGTGTGTCTAGTTCTGAACAACCAACACAAGGAACACTGGGACGGTAGTTCCCTTGAACCCTATCAGTTGGAGGAGGATGAAAAGATATTGGAAGATGTCGCATGGAATGCTGAACAAGACGATTTACTAGTTATTAAAAGACACAGTGCATTTAATGGAAAGCTGCGGAAACTGTGTGTGTTCTCTGCATTATCTGTAACGTGCTTTATGATACTGCGCAGGACAATGTAAAGTGTTTTTCAGTGATCATACAGCAAATGACATAGTTAAAGATTGGTATTGCTATTTCATGATTAGAGAGACGTTTTTAAACTTATTTGTTTTCATAAAGTATACACCAAAATAGACTATTATACAGGTGTTTTCGTTTGTGGTGTGGTGGCTAACGAACTATTTAAATAGCTTGTTCCACTAGCATTTCAAACGCTACACATGACAATACGACACAAACAAGTAAATAACAACGAAAGTTCTCTAATGGAATTTATCTGTGAAAAACTCTTTAAGAAAATAACTGACTCAGAAAAACACACATTCGTAGATCAATCAAAAGTCTGACATCAGATCAGCTTCAAGAAGCAGCTAGAACGGTTTGAACAACTACTTACCATTCGTCAGATCATAAGACAGCAAACAGCATTCTTCAAGTACACAACCCAGGATAATTTATGAAGAACTCTTATACGTGTAAACCGACGAGAGACCTCAAAAGATATAAGATATCTAATTTGTATTGGCAATTTTTGCTCTGGAACGTTTGAAAACGATGAAGCTCCAAAGGCATATTACCGATTTAGGTAATTACTTGTAGAACAAACTAATGCAACAGATTTTGAGAAGAAACAGGAAATCAACAGTGTTCATTCTTTAGCTGGCATGTTTAACGTTAAATAGTGCAAATCTTAGCAAATACTTTACTACCTTAATACTGATTTTTATGACGTTTGTCGTACCCAAATGACAAAAAATGCTTGATGACATTTAAAAAAATAATATACAACGTTAAGAAATAATGAATACAATGATCAATCTGACTAATTTGATATTATACTCACAGGATTCTGCTTTTTTTTTTTTTTGTTTGTTTGTTTAGAAACTGTTTGGATATTATGTTTTAAATGAAGTTTCTTCAAGAACAAATGTATAAACTTCTCTTTTGTTGAGCGTTGGTTTAAAATGCCTTATAATACAACTCCAAATATTCTGTTTTTGTTTTTAAAAAAGAAAGAAGACGGTTTCGTATGTTTGGAGACGAAGAAAAACTAGAGAAGAAGCGGCTTTTAAAAAAGCATCTTTTATATACTCCGTTCACTCACCTCCATGTTTCAAGATGGTACAAGAGAGAAGTACAAGGATTTGACAAAGATAAACTAATTCGTAATACTTTCTTGCAACTCATTTTTTTAAAGAGTAGATACAGTAATGCATCTGAAGGAAATGTTTCGTTTCAACGTGTCCGTTGAAGATAAAGTGGAATAAATGTTTATATAAACTCAATTCGAACAAACAGCAATTTAAGTAAAACAGATTCTAATCTGAAAATAATGGCAAACATATATTTCTTTAGCGACATCTGCAGCTAGTCATCATCATCATCAAACAATTATTTAAGAGTACAAACAAACATCAATTTTTTTTTTTTTTTTTGACAGTAAAGAAGACGTATACAACACAGTATAAATTAAACGAATCTAGACCATCGAAAGATTCGAACTGCTAATTTTTCACACTCAGTTTGATGATTGGGGGGTTAACATATAATGATTGAAGTTTCATTTGAAAGTAATTAAGATATACCACAGAAAATCAAATCTACGGTAATTTCAGTTTTCGCAACCACAGAGATTTCAGGATGAATAGTTAGGAAGTTACATATAATAGCGTGAACATCTTTAGTCATCAAACAACACAAGAAAATTGCTGTTTATTTAGATAAGTAGTGAGTAGATATCTTGTTCAATACTGAATGGCATGACACATACTACAGTTTTTGCATAGAAAAATACAGAAACAAGGATGAAGAAGCCAATAATGGTCGTGGTATACCATGAATACTTGATATGTTTTTCTCTTTACGATTCCATTTGGGAGTGAAAATTGTGGTGTGATCTTTTTGTTTTCTCAATAAAACTAGTTCTAACAAGGAAAGGAGTTTGTTTATTCCTTTTTTATTTTCCTTATTTGTATATTCCTTCCGTTATATTTAGTTTGATACGATAAAAATATTTTTAAATCTGATCTTTTAAACATAAAAAATTCAAACATCTTAGAAAATGTTTAAAACATTAAATTACGAAGGTGAGTAAAAATTATCTACACTTTTCGTTCTACAATTCATTTACACAAAGGTAATGGTTCAATATGCACATCATTTTTCTACATAATCCCCTCATTGTCAATGTACTTTGTCCAGAGGTCCGCAAGCTTGCGTATTCCTTCCAAAAAAAAGATTTTCGGTTGGTCGCGAAGCCATTTTTGGGCCTCTTTTTGCACGTTTAAGTCTACGATTGATGGGAATATGACCGATGTTAAAAGAAGACGCTACCTCGTCGATGGTATCTCGCCTATTAGCAAGAACCATCTCTCGAACAGCAATGCCACATACAGAAAACGCGAAAACCGTACGCAAGATAAGAATCGACTGTTTTATCCCCCAGGAGGACCGTACACTAAAATTTCTTATGAAATTGATTTACTTTTTTAAAATATAATTACTTGTTTTTACTGTATCTTTTTTTGTACTCATTTGAAATTATGCATAATAAAGTACCTAGGTAGTAAAAGTAGTAGTACATTAATACAATTATTTTAAAATACAAAATTAATGTTACTTTGTAGCCTGGCAAAATAGCATAAAAAGTTACAGATTTGTCAATAATCAAACTTGAATTTACAATTTTCATCATCCAAAGGGATGCCGTCATTTTCTTTGATTGCAACTTTGTGTCCGAACTACGAGGGTAAGTCAATAAGTATCTACAATCAATTTTGATTATTTATTATCACAAGAGTACAATGTATTTATTAATACCATTTTTCAACGTAGTCACCCTGCTTTTCAATGCACTTGGTCCACCGTTGCACAAACTTTCTGATACCATCTGTAAAAAAAGGGGGGGTTTGGTTGCGCAGCAAGCCACGAGTCCATCGCTTCCTTCACCTGGTGACAGGAGCTAAATCGACGGCTCTGAGAGCATCTTCAAGTGGACCAAACATGGTAATCCGACAGGGCTATATCGGAACTGGATGCAAAATGCTCCAACACCTCGAAACTCAGTGTCGGAAGAGTTTGAGAGGTGTGGGCGGTGGTATGTGGACGCGCATTGTCACGCAACACAAGAACGCCTCTCACATAGCCTAGCTGCTGAAAGGAACGAAAACTGAAACAAGAACGCCTTCCGACAATAGATCTCTGCGTTTATTACTAATTGCAAGCTTCGACTTGCTTACCAGCATATCTGTACCTTTTACTGTTTATTGGTCACCTCTTTAACAGGTAATATTCCAGAATTGGCCTTTGTGAGTCCCAAAATACTGTGAGCATCACTTTCCCTGCAGAAGTTTGACTCTTGAATTTCTTATTGACGGAATTCCATGCTCCGGCATTTCATCTCTGGTTCAAAGTAATGAATCCACGTTCATCTCCAGTGATGATTAGCCTGAGAAATGCTTCACCTTCATTAGCATAAAAGTCCAGTAGATTCTCAGAGATTCTCACACCGTTTCGCTTGTGCTCTTCATCGATTTTTTTCGGAGCTCATCTCACAGACTATGTGAAAGTTGAGCATGTTATGCATGATGGCATATGCAGAACCATGACTAATCTGTGTTTATCACATTCAAGAGAAGGGGAAATTACACCCTCCTATCTTGTCCAAATGTCGCCCCTGGAACATCTGCTTGCAATTACTGGGAAATGAAATGAAATAAATCATTGAATAACACTCATTTCTGTCAGTATTTTTAGAACTCTGCGCTTGCATTGCTCTTGTACAAAACCTACTACCGTGATTGACAATTTCCATAGATTTCACAAGGAGCATTTTCCTAACTTGATGTAATATACAGTCTTTGAAGAAGAGAAAGAATGCAAATAAAGGCGTTTATGAAGCTAAGAGAACATTTTGTGAGTTTTGTGTGTGTGTGTGTGTGTGTGTGTGTGTGTGTGTGTGCAGGTTCTAAAAAGACATTTCAGAACAAATGAATGAATGAGACGGTTTTAGAGCGATAAAGTTTGTAAACATGGTACCTGTTTTCTCCATCTGAATGAGAAGAGTATATTACGTCACACGGACTGCTTTAGACAAGAAGAGGAGGAGAAGTGCGATTGAATACCAGGAGCAGAATCGATCGAGACTTGTTTCTGAATGCATAAGCACATGGCGTAAGAGTTTGCTAGTAATTTGGACTTAACTTTTTGTAACATTTTCTACGCCGCGAACTGTGGGCCTATATCCTGGAAGGGAACAGCCTGGATTCTGGTGTCTACCATAAGCTGTTGCACAAATCTCTGTGTAGAACAGAATATATGTGATGAGACCTTATCCATATGCACACGGATTTGATTTATTGCAGGGGGCGCGGTGGCTCAGTGGTAGAGCGTTCACCTCCGGTGCTTGGGGTCCCTGGTTCGATCCCAGCTCGCGCCGTGTGGACTTTGTGGTGGACAAACACCGTGCTCGTGGGTTTTCTCGGGGTTCTCCCATTTCCTCCCACTTTCTTCATTCCGCCATTTCACTCATTTCTCATTATCGCCGTCTCCTTTAGCCTAACCGGCATAATCGTGGGACGTTAAACTTAAAGATTTCATTTCATTTTTGATTTATTGCATTTTCATATAATCGAGGCAGATCTTCTGTATAAACTGATGAGATGATATGTTGCTGATAAAATGAGGAATTGATTGCAGTTTTTAGTCACCTACTTACCTTACCTTGATACCAGTGTTCCGTAACAGCCAGAAATCCATTCGAGAAATTTGCTTTGCACTGACGGATGAAGTCAGGACGGGCTTTTGTCTCGTGGGATGTGCATTACGTCTCGAATCTTGCCATAATCTGATAGATAAATCCATGCTTAATCGAATATGGGAACGAACTTCCACTTTCTCCCGGATGGATTGCGTTCGTAAAGGCGCCTACAGTGGATCTTTCTCTTACTCCAATAGGCCGCGGTAAGGGCATGTCCACGACTTTTCAACACCATCCTGAGCTTTAATTTACCACATAGGTAGCGTTTGACAGTGCAATCATCTTGTCTAGAAGGGTTTTCCTGCAGGTCCATTCGGTGCAACTTCCGAGCTATGGGTGGAGTCACCACAGTATTGTCGAGACGTTCTATTGGTCCCCAACCAGCTTCCTTTGTACTCAAGCAAAAAATTTACCCTAACCGCCTTCATATATAACACTACAATGAAGCCATAAACGGCACGTGTTTGGTGTCGAGATGACACGTTGTTGCCATCACTAAACTTATATTAACGATGGATACTTATGTAATAATAATAATAATAATAATAATAATAAGAAGAAGAAGAAGAAGAAGAAGAAGAAGAAGAAGAAGAAGAAAATAAGGAATCCTATACAGTAGTATGAACAGGGGTGGTTCAAGGACGAACTTCTGGGGATGGCAACGAAAGATTATATTTTTTCTCATCGGGTTTTTGCAGCACTGGTGCCTTACGTGGGGAGAGGGCACGAACAACTTAACATATTTGGTTCGTACAAGCGTTATCGTTATGGAAGTTACACAATATTAACAATATGCTATATTTAAGAGTAAAATAAGCACACATCATGAAACTAATTATTGATTTCTTTTTTCATTACAATATATCCAAATTGAACTGAAATGAAATATTTCAGTTTAAGTCCCACAATTATGAACTTCAAGCTAAGGGAGACGGAAGGAGGATGATGCAACGAAAACAAAAGTAACGAAAAAACTAGATATAATAATACTCGAAAAACAAAAAGCGCACACGCACTGTCTTTCATGTGAAGACTACTGAAGAATTAGTAAGCAAGAGGGTGAAAATTGCAACATCGCTTTTATTTTTCAGCAGGTCTACTGGAAGGACTTGTTGAAACATCCCTCTCATGTAAAAGAAACATGTGGTTTTCTTCAATGGTGTTCCGTTTCCTTTGAAGCCGCTTGAGGACGGTTTGGGCGATTTTACTCTATATGGTCGCTTCTACTCCCCTTACAGGGTAAACGAAGTGATGGAACGTCGTGGTGTTTATATTTTTGATGGTCGTTGACCCAAATGCACATCCATTTTCCCTACATTCTTTTAGAATCTCTGTCACGAAAAACTTAGTGTGTAAATGTGCTACGCTGCGCCGTAGCTTTCCCAAAACAGTTCACCTTGGGAGCCGGTTCCGAAAACGGCCTTTACTTTATACAGGATGTCCGTAAAGTTAATCACTATGCATGCTTCTATGGAAGTAACGTACACCCAGTCACAAAAGTATCTCCCCCCTAAGTGTTCTAATTCCAATACTTGGGGTCCAGGTAATTTGCAACTGTGAGAACGCCTAGACAGATGCAACCCAACTTACACGTAACTTTTCTCGGCACTGACAGTAGTTGGTAGCCCTGATCCAGGTGTTTATCCAGGTAAAATGGTAAAGTAATTGACTAACGAAACAGTACTCCATTTTAAGATGAATCTCTATGGTTCGGATCGTGTTTTCCAAAGAACATCATATATTTATATTAATATTGCTGCGTATCTAATGTATTATTTCTTTGTATACTGTATGTTTAGAGAAATAAAAATACTGGCCACGCATGATTCAGAAAATGCTTGAAAGTAGCTGAAAATATCAAATCTAGAACAACTGCTGGAAATAAGTTAGTAAATGATTGCCTTCATTGACAGACCTTCTCCAATTCTTCTCTTTCCAACATATTTTTCTTTCTGGAGGAGAGAAGATGTTTCTTGTCACACTGAGTATGTATTGAAATTGAAACATTTGAAAAAGTTTCAACCTGGCCGGGATTCGAACCGGAGTCCGCCGAACAGAAGTTCAATGCGCTAACCACTTACCTACCGCGTCACTAAACCTTTCATCTAAATGTTTAGCTAGTTAAAATCGTTGCATGTAAGACTATACAAACTACTAATGCTCGTATGAAAAGACGTTCCTTAGGAGTGTCACAATAACTTACTCGAGGTTTCCTTCTTTAACTCAAAAGCAAGTTATATAAACCTTCGTCAATGAGGAAAATATCACGAAACGTTCTTCAAGTTGAGGCTACCTCATCGTTTTCAACTGCTCCCGATTTACATTACAACTATTCTTCCTCATCGTAACTTCTAATTTTCAAAGAAGAAGAAAAGCCGGAAGCATTTGCGCCGATCTCAAGAGTTTCAGTATTCGCGCGCTAACCTAGCCAGCTGTTTGAAGTTGGTCGGGTAAAATGTACAGAAAAAGTTGAGCAAGAGAACAGAACCTAACCAACTCCTGCGGGGCTTCTAACCCGTTCCTATTATTATTATTATTATTATTATCTGTATGGTAAAACTGCAAGCTTATTTCAATGAAAAAAGTGTTATGAAAATTTGAAAAATCCTTGGGCAAGGTTTGAACCCACACCAAAAACTATTTTCATTACTAGAACGTTGCCCTAGAACACTCGGCCACAAGGGCCGACAACAGTTGGCCTTAATTTCCGCTATATGTAGATCATAACTCTTGATGTCCTAACTGTATCGGCCAATAAAATCATAGCATATCTGAAATTCTTGGAATCTCTCGCACTCCAAGGTCTGCGGGATCGTTAGTTACGCCTCTGGGCCCATTCCATACACGACAAATAAATTAAGGGAACAATATTGACAAATCTGACAATAATATACGAATATATATTATTTCTGGTCCCCTAATAGTAGACATTTTTTTTAACTAAAATGGGCCCACGACTCATTATTGTTTTATTTACCTTTAGTGCGCTGTTCTGTTTATGTAATGTAGTGAACCTGTTTGATGCTTCACTTATAATTTCATTTTCGTATCGTATATGGAGTAAGACAATTTTGTCTTAAAATGGGAACCTCTCGAATGGCGGGGAGCTTCCCTATAGGGGCAGTGGCCCCCCTGCTCCCACAAGTTACGGCCCTATGCTCACGAGGTGAGAGACTGCTCGCATCTCGCTTCGTCTCGATTAACAAGACGACAATGGATCTTTATAACGAGACAGACTCAAATATCGGAGCACTAACATAATTATACACTGCATTTCTCACCACCAAAGCTGAGACCTGCACGGTCAAAGTTTTGAGCCGAAGCAGAAGCCCAACCCGTATAGGGATGTTAACCGGCTCAGTTCGGTTCAACTGAGCGAACAGCTCGAGGCGGCTTGGTTGAGATGAGGCTCCGACTCGGCTCAGATGAGCCATCGTCTCGGTTTGTTTCGGCTCGTGTCGGTTTTGGTGGGTGAGCTGTTGGCTCAGCTCAATAGGTAATGAGCTGTGAGCCTAGCCGCTCGATCCGTTGAAAACCCTAAACCAGAACCAAGCAATTTTGAACATGTGTGGCCGGCACCCAATAATTTTTAACGATTTTTGGTTCGAGCCCGGATACTTGCTCCTCCGGAACTCAAACCCAGAACCTAGTGAACGATGTCCTTGCCTCCTAGACTTCACAAGGTCAGCAGTCAACTAGTTTTCACTATTCAGATACAAACCATCTATCTTTCACGGTGTTGTTATAATAATAATAATAATAATAATAATAATAATAATAATAATAATAATAATAATAATAATAATAATAATAATAATAATAATGTTATAGTAGTAATAGTATCATTGATAATAATTATATTGTCTATGTAGGACACTTGAAGAAAGCACTTGAAACAACACACAACATTTGGTTCGTTTTGGCTCGACTCGACTCGAAATTCGAGTCAAATTCGAGTCGAGTTGGAGGAAATTATTTCAAGCCGAGTTCTCAAATCGATCTCAAATATGTCTATTTCAAGTAGAGTCGAGTTTCAATGAAAACTCGCTCAAACTAGCTCGTACCCATCTCTACCACTTTTCTACCGACTAAAGAGTTTATACAGGGTGCGGCACGTAAAACCGGCCCGTCCCTTCATAATACATCAGAAGATGAACATAATCAATGATTAAACAAATTTAACACATAAAATGAAATGTAGTGTTTTGAATATGATTACTCACATTCACAGTAGGTGCTGAAAGTGTCCTCCGACCTTTTTAACACACTTTTGAGCACTTGTGAGGAGTGTGTGTTTTTGTTTTCACTAAAGATATAGTACGGATAAATGCTTCAACAATGGTAGCACGCTCGGTTATCGAAAACAGCATTATCACACACTCACCCGACTTCACATAACGTGGCCTTCAACTACAGCCAAGGGCGCCCATTAGGGGGGGCAAGGGAGGCGCTCTCCCCCAAGAGAAAATTGTACTTGGGAATATTGAAAATCCAATAGAATTTTTACATTATTTACAACAAAATTTGAAACTATATTTGAAACGTCGCTTACACTTGCCCCCCTGGAAACCACAACATGGGCGCCCTTGACTGCAGCTGCTTTACAAATGTATCTGCAGGTCACGTGTCTTGACCCCGGCTCGACACTCTTGGTAGGAAGCTGAAAATAATTGTTGCCCAAAACGCAATTACGACGGGCCGGTTTTATGTGCCGCACCCTGTATTTGTAATAAAACCAGGTTGTCAAATTCTAACTAATCGGAATTTGAATTTCTACGGTCAATACCTCAAGCATCGCTCTGTTAAAATAATGATGGATCTGACCGTTACGATATAAAATGGAAAAGTATTTGTCATGGGCAAAATTACGATGAATTTCAATTAAATTACCATGGTCTAATTATTTCCTTGTTGAATTATCGATACTTTTTCAGTGGAAAAACGAATGAAATTTGAAACTCCCAAATCAAGGTACGTAAATCAACATAAAGAAGTTTACGTTATAAATTTTATGTCTATTTTTCTCACAACTTTATGGGTTGATTGCCCTGTGCTCTAAGCGCCCCATATAATAAACAAGCTTCAGCAATTATTATACAGCTATTGTAAGCATATATGGATATATGATGCGAAGCACTGTATTTTTTGTTGAGTTGATTTTGAGTTTAACGTCCCTTTGAGCAGCAAGGCTATATGAAACATGGACCTACCCCATGCCATAAACGTCGCCAACACCTAGTGGCCCACTCGCAGGTAAACGTCGATCGTCAATATAGGGACGAGTCGAAGGATTGCCGCTAGTGTCCCCCTGACGGCAGGGTTTCGTCGAGTCGAGACAAATATCTCGCGTCGGGATGTTGAAGTTACCACCGCGTAGAAGCGAGGACTTCGGGTTTTGGTCCGCGCTCCTTCGAGTCGTCGCGGAGAATCGAGAAGGGACCAACTCGAACTATCGCCAGTCATGTGCATGCGGTTATTATTATATATTATTTTTTCCAAACGAATTGTTCCTAAAGTGAGCTCCGGGGGTCAAAAATAACCTCTTCCTCAACATCATGAAATGAAAAATCTTGAGTGCGATAATTGTATGAATTTAGATGGCAACTGTCGTCGACCATTAGAAAGTGAGTATGGGAGAACTATGAAATAAAGTAAATTGACACGCGTCATTTTGTTATAAAATTACATGTCGAACGCATTTTATCTTATCCCAAACAGTTATCGTCTCATATATACGGCTAAAAGAGCACTCTGATTCACCACATTAAAAAGATCTCAACGATTTATTCCTTTACAAGCGACGTCTCCTTCATCGACCCCGTGGTGAAGTTGGAAGAACACCCGCCCAGTAATCATAAGGTTGGTGGTTCGAGCCCCCTCCGGGGTACTTTTAGACACCTTAATGTAAACAAGTCACACATATAGGCGATTTAACATATTGGTGGAGTAATTTTGTGGTTCATTGGTGTTTTGTGGTGTCAGAAGATACTGCCTACAATGCAGTGAGCAGAGAGGGTCAGTGAGTCACAGTGCGTCATAGTGAATGGTGGATCACGTTGAGTGGTGCGTCGCAGTGCGTCACGGTGGATGATGGGTCGCAGTGGATCACATGCTGTTGACCCACTGACCCACTAAAAAAACTCGATCAATTTGTCCCACTGACCAAACTCCAACTCTGGATTTGACACCACATAGAAAATGGAAAACCAAAAATTGCATGTTCACCATATTTTATTGTTTTACTTCAGGCAAGGGAAGAACGCGCGAATAGTATTTGTGATTTTTACTTCCTCCATGTTTCTGTGTTTTTGTCCCTGTTCTTAAAGAGTTAAAACTATAAAAGTGAGTAAAACGCGTCAAAATAGGAAACAAGGTACTGAGGAAGGTTCGATAAATTAATTAACTTTAAAAAAATAATCTAGTGCCCTGAAACACCAGATTCCAATCAATATAAGTATCTGTCCAATGCCGCACCGTGAAAAATTAGGGCCCGAGGCGAGAGCATACGGCAGCGCCTCCGTGCATGAGTTGTCAATTTAAAGTTGACTTCTCTGGACTATTCTTTCTGCATAATACTTTACTATTTTGTCATGACTGAAATCAGAAAGTTTTAGCATTATTACACTGAAATCGTAAAAGTGTAATTACTGAATTCACTGCAGCTCCATTTTTTCCTTCTCCAAGAACAGCAGTCTTGGAGTAGTGGCTTAAGCTTAGTTTCATAATGTTGGGGACGCGAGTTCAATTCCGGCTGTAGCAATTCAGGAAATTTTTATAATCTACAAAACTAATACTTCTGTACACTAATACTTCTACAGAACTAATACTTCTGTACTCTATCTGTCAGAATAATAGTGTTTGCTCCAAAGTAAGGGCAGGTGACTTAGTGATAGAGCGCTTACTTCTGGTGCGGGATGGACCTCGTTCGATCCCAGACTTAAAATTTATAGTGGATACCATCGTAGTCGTGACGAATTATTTTCGAACTATTTTCCAAAAATTAGCTTCCATCTATTACCTCTCTTTATTATTGGATCGGATTTCAGTTTAGCATCCCTTGGGTAGCAAAATTACATGAGATATGGAGCTACGGATTAACATGAGATCCGAAATGATTGCGCTTCCGCCGCGAATCGGAGCCGGGTCTCCTATGCGAAAGTCGCAGACGCTACCCAATATCCATGCGTGATCTCTCTGTCTTCATTAGCCTAGAAGGCATAACATTTAAACTTTATGGACTTCATATAATTTCAGTTCTTCCTCGATAACCAATTCTATACTGAGACAAAGTAGATCAATCAAATGTGTCCATCTTCCCTTTTTTATAATTTTAATGATGTTCTTGTAGCTTTGACCATGTTCTAAGATTCCTGTTACTTGAAATATCGTAGTTAACTTGCCTCGGTCAACGTTTCATAAAATATCCCCATAATTCTTCAATTTCTTTGAGGTTACCTTTGTGCTGCTCCTGTACCATATCGAGTTGTGCATTAATGGAAACCATGGCTAAAAATAATATACATTTCCTTTCCCCCGACTTCGATCCGATATTTTGTTCTCGAGTTATCGCTGTTTTGGGCATTTTTCCGACTGGTTTTTGGCTGGACATAGCGCCAAAAGGAAGCATTTGTGCACCCAGGCTGTCTTATCATGGTGTCAGGAATCAGCTCCCAACGCTGTCAGTGTTGTTTTGAAACACGCTCTGTATTTCTATCCTGTTTCTGATTAGCTTCTCTTTGCCAATCAATTTCCAGTATTCCGAAAACAAACCAAAAGTGAACTAAATTCACTAAATCGCCTACCCCCTATGCTTTCTTCTTGTATAGTACTTATTATATATTTATATTGCAGTTGACAGAGATTGCCAATATTGATTGAAATATCTGGTTAAAATGCTAGTATAGGAATTCCCTCTTCAGTACAGAAATTCCCTCCTTGCATCCTACCGCAATTTTAGGCGAGATAGGATTAAGTAAGATGGGAATTCCCATCTCGCCTAAAATGATAGGCATTCTTATCTTGGAGATGTAAGTGGCTGATAAATCGTTAGGCTAAGTGGGATTAGGCTAGACGGGATGGAATCATCTGAAAAGGTAGGGGGACGGTAGGTAGCGGCATGACGTCACGCCGTACCCCATGCCTATCTTTGTCCATTGTAAATGCTTAGGAAGTGGGGGGTCGCCGTACCCAGATTTTTGGAGGTGGGGATAGGGTCCCCCGCGTTCCCACGCACTTTTACCCCTGCTGCTAAGTATTAATTGCTGTGAGGACTAACGAAAAATATGTAATAATAATAATAATAATAATAATAATAATAATAATAATAATAATAATAATGCATCTGAATGATAAATGATACCTCCCAACATGGAGTTATCATGTTGAAAATTTTCGAACGCCCTGTATACTAATGTAAAATAATATATAATATAGGATATGTAAGGATGTAATGTTGTCATTTAATTTTCTTGTAATATTAAAAGGTAGGATTAAGTTAGGACGTGCATTAAAATAGGTTTAGGATATTATTTCGTATTTAATGTCTATGTTTTGTTTATTTCTATCTTAATTTCCTATATTTTTTAATAATATTCTGCTTATTTCTTTTATTTTTATCTGTAGAACGCTTTTCCTATCTCCAATCATTCTGAAAACTCTGTCAAAATTTTCTTTAAAATTTTATTCAAAAATTATTCTTCATAAAATTCTCTAGACTTTCAGCCATATTGATAGAAAATCGTCAAGATTCATTCGGTTTTGGTGCATCATCTTCAATCTTGTCTTGTGTGAAGTCAGTAGCACAGATTTACAGAATTATTTATAATTGGTCGCTTTCCTTTGAACTCTATGATAATTAGCTCATCTTCAATCTTCAGACTGTTACGTCACATTGTTGTCGTACTGTAATGGCGTCAGCCTAAGAAAGCAATCCTCTGTTATCGCCCGTCAGATATTATCGACATAAAGTGATAAAGAAAGCCGCTCCCGAACGGATTTTTACTACTAAAAGATCTAAAAAGGTTCGATTGCAAAATTTGCGATAATTTTTGCGCTATTTATTGAACGGAACGGAGCGAATAGCGAGTGGAATTAGTGAAGCGAAGCAGCCCAATGTTGTAAGTTGTCTGTATGCATTATGGACGAGGTCTGATCTCTGCAGAATAGGATCCTGAATTTTTTTGGAAGAACCGTGATAGTTAATGGCCTTTTAACTGGTTCAAAATGGACTGTATGTTGTGGAAGATGTGAGTGATAGTTGTTTATTCTGGAACTGTGAAATCCATCACAAAAATAAATAAGAATGGTTAACCGGAACGGGTACCTGTAAGGACAACATTGGATTCTGCTTGCATACAAACTCATCCGAACTGTAAGTAAGTTTTCTTTATTCCTAAAGTGGTTTCAAGCGAAGTAACTTGGTAGCCTGGATTTATGGATATTTTCTTTTAACCTCGAAATTCACCAAGTTATACCGTTGGAATGTGGTGTTTAGTGAAACATAATAATATAACTATGTCTTCGTAAATTCCCTTCCCGTAGGATCTACACAATTACTGAGACAATATGTGACGGCTTAGGCTTATCTATAAAGGGGGGGAAAATAAAAGGTAGAGCAAATACTGACGGAATATACATGCAAGTGTAAAATTTTCCTTTAGAGTGACCATCAAAATTCCTGTTATTCAAAGAAAGCAAAAATCTTGTGAAAGGCTATATGCAGTATTCTTTATTATTGTTGTGATTTTTTTTTATTTGGCTATGCATCATTTGGCTGTACATTAGAACCCAGCTAAACAAATAGGATAGGAATGACGTTCTCCGGTATAGAACATATATTCAACATATTTTATTCTTTTAAAGTTTTTTTTTAACCTTAACGTATCCGTGAAGTATGAGAAAGAAACCGAAGCTGTACTTTGATAAAAGAAGCACGATGGGTCGTTTTGTCATAAATTTCCGATAGGGGCAATTGGTTTCCTACACCGTGCGAACATTCATATAACTTTTTTTTTTTGTAACAGAATCTCATTAAAAGAAATGTGGCCTGGACTGCCAACCAAAGCGTTTTTACGTTATAAAATAAATTTGTTGGTGTGAGTGTGTAGTGTGAATGTGTCTTAGGTTAGTGTAGGTTAAGGATTTAGTGATTTCATATGTATTTGTAATAAAATGTGTAGGCAAGAAATGAATAAATATAGAAAAGGGTGCCTAGTAATTGTAGCTGCTGTGAACAGCTAAAACGTAAGATTTTTTTTTTTAAATGAAAGATATGAATGCCAATGAGAGGCACTTTCCTTAAGATAGTCGAGAATGAGTAACTATTTAATAAAAGTAATAAATATTGGGAATATGTGAAATAAAAATTGAAAGTCATGAGAGTATGTGTGCATGTGGTATTGTAAAATGGTTGGTCACGAATTGTGACACGCACGGTAAAATGATTCTGTAAAGTGTAATGCGATGTATTGTGGTGCCCCTAAACTCAATGTAAACAGTCTGTATAAAGCTTCGGTGAAACAAGTAAAGCTTCAGGTGGACAATTATGTTTTATTCCATATAACAGAGATACAGTAGAGTAGAAATTTCATAGTAAAACATGATTTAGTCGAGATCAATAGTGCGTCTTCCTATCAATCCGATAATGAATCATCGAGGGGAAAATGATATGAGTGAAACGTTACGGGGAACCCATCAGTGAATGTCACGAATCCTGAGTTTTTTTATTTATTTATTTACTTTTCCAAATTTTCGAGTTTATTTATATTTTTTTCCGTTGCGCAAACTTCATTTAGATAATACACTTGTAGGGCAGGTCTTCTGAGTTCGATCCTTTCTCCCATGACTATGGAGCGAGTGAGTACATCCCCGGTTGCGAGCTATTCTTCTGTGGTGGCCACATAGACTTGTAGCTGGTTAAACTGGTGATATACTCAAACGCACCTTGGTCCCGAGAAAGCGAACATCTGAGAACAACAGTAGACACGAATACATACATAAACAAAACAAATATTATTACTAACAAATTTGGCTACGCCAGCCAGGATGATATTCGGTGATGGAACTTGTAATGTTTCGATTATATCATTCTCAAGGAAGGATGGTCACAAAAAAAAGCGAGTTGAAGAAAGTGGTAAATCTTTATAGATGAGCAGGAATAGTTGCATATTGTCTGAGTAATTGGTAGATCCGGGGAATTTTATGAAAGTTTGTAAAAAGGAAGAGAAAATATGTCGTGTAAAAAGTTAAGTGAGACCAATCAGTCTGTGGACAAGTATAGTTGTTGTGACGAGCTAATAGAAGGAGTAAGCGTCTTTTGTGACGATTGTCAATTGTGGATTCATTCCCAATGCCAGGGATTGTCGGAAACGGAAGTCACCGAACTGCAACAAAGTGTGGAACCGTGGTATTGCAAATATTGTACTGTAAAACGTGCGGCACAGGTAGACTTGCCGGCGTCCAATGGAGAAAATGACACAGAGAGGGGTTCACTGGTAGTTCTTCCGCAGGTGACCGAGGTAGAGAATGATACTGTAGTGCAGGAATCGGTAGAGTCACAGTCCACGTCTAACTTAGCTGAACTTTTACAGCAATTTACTCAAACATTAAGTCTAAAATTTGATCAGAAATTTGGTAATGTTAGTACTCAGAACAAGTTAATGCTAATATGAACACTCAGTTAGAACAAGTTAATGCTAATATGAACACTCAGTTAGAACAAGTTAATGCTAATGTAAACACTAGATTTGAAAATGTAAACTTTGCGTTAGGGCAGATAAATGACAGATTTTCTAAAGTAACTGATAGCATTCAAGATCTCAATAACCGGTTTGAACAGTTTAAGTTAGAGACAAATACCACTATCACAGAGAAGTTCGAACGTGTAAGTAAAGACGTGGAGGAGGTACGTCAAGACGTCCAGGACCTTCAGTCCACTTTCACAAATTATCGCGAAACATTGGATGAGCGCGTAACGGATGTGGGAAAGGAGTTGCGTCTGTCGGAATGCACCGTGAATCGTAGATGTGACTCTCTAGCTAAGGAAATATCACGTCTCGAATCACAACAAAAAGACGACTATCGGCAACTTGAGATCAAAGTACAGACCCTTACGAACCGCGTCATGAATAGAGTACCTAAGGGAAATAGGAAACGTTTGTATACTGGATCCGTTGATTCAGATGGCTCAGATTCTGATGCTTTAGTGGGGGTTCCAGTATCTTCGGTTGGGGAGACTGCAACCATCACTACAGTGACGGTGTCAGGGTGCCTGTCAACGGCCAGGGATGCAATTTGTGGAAATGTCACCCAACTCTCCAGTCACATGCCAAATGAGGAGGTGAGACGGATGAATGAAAGAATTGATGGAAAGAGAAATGAAGGGGTAATTAGGCGCGTTCCTTTGACAAGTGTGACCTGTCTGCCTCATCAGTGTTGCCAACTCACGCATGTTCCACTAATGTCAGCTCAGGTTATTCCGAGTGGGGTGCGTACGAGCGTTGGAGTTCTGGAGGAGGGGCACAATCATGCGGGGACTACCATCTCCGAGAAATCTTCATTAGGTCAAAATTTAAATAACCTTGTCACTTTTGGACAAAATTCACCGACGGAAAGGGGCCCCGTATTAGAGTGTGGCACTCCTCAGAACACCAATGGACGTGCGGACACAGCAAACGGCAACAAACATATCAGCATCCGATTGTCAGAAATTCGGAACTTACCCATGTTTACAGGAGAATTCGGACAAGCTAGTTTATTCCTCGAAAACTTGGAACAGACTTTTCAATTATTAGAGGCTTCTGACCGAGAAAAATTATTATTATTGCCACGTTGTTTGACAGAGGGGGCTAGAGCTTGGTATAAAACGGTCGAAGAACAAATACGAACTTTCGATGATTTTGTTCGATTATTCAGGGACAGTTTTCTCTCTTTACGGATGGAGCGCCTACAGAAGAAATTTGTACAAAACATGCGATATGACCGGACGAAATACCCTCGTTTGAGAGACTTCGCCTGGAAGGTGATAGCGGAATATTATGCGGTCGTGCATCATCCGGATGAAGGGGAACTAATCGAAATCCTGCTTGACTGTTTGCCTCCGAATGAGTCTAAGATATTAAGAGCTGTGGAACAAAAGTCCACACAACAGTTAATCTTAAAATTAACCGAATTAGAGGGTTACCCAGAACACACTGGAACCGTGACTGAGAGAAAATGGAGGAAACCTTTCGTACGACAAGTAGTGGTCCAAAAGAGGTTTGGATAAGGAGGGAAACAAACCAAAGAGTCGTCCTCACAAACCGAAGAGACTAAGGAAAAAACTCTGATGAGTAATTCACGAGATTCCTCCAGTACGGAAGATCGGAAATCACGATATCCTTACAGGAATCGATGGAGGAATGGAAATTCCTACAACCGAAACATGAGAGGTCGTGGCCCGGGAAGACCGCGGTATGACCCATACCGAGAGAGACCAGGAGTAGCCTATGGCTATGGAAATAGTGGAGAATACGGGAATTATCCAAGTGGATCCCAGGTTTTCCCAAATGGAAATGGAACTTTCTGGTGGGATGCGTGCCAGTCCGCCATAGGCATCGGGTGTACCACCACCTGGAGGGGGTAGTGTACCCCATACAACACCTTCCCCAGGGGTGAACATGGCGACTGTGGCGGGATCGTACCCATCTCACCCGACGTTCGCACCAACGTCAGTCGGAAGTCAAACGAATGCAAACTGGACGGGAAATGCATATCGCAGTTCTCAGTAGGGGAGATTGCGAACTGCGAGATGGATTCCCTGACTCACCAAGAAGAAGAAGAAGAAGAAGACGGTAATACCACCTTGTGTAAAGTTTCGACCTATCAAAATTCATGTTTGGCGGATAATCTTGTTTTGGATAGTAAACCTTTAGTCAATTCAAAATTGAACGTTTCGAGAGAGATAGAAATTTTGGAACATCGCACAATTGCTCCTGTGTTTTCGATTTGCTTCGTGATCGATGAACGGGAATGTGAGAATGATGGTGACCGAGGGGTCACTCTCACATACCCGTCACCGACATTACAATGCTCGATTGGTGATTTATCTCTCATCTGTATCCTGGATTCTGGTGCAGATATCTCACTTCTGTCTATGGATGCGTGGAGAAAGATTCAATCAGTGTATCCATCTGCTAAGTTACGCCCAAATACTAACTTAACGTTAAAAGGATTTGCTGGAGATGAAGTTCATCATGTTAAAGGTTTTCAGGTGTTGAATTTAACCATTCAAGGTCATATTTTTGAAGTGCCACTATACGTGGTAGCCAAATTAAACCCCATTGTATTTTAGGTTACCCTTTCTTTATTAGATACAAAGTTCTCTTGGATTGTAAATCGCGGAAAGCTTCATTGGAAACAGGTTCATCAGAAATGGTAACGTGGGATCTAGAACAACCAAATCGTTGTCTGGTCGCAATTGCTGATACTTCAAAGGAACATCTAGAAGAGACTTTATTCACACCTTCGGTTACAGTAGATGATATTCAAGCATACGTCTCAAAGCGTTCAGATCTTCAACCCGAACATAGGCTGCAGCTGGCTAAATTACTCTTAAAGTACCGACGTCTGTTCACGGAGAATCCGCGAGTGGTTAAAGTGGAACCGTATCGCATACAGCTCTCCGACGACTCACCAGTGGTCGGAAAGATGTATCCGGTACCAGTTCATCTTCAAAAGGAATTTGAAGAGGTTCTAGAGAAATGGTTGCGTCTTGGAATCATTATTGAGGGACCATCTCCCTATCGATCCCCAGTTCATGTGGTTCGGAAATCCTCGGGCTCACTGAGGCCAGTTTTCGACCTGAGAGGACTCAATGAGAAGGTCATCTGTCCAAAAATCCAAGTTGAACCCATTCCTGATCTTATTGCTCGAGTCAGTGGCGCATCTGTGTTTTCAAGTTTAGATTGTACCCAATCCTATCACAGTATTCCTTTGCATCCAGACAGTTACAAGTACGTCAGCTTCGTTTATAAAGGTCATCAATATCAGCTAACGCGTTTAACTATGGGTCTTAAATCATCACCGGCGATATTTCAATCAGTCATGCATTCATTGTTCAGGTTATCATCGTTTAAAGAATATCTCATTATATACTTGGATGACGCTCTATGTTTTTCATCTTCTTTCGACGATCATTTTCATCATCTGGAAACTGTTTTCAAAATTCTTCATTCAGCTAACCTCTCATTAAATTTTCATAAATGTAACTTTCTTGCAACAGAAATTCCTTTCCTCGGACACATCATATCTGGGACTTCAGTGAAGATACATCCTAAAAGTAACGAGGCCATCAGATGCTTTCCTCTTCCACGGACGAAGAAAGCTCTACGGAGATTTCTTTGTCTTGTGGGGTGGCGAAAACGACATTTCAAGAACTTCGCTGAATTAACAGCTCCTTTTTATGACTTATTAAAGAAGGATCGGAAGATTGAGTATTCTCCAGAATTGTTACAGCGATTCGATCATCTTCGAGAACTATTAAGTAGTCCACCAGCGCTGGCTCAACCAGATTTTTCGTTAGATTTTCATCTTTACAGCGATGCCTCTGCGGAATGTCTTGCCGGGTTCGCGGCACAATTTCCTCCTGGTCATGACGACCTAGAGGTGATTGCTTACGCGAGCAGGCGGATCAAACCACATGAGATCTCTTTATCCATCTTCCAGCTCGAATTAGCAGCGGTCTTGTTTCTATGCGAGAAAGTTTCTTATTTCATTCTAGGGCGACGGACGATTGTCCACTGCGACAATGCCGCCGTAACCTATGCTTTTGGTCTTCGTATCCTTGACGCCCGAACCACTCGTTTGATCTTAAAACTCCAGCGTTTCGATCTCCAATTCGTGCACATAAAGGGCTCGGATAACGAGATTGCCGATTTACTCAGTAGGTCTCCTCCTGAGATACCGGAAGTGAAGGAAGAGCACTTCATCAATTTTTTGACGTCTGCAGATTCGACCTTCTTGGATCTTACAGAAGTAAAACGAAAACAGCACCAGGATGCATATTGTGAGAAGTTGTATAGCATCTGGAAGGATTGTCATGACAATACACGAATTTGTAAAGAAAATGGTTTGATTTATCTTCGATCTCCACAAAATTCCCATTGGTTACTGGTCATTCCTGCCAGTATGACAAAATCGGTTGTTTCGGCGATTCATAACCGTGGACATTTGGGAGTAAAGCGATGCTTATCTTTCGCCAAGGCTATGTTTCACTGGAAAGGAATGCGTGAAAGTTTCACTCAGTATATTCAGGAATGCCTTTCCTGTGCACGCACCAAGTATTCGTATCGGGTGATTCGGAAGGGATCCTATCATGTGGAGGCCTCTTCTCCTCATGAGAAGCAATGCTTAGATCTGGTAGGACCACTCCCGAATAGTCAGGGATACAAATATATTCTCACGATTCTGGACGTTTACGATCGCTTTGTGTGCTTCTTTCCACTGAGAACGGCGCACGCAAGGGAGATTGTGGCGGTCCTTGAGAGGAGATATTTTTATAATCTACCTTATCCCAAATACTTGGTGAGTGACCAGGGCCCGCAGTTCCTCTCGCGAGTCTGGAAGGAGTTTTGCCAAAAACATCGAGTACAACATATACTGACCACGCCTTATCATCCTGCTTCCCATGGCATTGTCGAAAGAAGGCATCGAGACCTCCATCAGATACTTCGTCTATATTGTCATGATAATCAAGCCAGATGGAGCTATTATCTCAAGGAGGCGCAAGACTTATGCAATCATTCAATGTGCGAATCCCTGGGATGCACTCCGGCGGAGATATTCCTCTCTTACTCAGCTTCTCAGGATTTCAAACGAAATTTCCATTGGCCAAAGGAATCTGAATCTGTACCTGACGATAAGAAATTCGTTATTTCCATACCTGCGATAAAACCGAAAAGAGAAAGGAAAGAAGAAGAAAAGAAAGGAAAAGATGAGATAAAAGAAGGTTCTCTGGTAATGTTAAAGACCCATTACTTATCATCGGTACCAAAGAAGGTATTCTCAAAATTCATGCTCACATATCTGGGACCCTATTTGGTAACTAAGCTTTTCAGGAATTCAGCTCAACTTCAAACATTATCAGGAGAGAATATTGGAGTGCAAAGCTACGACAACCTAAAACTTTTTCGATGTTCAGATCTCGAGCGACGACAACTTCTTGGCGAGGCAGAGAATCCATGAAAGCTCAAAGGCAAAAATAAAACATTTTAGGATTTTTATTAGGTTAAGAGATTTAGATTAGTCTAAATGTCGTTTATTTTTCTTTTAGTGTAGATAAATGTTGTTAGTGTATTCATGATGTAAGAAAAAAAATTTTTTCCAAGGACCGCGGAAGATGATACCTCCCAACATGAAGTTATCATGTTGAAAATTTTCGAACGCCCTGTATACTAATGTAAAATAATATATAATATAGGATATGTAAGGATGTAATGTTGTCATTTAATTTTCTTGTAATATTAAAAGGTAGGATTAAGTTAGGACGTGCATTAAAATAGGTTTAGGATATTATTTCGTATTTAATGTCTATGTTTTGTTTATTTCTATCTTAATTTCCTATATTTTTTAATAATATTCTGCTTATTTCTTTTATTTTTATCTGTAGAACGCTTTTCCTATCTCCAATCATTCTGAAAACTCTGTCAAAATTTTCTTTAAAATTTTATTCAAAAATTATTCTTCATAAAATTCTCTAGACTTTCAGCCATATTGATAGAAAATCGTCAAGATTCATTCGGTTTTGGTGCATCATCTTCAATCTTGTCTTGTGTGACGTCAGTAGCACAGATTTACAGAATTATTTATAATTGGTCGCTTTCCTTTGAACTCTATGATAATTAGCTCATCTTCAATCTTCAGACTGTTACGTCACATTGTTGTCGTACTGTAATGGCGTCAGCCTAAGAAAGCAATCCTCTGTTATCGCCCGTCAGATATTATCGACATAAAGTGATAAAGAAAGCCGCTCCCGAACGGATTTTTACTACTAAAAGATCTAAAAAGGTTCGATTGCAAAATTTGCGATAATTTTTGCGCTATTTATTGAACGGAACGGAGCGAATAGCGAGTGGAATTAGTGAAGCGAAGCAGCCCAATGTTGTAAGTTGTCTGTATGCATTATGGACGAGGTCTGATCTCTGCAGAATAGGATCCTGAATTTTTTTGGAAGAACCGTGATAGTTAATGGCCTTTTAACTGGTTCAAAATGGACTGTATGTTGTGGAAGATGTGAGTGATAGTTGTTTATTCTGGAACTGTGAAATCCATCACAAAAATAAATAAGAATGGTTAACCGGAACGGGTACCTGTAAGGACAACATTGGATTCTGCTTGCATACAAACTCATCCGAACTGTAAGTAAGTTTTCTTTATTCCTAAAGTGGTTTCAAGCGAAGTAACTTGGTAGCCTGGATTTATGGATATTTTCTTTTAACCTCGAAATTCACCAAGTTATACCGTTGGAATGTGGTGTTTAGTGAAACATAATAATATAACTATGTCTTCGTAAATTCCCTTCCCGTAGGATCTACACAATTACTGAGACAATATGTGACGGCTTAGGCTTATCTATAAAGGGGGGGAAAATAAAAGGTAGAGCAAATACTGACGGAATATACATGCAAGTGTAAAATTTTCCTTTAGAGTGACCATCAAAATTCCTGTTATTCAAAGAAAGCAAAAATCTTGTGAAAGGCTATATGCAGTATTCTTTATTATTGTTGTGATTTTTTTTTATTTGGCTATGCACCATTTGGCTGTACATTAGAACCCAGCTAAACAAATAGGATAGGAATGACGTTCTCCGGTATAGAACATATATTCAACATATTTTATTCTTTTAAAGTTTTTTTTAACCTTAACGTATCCGTGAAGTATGAGAAAGAAACCGAAGCTGTACTTTGATAAAAGAAGCACGATGGGTCGTTTTGTCATAAATTTCCGATAGGGGCAATTGGTTTCCTACACCGTGCGAACATTCATATAACTTTTTTTTGTAACAGAATCTCATTAAAAGAAATGTTGCCTGGACTGCCAACCAAAGCGTTTTTACGTTATAAAATAAATTTGTTGGTGTGAGTGTGTAGTGTGAATGTGTCTTAGGTTAGTGTAGGTTAAGGATTTAGTGTTTTCATATGTATTTGTAATAAAATGTGTAGGCAAGAAATGAATAAATATAGAAAAGGGTGCCTAGTAATTGTAGCTGCTGTGAACAGCTAAAACGTAAGATTTTTTTTTAAAATGAAAGATATGAATGCCAATGAGAGGCACTTTCCTTAAGATAGTCGAGAATGAGTAACTATTTAATAAAAGTAATAAATATTGGGAATATGTGAAATAAAAATTGAAAGTCATGAGAGTATGTGTGCATGTGGTATTGTAAAATGGTTGGTCACGAATTGTGACACGCACGGTAAAATGATTCTGTAAAGTGTAATGCGATGTATTGTGGTGCCCCTAAACTCAATGTAAACAGTCTGTATAAAGCTTCGGTGAAACAAGTAAAGCTTCAGGTGGACAATTATGTTTTATTCCATATAACAGAGATACAGTAGAGTAGAAATTTCATAGTAAAACATGATTTAGTCGAGATCAATAGTGCGTCTTCCTATCAATCCGATAATGAATCATCGAGGGGAAAATGATATGAGTGAAACGTTACGGGGAACCCATCAGTGAATGTCACGAATCCTGAGTTTTTTATTTATTTATTTACTTTTCCAAATTTTCGAGTTTATTTATATTTTTTTCCGTTGCGCAAACTTCATTTAGATAATACACTTGTAGGGCAGGTCTTCTGAGTTCGATCCTTTCTCCCATGACTATGGAGCGAGTGAGTGCATCCCCGGTTGCGAGCTATTCTTCTGTGGTGGCCACATAGACTTGTAGCTGGTTAAACTGGTGATATACTCAAACGCAACTTGGTCCCGAGAAAGCGAACATCTGAGAACAACAGTAGACACGAATACATACATAAACAAAACAAATATTATTTCTAACATAAATATATTTTTTCAACTTTTATTACAATTGCTGTCTGTTCTCGTGAATCTGGTTATATTGTTTTTGTAAGGAATAAAGAGGCTTCAAACAACAATATGATTTGTATAAAAGAAAAAAAGCCTTATCAGTTGTATTACAAACTGTCAACTGACCTTTTGTCTGTTTCTTTTAAAACACAATGGCACAGAAGTCACCACGCCTGCTGTGTGCTTGCTTTTTTGCCTCAGGCAGCTTCAGTACTAAAGTTAAGACTTTCATTCTGTCAATTTATCATTATTACAATATATTTTGTAACTTAATAACTCTTTAACTATATCTTGAATATCCGACCGATCGCAATCAAATTTTTAAGATATATATGAGGTTTGGATCTGGAGACATTTTTGTAATTTCATTTTAACGGTACATCCTAGGGTGTGGGGAGGGGGACATATAAATAGAAATTAATAAAACCCAATAACTTTTGAACCACCCAACCAATCTCCATCTAATTTTCAACAAATATGAGGGTCGGGCCTTTTGTGTTTCTTTTTTTCTTTTTTTATCGTTCACTTTGACGAGCCAATGCAGGGAAGAGGAGGAGGAGATATATGTAAAAAATAAAATAAATATGACTGCCTTTGTGAATTCATCACTCTTGAACCACCCGACCGATCTAAATCAAATTTTCAACATACATGAGTTCAGGGGCAGGGATTACTTTAGGCTATTCACTTTGATAAAGCAACGTAGGGGAGGGCGAGAGGGAGAGAAATTTAAAAATGATCAAAAATGACCAATATTAGTGTTGAATCCATAGTTTTCGGGCCCGATGAGACAAACAGTGACACTTCTGATGCTGTTTCAATCGAAATTCAGCCCTAATAGTTGGGAAGGGGGGTACAATGGAGGAAAGGAGTATAAATATTTAAAAATGATTGAAACTGAGTAATATTAGTGTCGAGTCAATAGTTTTAGGAGTAGCTGTGATTAACAGTGACAATTCTGATTCCGTGTGCCGCAGCACGAGGGAGGGGGAGCTGTATATAATAATAATAATAATAATAATAATAATAAATGACCAATATTAGTGCCTAATCCATAGTTTTCGGGATCATTCTGATGAACTGTGACATTTTCGATCCGGTTTAAATGCAAAATCAGCTCCGCCACTTGCGGGAAGGGGAGAAAGTGATATATAAAATGATCGATAATGGCCACTATCAGTGTCAAATTTATAGCTTTCTGGGTCGCTTAGATGAACAGTGGTACTTTCCATCCCGTTTAAATTCAAATTCAACCCCCACAACTTGGGGGAGAGGGAGGAAGAGATATTTAAAAATAATGAAAAATGACCGATAATTAGTGCTGAATCCACATTTGTGGGGGGTCGCTGAGATGAACAGTGACATTTTCGATGCCATGGCCCGCAACGTGGGGAGGAGGAAATATACATATAAATGACCGAAAATGACCATTATTGGTGTCGAATGCATGATTTTTGGGGTCTCCGAGATGATCAATGATCTTTGCGATGCTGTTTCAATTGATGCCATTAAAAACGAAAACAGCATATTTCACGGGTACTAAACACATGAAATACGGAGATGTGCTTTTAAATTTTCATTTCAACTTAGCAAAGCGGGTAATATATGCTAGTAATACTAATAAAGCTCAGTATTGTCCTTTCTCTATTTCAAAACCTCCTATTTTTAAAATCTCTTTCCCATAATATCTATTACTGGAGCTATCAGTATATTTTTGTTTTCGTCCTTATACAACAGTAAGGTTATAAAGGAAGGTCTTTTTAATGTGGGTTCGGAACTTGAATCTGTTTGGCCGTTCCCAACCATACTATCTCGCCTCCAGAAAAACTGGATTACAGGGCAGAGTCTAAAGCAAGAAATTTCTCTTTTTTGGTAAAAAAAAAAACTTTACTTCGCATACTAGTCATAGCACATGTTTAGAGGTTTTTCAACGAATCTGTATGAAACGAGACCTGCAAATGACACAGGACTGAAAGTTGAGCTTACACCAGGAGTCGAATCTAGTATCATACTAAAACAAAAAAATCCTAATGGCTGACTACTTTAATGCTCATAAATCATTCTCATGTAAAAATTTAGGGTGAGCCCTTCCCCCTAGACTCCCCATGGATACGGGCCTGTGTGACCCCCACCCCTGAACACAATTTTTGGAAGAAAGCCTCTATTCTTCCTTTTGTCTGTCTAGTTTACTGAAAACATGAAAAGCAAACTAGGTCACAGAGCATAGAGTTGGAAATGATTGACATCTTGCATTGCAGACATATTTCGTACCGTTGATGATTTTGGGAGGTTTTCCAGGGACAAAATTCCCCTCGGAGTTATATCTCCTATGGTGCTGAATATGAGTTGAGTTGATTTTGTCGTCCCTTTCAGCAACGAGGCTATATGAGACGGGACCTATTGATTAATCGTGAAATCCGAACTACATGAGCTCTCACCGGAATCGAACCCGGGTCTCTCACGCCAAAGGCGCGTACACTAACCACTTAGCCACGAAGAAGCTCGGAGCTCATATTAGAAAAGAAGAAAGCACATTATGGGAATTTCAGTGCAGACAACTAAGTACGACGACTGTTAAATGAATATTTTTCATCTTGAATATATTGTAATAATGGTCAATCTTATTCGATAATGTCATTTAAAAAAATAGCATTCTCTTTTCTGTAACTTACTACAGTATACAAGTTAAATTTCAAGTTTACAAGTATACAATTTTAAGTTTGGGTTGTACGCATAATTGTATGGAAAATTTTATACTTTTTACCCTTTACGTTGGTCTACTTACTTTGATTTGGAACTTTGAAATTTCATCATTTTTTTCCACTGAAAAGTATTGATAATTCAACAAGGAAATAATTATACTATGATAATTTAATTGAAATTTCTCGTAATTTGGCACATGGCAAACAGCAGTGTGGTAATTGAAGGGGAAGAAGGAGGGAAATTCCCATTCACCTTTGAACACTTTCCAGGAACCTCGTTCCCTTTCGCTTTCTAGACGGGGGAGGGAACTTGGTAATGGCATCAAACCTTCATGTGTAATTACAAAAATTAAATTTATAAACAAATAAGAAATAATCAGTTTATCAGGCTTTAATTGATAATTTATTCACAAGATTCCCTATCAAAGGCGTGGTAGATGAAGTTTTTGTTCTACATGGGTCGACATTGCCAACTGACATGATCGATATGGAAAAGATGTTGTATGGTGATAGAGAGATGATACTTCTTGCTGAGTATTTCAAAGCTTACCAAGAAAAATCGTTATCAGACTTAAGTCTAACAAGTAGATTGTCGATGAGAAGTTGCAGAAATCGCGTAGAAGTATTATCAATTTCCACGACAGAGTGGGAATGGGGATTTTCCCTTATGAATTTACAGATGACTGATATTAGAAATAGACTAAGTGGTCAAACATTGTCTAACTTGTTGCTCATCAATGTTAATGGCCTACCGCTAGACATGCTCAAAGTAGACGAGCTAGTTATTTCTTGGCTGAAAGATGGACATCATTCCACTGCGGATGATTTACCGACAAAAAGTTACCAACAGGAAATAAATCCAATTTCAGATTTGTTTTAAGGTGGAATATTACGAGTTACGGAAAATCTATAGTTGTATTATTAATGGCTTATTTGTGTTATTCAACTTTGTACCTAATTTTTAGTAAGTCTCTTCTTTGTTTTAGGTAAACTACTTTGAATAAATATTCATAATAATTGCTATTATGCATATTTGTAACTTAAATTTAACGTGGTGTTTTAGTGATTACACAAATTACAATTATGAGCATACTTTATGGAAATGCTCTTACATAGGGTACCCGAGTACCTTTATACCCTACGAAAAACTCATTTTTCTGTTCTTTTGTGAGACAAATACTGTGAACTGAGAAACCATAACCTTTTCCATATTGTACAGGGGTATTTTCGTGCAAATAGAAGTTTCTTGTGGAATGCGCTTAGAAATTAACACTTGCAAGAATACTCTCTCAGTACAAGTATATTTTAGGCACACACTAATTTCCCCCCACCTCGAACTGTTTAAATTTCCTCACTGACAAACACTTTACCATTTTATATCGTAAAGGTCAGTTCCACCGTTATTGTAAGAGAGTAGTGCTTGAGCGACTGACTAGAAATTCAAACTCCGATTAGTGACAATTTCACAGTCTTGTTTTATTACAAGTGTAAACTCTTTAGTCAGTTCAGAAGAGGCCGTGGATCGTGTTCAGACTTGATAACGATTGATTTTGGTGAGTCAGAGTAGATCAAAGTGGATGGGAGTGGTTCATTGTGGGTGGTGGGTCACGGTGGGTCAGAGTGGGTCACCGTGGGCGGTAAGTCAGAGTGGGTCATCGTGGATGGTGGGTCATGGTGAGTCACAGTGGGTTACGGTGGGTGGTGGGTCAAGTGGGTCACGGTGGGTCACGGTGGGTCGTGGGTCAGAGTGGGTCATGGTGGGTGGTGTCAGTGGGTCGTGGGTCACAGTGGGTGGTGGGTCAGTGGGTCGTGGGTCAAGTTTTCATTGACCCACGCCAACTCTGTCTCCTATGGTGCTGAATATGAGTTGAGTTGATGTTGTCCCTTTCAGCAGCGAGGCTATATGAGACGGGACCTACTGATTAATCGTGAAATCCGAACTACATGAGCTCTCATCGGAATCGAATCCGGGTCTCTCACGCCAAAGGCGCGTACACTAACCACTTAGCCACGAAAAAGCTCGGAGCTCATATTAATAAAGAAGAAAGCACATTATGGGAATTTCAGTGCAGACAACTAAGTACGACGACTGTTAAATGAATATTTTTCATCTTGAATATATTGTAATAATGGTCAATCTTATTCGATAATGTCATTAAAAAAATAGCATCCTCTTTTCTGTAACTTACTACAGTATACAAGTTAAATTTCACACACTGTGCAAAAGAGGGGAAGGGATTACAACGTACGATGGGCTTTGCTTCCTATCCGATTAACAAAATCTTTCTTGTAAAATTCAGCGTTGCAAAGAACCTGTGTGACTGACTGATAGCTACACATAAATTGACAGAATGAAAGTCTTAACTTTAGTACTGAAGCTGCCTGAGGCAAAAAAGCAAGCACACCGCAGGCGTGGTGGCTTCTGTGCCTCGTAACATTGTGTTTTAAAAAAAACAGACAGAAGGTCAGTTGTCAGTTCGTAATACAACTGATAAGGCTTTTTTTCTTTTATACAAATCATATTGTTGTTTGAAGCCTCTTTATTCCTTACAAAAACAATATAACCAGATTCACGAGAACAGACAGCAATTGTAATAAAAGTTGAAAAAATATATTTATCATTCAGATGCATTATTATTATTATTATTATTATTATTATTATTATTATTATTATTATTATTATTACATAATATTTTTCGTTAGTCCTCACAGCAATTAATACTTAGCAGCAGGGGTAAAAGTGCGTGGGAACGCGGGGGACCCTATCCCCACCTCCAAAAATCTGGGTACGGCGACCCCCCACTTCCTAAGCATTTACAATGGACAAAGATAGGCATGGGGTACGGCGTGACGTCATGCCGCTATCTACCGTCCCCCCACCTTTTCAGATGATTCCATCCCATCTAGCCTAATCCCACTTAGCATAACGATTTATCAGCCACTTACATCTCCAAGATAAGAATGCCTATCAATTTAGGCGAGATGGGAATTCCCATCTTACTTAATCCTATCTCGCCTAAAATTACGGTAGGATGCAAGGAGGGAATTTCTGTACTGAAGAGGGAATTCCTATACTAGCATTTTAACCAGATATTTCAATCAATATTGGCAATCTCTGTCAACTACAATATAAATATATAATAAGTACTATACAAGAAGAAAGCATAGGGGGTAGGCGATTTAGTGAATTTAGTTCACTTTTGGTTTGTTTTGGGAATACTGGAAATTGATTGGCAAAGAGAAGCTAATCAGAAACAGGATAGAAATATAGAGCGTGTTTCAAAACAACACTGACAGTGTTGGGAGCTGATTCCTGACACCATGATAAGACAGCCTGGGTGCACAAATGCTTCCTTTTGGCGCTATGACCAGCCAAATACCAGTCGGAAAAATGCCCAAAACAGCGATAACTCGAGAACAAAATGTCGGATCGAAGTCGGGGGAAAGGAAATGTATATTATTTTTAGCCATGGCTTCCATTAATGCACAACTCGATATGGTACAGGAGCAGCACAAAAGTCACCTCAAAGAAATTGAAGAATTATGGGGATATTTTATGAAACGTTGACCGAGGCAAGTAAACTACGACATTTCAACTAACAGGAATCTTAGAACACGGTCAAAGTTACAAGAACATCATTAAAATTATAAAAAAGGGAAGATGGACACATTTGATTGATCTACTTTGTCTCAGTATAGAATTGGTTATCGAGGAAGAACTGAAATTATATGAAGTCCATAAAGTTTAAATCTTATGCCTTCTAGGCTAATGAAGACAGAGAAATCGCGCATGGATATTGGGTAGCGTCTGCGACTTTCGCATAGGAGACCCGGCTCCGATTCGCGGCGGGAGCGCAAGCATTTCGGATCTCATGTTAATCCGTAGCTCCATATCTCATGTAATTTTGCTACCCAAGGGATGCTAAACTGAAATCCGATCCAATAATAAAGAGAGGTAATAGATGGAAGCTAATTTTTGGAAAATAGTTCGTGAAATGAGAATGTAGGAGAAAACAGGATAATTCCGAGAAATCTCACGACTACGATGGTATCCACTACAAACTTTAAGTCTGGGATCGAACGAGGTCCATCCCGCACCAGAAGTAAGCGCTCTATCACTAAGTCACCTGCCCCTACTTTGGAGCAAACACTATTATTCTGACCGATGTATCGATATACTAAGTAATGTTTGTGATAAACCAACATACAAGAAGTACAAACGGTCAGAATGTGGGATTCGTGGAGTTTCCTTTGTGAGAAAATGGTAAGTACGTTTTTTTATGTCAGTTATTCTTAACTGGATGTCCGCGTCTTTTAGGGATTGGGGGAGGACACGATGACTCAGTGCTAAACACTTGTTTCTGGTACGCGGGGCCTCTGGTTCGATCCTCAGCCAAGAAACTTTGTGGTGGACACCATCGTATCGTGTGTGGGTTTTCTCGGGATACTTCAATTTCCTTCCACATTCTCATTCCATCATATCTTCCATCAACATTCACTTGCTTTAATCATTGTCTCCCTTAGCCTAAAGAGCATAATCGTGGTTCGTTAAAATGAAATACTTCATTTCATTTTACAGGGGTTGCTTACAGTTTGTCGGTGGGTTACCGTTAATATAAGTTTTCAATAGGTTATATTATTGATACTAATATTTGTAAGAAAGAAGGAGTCTATGAGGCTCATAATTTTGAAAGGCTAAGAACTACAATTGAACGTTGATTGTAAGAAATGCTAAAGGTACGAACTAAATTTGATTTGTGAGTCTTTTAGCATTATTAGTCGTATTATGGACAAAAAATAACTCGTATCTACAAACCAAGAAAACTAACAGTGAAATTTGATATTCGACAGTGAAATATAATAATATACAACTTGGACATCAAATTTCGAGGTTAGTTTTCTTGGCTTTGGACATGTTCAACATAAATGTGTTTTCGTGATAGTCCAAACTTTCAACATACGAGTATCAGTCTCCTAGATTTTTGTAAATAACTATGAAGATTATCCTAAATCTAACAACTAAGTACAGATACCGATCACTAAAGTTCATAATTGACTTTTGAGAACATGCTGGCCCTAACTGATATATCACATCACTACCTTTCCATTTCCAAAATTATCACTTATTTCAAAATGGCGGATTTGAAGGTGCCGCCAGAGGTTCGCGATCTACTCTGCCCATTCTTCTTCTGTCAATATGAGAAACTATCACCGTTTGCATTGTCTATCTTTCACTATTTTCATGATTCAATAGTTTATTTGATGTATTTCAATAACATAGCATAGCCCTCCTCCCATAAATTTTGTCCCCCCTCCGTTTCTTATGGCGTTCAGCCCTTATAACTTTGCACATATACTTATTTCCATATCTTCTATCAATCGCACTAAGTCTCATCCCGCAACTCGATTCATCAATTTGGACCCTTTACTTGTCAGGCAATTTCTTATTGATGGAAATACAAGGAAAACGGTTCTACAATGACAAGTGTAACACTCCGATTTTGATAAAATTTTGGTAGGTAGATACTACACAGAAAATAAACTAATACGTGTATTTTTATTTTCTGCGATAAAGTTGTTTCAGGGGGTGATAAACCAGACCCAAAATTTTGAGAATTGACTCCCGATTTAATAACAAGTGGACCGAAGTGAATGAAATTGTGCACAGATATTGTAGACATAAAATGAGGAAATACGGGTTTCGTATTTTCCTAAAAAAACGGTTAGTTGGGGCACAGACCCCTCCAAATCTTTGATCACGAAATATCAAAAGTGCTAATAACAGTTTGCCAAAGTGCCTACAGAACATGAAGAATTGTAACGAAATTTTGTGTAGTGACAATATGCGAAAAAAAAACTAATGCGCTTTTTTTACTTTCTGTGGAAAAACGGTAAAGGAGAAAAGGCCCCCACACAAAATTTGGAAAATTGACGCCCAAAAGGCAAAAACAAGTGGACCGAAGTGAATGAAACTGTGCTCAAATTTTGCATAGGTAAGATGAAGGAATACGTGTTTCGTATTTTTCTGTAAAGAAAAAACTTTTGGGTGGACCGAGGCGTCTGGTGGCGGAAGGAGTGGACAGAAGCGAAAGAAATTGTGTGTAGATATTGGATATGTAAAATAAGACCTTTCGTGTTTCACAAGTGTATCCATCGGATTTTTCAAATTTGGAAGATCAACAGTAAGCACAAACAGTATATATAGTATAATATTTCGGGAGGCACCTTTAACGCTTACAATGTTTTCGTGATCAAATGTTTGGAGGGCTCCGTGCCCCACCCAACCATCTTTTTTTTCAGGAAAGTACGAAATTCGTATTCACTTATTTTGTGTGTAAAATATCTGTGCATAATTTCATTCACTTCGGTTCACTTCTTCTTGCCTTTCGGGCGTAAACTTTCAAAATTTTGGGTGATAGTTTTGCCCTCTGAAACCGTTTTTCCGCAGAAAATAAAAACCCGTATTCATTTATTTCTTGCGTATTGTCAACACGTAAAGTTTCCCTGCAATTCTTCATGTCCTTTACACATTTGACCTAGTGTTACTAACACTTTTCATATTTCGTGGTCAAAGGTTTGGAGGGGTCCGTGCACCAAACAACCGATTTCTTTTTAAGAAAATACGAAACCCGTACCCTCATTTAACGTCTGCAATGTCTGTTCACAATTCCATTCAGTTCCGTTAACTTCTTTTTGCCTTTCGGGCGTCAACTTTTAAAATTTTCTGTGCGAGCTTTTGTCCCCTAAAACCGTATTTCCGCAGTAAACAAAACAACTCATATTCGTCTATTTTTCGCGTATTGTCCATACACAAACTTTCTTTGCAATTCGTCATGTCCTTTACGCACATCTGACATACTGATACTAGCACTTTTGATATTTCTTGATCAACTGTCTGGATGGTTCCGTGCCCCACCCAACCGTTTGTTCCAGGAAAATACGAAACCCGTATTCCTTAATTAGATGTCTGCAATATCTTCTCGCAATTTCATTCACTTCCGTCCACTTCAACTTGCCTTTCAGGCATAAAATTTCAACATTTTGGGTGGGAGCTTTTGCTCCCGAAAATCGTTTTTCCACAGAATATAAAAACAGAATTGATCAAGGTTTGGAGGGGTCTGTGCACCACCTAACAGTTTTTCCAGGTAAATACGAACCCGTATACGCACATTTTATGTCTACAATATGTGTGCAAAATTTCATTCACTTTGGTTCACTTCTTATCTTTCGGGCGTAAATTTTCAAAAGTTTGGGGTGGCTTCTTTTGCCCCTGAAACAGTTTTTCCGCAGAAAATAAGAAAAAAGCCGTAATCCTTTTATTCGCGTATTGTCTATACGTAGTTTCGTTGCGATTTTTCATGTTCTTTACACACATTTGACATAGTGTTACTAGCACTTCTCAAATTTCGTGATCAAAGGTTTGGAAGGGTCCGTGCTTACCCAACATTTTTTTTTAGAAAATACGAAACCCGTATCCTCATTTTACGTGTGCAATCTCTGTTCACAATTTTATTCACTTCGGTTCACTTCTGCTTGCCTTTCGGGCGTCAGCTCTAAAAATTTTACGTGGGGACTTTTGCCCCCTAAAATCGTTTTTCCACAGAACATAAAAACCCGTATTCGTTTATTTTTGGCGTATTGTCGATACACAAAGTTTCGTTGCAATTCTTCATGTCCTTTACACACATTTGACATAGTGTTACTAGCACGTTTCATATTTCGTGTTCAAAGGTTTGGAGGGGCTCGTGCCCCACCCAACCTTTTTTTAGGAAAATACAAAACCCGTATACCCACATTTTATGTCTACAATATGTGTGCAAAATTTCATTCCCTTCGGTTCACTTCTTTAATCTTTCGGGCGTTAATTTTCAAAATTTTGGAGTGGGTTCTTTTGCCCCCTGAAACCGTTTTTCCGCAGAAAATCAAAAACCGTATTCCTTTGTTTCTTGCGTGTTGTCTATACGTAAAGTTTCGTTGCAATTCTTCGTGTCCTTTACACACATTTGACATAGTATTACTTGCACTTTTCATATTCCGTGATCAAAAGTTTGCAGGGGTCCGTGCCCCACCCAACATTTTTTTTCAAGAAAATTCGATACCCGTATCCTCATTTTACGTCTGCAATCTCTGTTCACAATTTCATTCACTTTCGTTCACTTCTCCTTGCCTTTCGGGCGTCAGCTTTAAACATTTTGCGTGGGGACTTTTGCCCCCTAAAATCGTTTTTCCACAGAACATAAAAACCCCTATTCGTTTATTTTTGGCGTATTGTCCATACACAAAGTTTCGTTGCAATTCTTCATGTCCTTTACACACATTTGACATAGTGTTACTAGCACGTTTCATATTTCGTGATCAAAGGTTTGGAGGAGCTTGTGCCCCACCCAACCTTTTTTTAAGGAAAATACGAAACCCGTATCCTCATTTTACGTCTACAATTCATTCGCATGCACTTCGGTTCAGTTGTTCTTGAATTTTCCGTTGTCAACTTTCAAAATATTTGGTGAGGCTTTTATATTAAACCTTCACATTATGTAACTTTTTTTCTTTTTATGAGATTATTTTTTGTTGCGGAGGAGGAGAGAAATGCTTTCCTGTGATATGTGTTTCTTGCCATTGATCTTGTTTGAACTGCTTAAGTAAGATCATGTTGTAACTTTTGATGTCATCCAACTCCGCCACGATAATAAAATTGTCATTTTCAATAATTCGTTTTATTCTGTTATTTGCAGTTTGCCACACTGATATATTTGTTACAAAATTGAGGTTTGGTCCAGCGCCTTTCGAATTCGCAACCAACCGAAGCGCCGAGCTTTTTGGGTTGCCTGCTATTGCAGGAAAAGGAGAATTGCAGGTGGTAATGCACTTTTGGAGTCGTGTTTACAAGCATATGATGGACATACTGAGATAAAATTATTTATGTTCCTTATTCAACTACATGATTTATTTCTGCTACGAATCCACGCAAAACTTACAATGAACAGAAAAAATGGCATACTGGCAGTGGACATTGAAACTGAAACACTGGCAGAAAGCCATGATTTGTATTTAACAAGGTGTTGGGGAGCCTTTGGCGGCCGGTACAACAGCAACACGAATTAGAAAGGATTTATAGAGATCCTGCACCGTTTGCAGAGAAGTTTTCACCCATTCCTCAAAAAGTGCAGTGACAAGTTCAGCACGTGAACGTGGTGGAGGGCAATGTTTCTTCACTTGATCCTCTAAACAAACCTCATATAGGCTCAATAATGGGTTGAGATCCGGCGATTGAGCGGGCCATGGCAGATGTTCAACCTCATTGTCATGCTCATCGAAACACTGTAGGTTTAGCAGTATTAATGGGATAGTTATCATCCTGGAACACTGCATCACCATCCGCGAAGTATGTTCGAACCATAGGGTTTAAATGAACCTCTAGAATGGTCCTATGGTCCTTGGCAGTGACGCAACCCTCTAGAACAAAAAGGGACCCACAATCTGTCACCATACTGCATCCTAAACCATCATGGATCCGTCTCCATGTTTGACTGAGGATCAAACAGTCTGGGCTGTATGCATCAGAGAGGCTTCACCAGACAAACATTGTTGTTTGGAAAACAGTTTAGCTGGACTTACCCGAGAGTACGAGGTGTGTTAGAAAAGTAATGAGACTGATTTTGTACTAACTAAAGTTTTTATGTTTTTCAAACAACAATGTTATCCCCTTCAAAGTAGTTCACTTGGGCAGCTATGCACCGGCGGAGTCGTTGTTCCCACTCTTTGTAGCAGCGCTGGAAGTCTTCAACTGGCATGGCGTTTAACTGGTCAGTCACAGTTTTTGAACGTTCTCCAGATTTCCAAAATTACGTCCTTTTAGGACATGTTTCAATTTCGGGAAAAGGAAAAAGTCATAAGGACTCAAATCAGGTGAATAGGGGGGGGTTGAAGAACAACAGGAATGGGTTTTTAGGTCAAAAATTCACTCAACGCACACGTTTTTTCGATTGTCCTTCTGTTCACTTGTGAGGTTTTTCGGCACCGTTTTGGCACAAATCTTTCGCATGTTCAAATCGTCTGTCAAAATTTGATGTACTGTGAAAGTGTTTAAATTTAACTGTTGATTCATTATCCTTATTGTTAAGCAAAGGTCTGATCTCACAAGAGCCCTCATACATTCAACGTTTTCATCAGTTTTTGAAGTTGAAGGTCTCCCTCAGCGAGGTTCATCTTCAACGTCTTCTCGGCCTTCCAAAAATGATTTGTGCCAGCGGAAAACTTGTGTTCTTGATAAGCAATGTTCCTCATAGGCCTGTTTCAACTTTTCAAAAGTCACACTCGCGGATTCACCAAGTTTAACACAACACTTTATTGCACAACGTTGCTCTAAATTCCGATGCTCCATTTCTGTAGCACATAACAAAAACACAACTTCACTGATGGCGCTGTCAAAAATAATGTGTTAGCTGTACGGAGTTGTAACTGAGGAAGTGGAAGGGATAAACAAACCGGTCTAGCGCAGACCGGTAGACACAACGTTTCCAGATCACCCGCAGTGTTGTCAGTCTCATTACTTTTCTCATACACCTTGTATGACACGTTTTAGGTCCAGGTTTTATGCTTCTGACCCACTGAACCCGTTTTGCGGCATTTGTGCTACTGATGAAAGGCTTCAGTATCCTAACCCTGCCATGGCTGTTGGTTTTATGCAGATATCAACAGACTGTTTTCATGCACACAGGATCTGTGATGAGTGCATTCATTTCTGCGGTGATTGCCGATGCGGTTGTTTTCAGTTTCCGTGCAGCAACCCTAGCCAATATTTTGACGTTTCTTTCAGACAACTTCCGTTTTCTCCTGCAGTTGCTCCTCCAGAATGGTGGTTCGTCCTTCCTGTTCATATGCACATCATCCTGGATATTGTAGCTCGTGAGACGACTCAATGTTGTAGTTTTAGACACAGATGCACCTGCTAGACACGCCCCTACGATCTGCCCTCTTTTGAAGTTTGACATGCCCCCATTATACCACTCTACACACGCGATTTGACGTTCACTGACGAACTTCCTCTACTGGAGTGTCTACCAAGGACCTGCACACGTGACTATTGCCCTAAAGTACGATATAAACTACCAGATGGCTCTGGTGAGCCCCGCGAAGATACTGTCCTATTTGCGCCGGTGTTTCAGTTTCAATGTCCACTACCTGTAGCTCTCTTAAATATTCTCCAGAAGAGTTGTCACCACAGACCAAAACAAAACAATAAAAGCTATAGCCTCCCCCTCTACATTTTTGTTATTTTGTATTTGATTTATGGATGAGTTAAATGATTTCGCCACTTCCGCTCTCAACTTAAGTGCAAGGATCTAAAACTGATTTCCGGTTCCAAACAATTCTTCTCCTAGGTAAAGAAAACAGTGTGGTGTGTGTTTCACTTTATTTTCATTAAATGTTTCCCTCCCTTACTTAAAATCTATTTGCTCTTTAAAGTTCCCTCTTCCAGAAACTTAAATTCTCTCTGTTATAATAGTTATGAGTCAATGCAAAACATAATCACTGTAAGTTCCTTATGTAGCTCACGTCTTTGGAGCACATCGAAAACAAATGAACAAGTACTGATGGAAATACGTCATGCTTAATCTGTCAATCGTGCGTACTGTATTATGCTTCTTGTTTCATGTTTCTAGGAAATGAGTTACTAGAATTTGAAAATTGCATTTAGTTCAAACAGTCATGCACTATCTAGGGTTTTACACGGCAAAACTAGCTTGGTCAAAGGCTAAGTGTATAAGTAAGATGCCAAAACAACAAAGACCTTTTCACAGACAATGTAGTGTACATATCTGATCTCTCATATGGAGTCTAAAAATTTTCTAAACGTTGCATTCCGAAACTTGAAAGTTTTTCGCTGAAGGACTTTTTTTTTATTATTATTATTATTTCCAATGTACGTGTAACATAATTTCTATTAAATGAAAGGAATTCATCCCTAAATTCTTAGAACTGTGAAATATTTCTGTTTAAGATTTAAACTTCCATTTAATAAGCGGTCCGTTGAAGACAGTGTTTACTCTACTTATAGTTGCTATTAATAGACTATTAACTATGCAATAGACACCAATATGACATGTTTTTAGAGCATGATTTATAAATTTCGATAGTAATAACGTAACTACGAAATCCAGATCAAGTCAAATGAAAACCTGATGAATATTTAACGGAAATACCATTTGGTTTCTGACTCATTGGAGTTTAACATTCTTCTACCGTACTAAGGCTGAGACGGGAGTTACGGCTTGAAGTCGGGTCCGAACCACTATTCTGCTTTTAATCCGAGGCTTTTGTGGCTTCACTGTGGATCCGTAACATATCGAAATCATGTGCATTTATCACTTGGTCATGAAGGAATACAAAATACAATGCGCATTAAACGCCATAAGTACATTCCATTCCTACGTTCTATTTGTCCTGAAGTAATGACTTCAAGTTCAACAAAAATGAACAATGAAATAATAAATAATTTCACATGTAATATCCTTGTTAATACTATTGCCGAAATATATCTTAAATACACGCTTTCAAGCTTAACGTGGTTGATAAAAGCGTGAGGCACTTAAAGGTAAAACCACATCAAGATCTTGAAGGTGAGATAGTGGAGTTGGAAACTGCCTATACTGCAAGGGATTCAAGCCCCGATCATAGCTCGGAGTCCATGTTAATATAAGCCCCGTCTTCCATATCCTTGATGTTGCCTAAGGACACAAAACGTAAAAACTCAAATCAAGAAGCTATCCTTAGAATAGTCTAGTACACACTTGTTTATCAGTTTCTGCAAAAGTAGTTAATTTGATTTTGAGGGACGGTAGCGAGAGAGGTAAATATAAAGGAGGTGTAGGAAAGAAGTCACCAAACCTTTGGTTTCGGCATATGCACTTGCGAAGATATCAGCATAATGAAATGATACGCACCTTCTTATTTCCGTGAAACTAAGCAAAGCAGAGGAAGAGGAGAGGTGTTTGCCTAATTGATTCCCTGCCTGGTCAGTATTGTTCCCTTAACTTCGGTGACCTATAAATTCTTCGTAACACGAGAATACCTAGGTATTTCAAATACAGAAACACAAGCCCCAACTAAGACAGAAGAACAATTCTTGAAAGGAATCTCGTTTCTTTTGATGCATATACGTACTTCGAAATTCATTTTTAAAATGGACATTTAGGATACAAACTACGAACTATTTGTTCTTTTATAAGCTCAGAGGTAAAAATAAACACGTGATATTTATTTAAAAATAGTCTTTAATGTACATTTATAGAGCATTGTATCAAATATTTACACAAAAACTGACATTTTACGTTATCAGTTTCTTGTCACATTGATATCACACGAGATAAAGCTCGAACATATCACCCGAAAGATTTACCCCCACGCACTGAAATGAATCAAATATATATATATAAACTAGTACATCCAATTCGATCTTATTATGTATTTTGTACAGAAGTACATGACTGACGTTGAAGTTTACCATATATTACGCCTTAAACAAACTATTTGTCACACGTATTTCACCAAATGGTATATATATATAATCTACAATTTTGTAGCTATCATTTTACAATTATGGTAACACAATCATTTGTTCTTTCCAGATAATTTCAGGGAAGACGTACGGGTGCTAAAATGAAACGCAATACTTTGAAAAGTGCTACACAATTCCATCTGTTCCAGGACTATTAGATTAAATTATGCGTTTTTTCCCCTCAACCTTACAGATAGCAATAACAGCAATGACTAAACAATGAACACCATAATGTATATATAACATGGCAGCGAAAAGATTTTACAAATCGTTTATCAAAATAACCACACAAACGAAGTAAGTAAATCAGTATTATGTTATTTCTCTTCATTGAAAAATGCACAAGATCAACATGGTACTTCGAATAGAAACAATGGATCACGTTTACTATGTGGCATTTACAACCTACATTTTAAGCTTTTTCAAAACAATTAACAAGTGGCAAAATATAGACACTACCCCTTTAGGAAAAGAATAACGCTGAGCCAGTTACCATTTCTGTAGATTAGACACAAATGTCTGTCTTGGAAGACAACTAGTGCTCCCACTACTTTTATAAGCGATGTCAGACTTAAGTTCTGAAGGCAAATCGAATATGAAGAAGAGAATGTAAGTGACGATGTCAGCTAAATCTCGTATATATGAGCTCTTCATTACAACACAAATACTTGTCATCAACATTTGAAATGGTGAAAAAATTGCTGGCAATATTCGTTGGCCTTATTCAATCCTGCAGAACTGTTTAATTGATGCTACGTATCGAACAACTAAGGGAGTCGAGACAGCACTCTTTAGTTGAATTCAGCAAAAATAAATAAATAATAATAATAATAATAATAATAATAATAATAATAAAAATAAAAATAAAAATTAATAAATAACATGATTTACACAAAATAAATAAAAATCAGAATTAAGGAATCATTTTGAACAGTGAAAATTAATGATGTAACTTTCCTATTCTAATTTATGTGCTTGCTTATTCTGACTTTTCTTTTTTGTATGGATATTGTTTCTTTAAATCTATCTGGTATTGTTTTATTACCTAAAAACCATACTCATATTTATTTTGGACAGAGAATTTCTTAGTTTTTGCATACTGAATATATACTATTTAGACCCTGAATTTACATTGTGCTTTCAAACAGAGTAATGTTACTTATATCTCCTTTATCACTGAAATTATCACTATTCTTTGCTACCTGTTACATGCAATTCTCGACTGCCTCTCAAGTGTGAAATTAATTCCATTGTTTGGCAATCCTATGTTCTCTCACAAACAGTGCCCTTTAATCATCCGGTTCTTAGGAATTCAACAAGATATCGAAGTTCTTAAATGATTTTCAAAGGCGGCTTGCACGTTGAGGTAAAGCTATACTTAATGCTAAGGTTACATTAGATTCGACGCACTCAGCTATCAACCATCAAGCAAACCGATGAGGCTATTTAAAAAAAAAAATCTGTATTATTACTTTTTGTGTTCATGAATTCACTTGTATCTATGCATTTGTTATATATCAGGATCTTGGAAGAGAAAGGACGAACTCAAAAAATCGATTTTTGTTCTCGCATCGGACAAGTCTGGACAACACATAGACACCGAGTTTGCCCTGGTCCGTCCTTAGTATTCTCACAGTTTCCAGATAAACAAAGATTCGCCCTTGTTATCTTAATGTACTTGCAAAACTTTCAGCTTGATTTTCCAATACCCCGATTTCAGGATTCACCCTCTCTCTTCCAAGGTCCTGGTATGAATAAATTGTATTCACTTACGACGAAGATCTACATTCTATAGAAACAAACAATTGGTATAGAGCCTCATTGACATGAAATTAGCTGGAGGTGCATCTGAATAATTTCAGATTCAATGAAGATATGCAATCCCTATAGAAACAGATAACTGGCACAGGGCCTTCACTGTTGTGAAATTAGTTGGAAGTGCATGTGAATATTTTCAGTTCCGACGAAGATCTACAATCTTTCCACATCTACAATAGGTAACTAAAATACAGACTTCATCTAGTGAAATTAGCTAAAAGTGAATGTAATTATTTTCAGGTATAGAAAAAAATCTTCAATCTCTGTAGAGCTGCTACAGAGCCTTCGCCACAGTGAAATTAGTTGGAAAGTACTAAAATTATTATTAAATTCTATTGCAGTCGAACATTGTGATCGTCTTTTGTATTAACATTAATATAAATACAGAAGTATAATAACTTCAGTTTGTAGTTAATTCAGTAAAATGCGCGACTTTCATAATTCCATAATATGTTTATTTTCAGTTTGGAAATGCTTAATTAATCAGCTTGTACTTCAGTACATGCAAGCAAAATTTCTTCATATTACAAGTACGAAACAGGATTAATATTGCTAAACAAATTCTTTCACAGAAACCTTTTGAGTTTCGCTAAAATACGGAAAGGTTGGAAAGCTTCAGCTTAAGTACTAGTTTTTAATCTTTTAAAACACAACAGTTTTCATTTGTAGATATTACGTTCTTTGGTTTTAGAATGTAACTGAGACAACTGAATCAATCTAAATGAGAGGACAATATATTTCCTTACTATGGAAAAGAGATTAAATCAGATCTAAAGAACTAATTGTGATTACATACGTACGTCACTATACTGATTCAGTATTTTAAAGAAAACAAAGTTATACAATTCTGTACATACGCCACCTTACAAATATGGATATAATGACTGAATATTGTCTTCTACAATTTGCTGTACTGTTAATTCCAGTTATCTTATTTATTATCTAAATAAACTGAATATAAACTACAAATGTATTTTGTAAAACTACCGAAGGAACATTCTGTACAAAAATCGGGAAACATATTTATATATAGGTATTTACCTTGTTTTTACAGAAATTTTCATTAATTGTATCGTAATATACGATTTTCTTTTTTTTCTTTTTCTCTTTCTTTCTTTTCTTTTTTGCACATCCGGCTCAAAATTACAGCTAATGTAATATAAATATTGTTTTTTTTTCACATGTGCATATTAAAATATAATATGAACATGTTAAAACATGGTTTCGTAAGTCATTCTTTTCTGTTTTACCTACATATTCCATATACGTTGATGTCACGTAATATATATATATATATATATATATATATATATATATATATAATGAAAACAGAAAGGAAACAATCAACTACTTGCAATCAAAGCATATATTGAACTTTGTATCACTAAAGAGTTTACAGGGTATTTCTTCTATACATGGGTAGTTCGGCAAATTCTTTGAACTTCCCCTGTTGGATTTTACAACAGTATCTCTTGCTACCCCTATCTCTCTTTTGACCGCATTTGCGGGGTTGCAATCGCAGCACTTACTGTGTCTCGTGTCTCTTACTATCTCTCCCAAATTCCCAATACTACTGCTAATGTGAAACAGATGTCAGGCCTTCACATTTTGCTATAATCGACTATAATGTATATGTATAAGAAAACTATATATGTTGAACAACAATCTGCTAATCACTGACTGAAAGGACGGCATTTGGAACTATGGCAACTAAGTACTCCACGTGGACTTGACGAGCAGTTGTCAAATGCTGGAAATGAGGGTTCTAGTTGGCCATTTAGTTATCGGGGGTGTTTTCCACAAGTTCCCGCGGACGATGACTTATTTATGGCACTAGCCCCCACACGTCGAAAGCGGCATCCTTTATATACAAACTGCACATGTATAGATGGAATACACTTTACTCGAAACTGATACTGAAATTAGCTTCAGAAGTATAAAAGTAAAACTATGCAAAGACACAGGAATACAGAGAAAAAATTCTTATTTACAAAAGTACGAATAAGCGTAAGAACTTTTCTGAGAACAGTTTAAAAACTGTACTACTTATAGGAACAGAGCTCTGGTTTTAGCGGGTTCAATATCTCGAAGTTTATCGTTCGTAATAGGTGAACATACTATTGTTTTAACTTATAAAAGACGAAAGATGGTCACTTAATAATAATAATAATAATAATAATAATAATAATAATAATAATAATAATAATAATAATAATAATAATAATAATAATAAATAGAATGAGCATACTATATATCCCCAAATTGATAAAAATTATTTCATAATGAAAGTTTCAAATTATGGTAATTTACTAAAACGTATAGACTTCTGATTTGTATAGACTACAATGAAGACAACTTTTAATTTGTACCGTTAAACCATTGCCATCTCTAGTAGAAGGACACGTGCAGAGAAGTGGAAGATTCCTTTTTATTGGTTTCTGTTAAGACTAAAGACAGCAATTGTGTGCTACGTCGACACTAATTCTTCTGTAGTGTCTGGATACAAACGAATTACGCAACATCACCAAAATCGCAGGTTACGTTGAAGTTAATGGACTCAGGCCATTTCACGAGACAATTGAAAGCTAAAGAACAGTCAGTAGTGCGAGTATGTATGTAATATTTTTACGTTTTTAATTTGATTTTAAAAAATGAAGGATGAAGGGAATGATAGTAAGCAGTGCAAATTTGGTTTGTTACAGAAAAAAAAAAAAAAAGAAACTTCAAAATAAACATGAAATAATAATTAAATTCCTCTTCTTCCATCCCATAGGGACGCAATTTTCAAAACTTATGTAAATTAATGATATACGTATTGTGTTAAGAATATATTTGTCCTGCGAAACGAGAACTTAATGTCATTTCTCAAGTAGCAAAAGAAAGTTGTAGGTCTTAATGTACATATGAAGGTCTACAATTCCTAAATTACTTTCAAATCTTATACATTTTCTTAATACTGGAATTTTTATGAAATGAAATGAAATCTTTTACGTCCCGCCCTTATGCTGGCTAGGCTAAAGGAGACAGTGATAATGAGAAATTAATGAAGAAAGTGGAAGGAAGCGGGAAATCCTAGAAAAAATCCACGCACACGGCGTTTGTCCACCCGAGCTGGGTTAGAACCAAGGACTCCATGCACCAGGGGTGAACGCATGAGTGGTATTTTCATGTATTGTTAATAAAGATATAAAATCATAATGACGGAAACCGGGTACAAGTTCAGATAACTACTGCAAAACGAAATATGGGTCTGTCGTTTCTGGAAGGGACAAGAAGATATGTAGATTTTAGTTTCAACTTACAAACGCATGAAGAAGCTGAATTCTATTTAAATTATACATACATACTAGCAAATGTTACCGTAACCAAAATTTTGGATGTCCCTCCTCCTGTGTTTTCCATATGAATTCGTGCAAGTGAAGTGACATATTCTCTAAACCAAAAAGTTCTATTATATCAATGACATGCCTTTACATCCAATGGTTCAGGAAAGACTTATAAGCACAATATTTTCAAAAATCAATTTTCCTTTGGGAAAAGTTTGAGTGTTCGAGTTTTACGTCGTTATGCAACACCGAAGTTGTGAAGGACGGGAGCTATTATTAACGTGCACGAACAAGGCTTGAATCAGTGTAGTTGGTGGGTGCACAGACCATCGTTCAACACTCCTCACAGTATACGCCGTTCCCCACTACACTATCTCCGCCTCCAAGAGAATAGCATTACAGGACCATGCTACCTGCATCTCATAAGAAAAGTATTTAATTTTGCAAATCGCTCAAACACATACTTCTTTACTCTATGTCTCCAACTTCAGTTACTTGGGATTCTAGGATTCTTTTAGTAAACATTTTTCTTTCTCTTAGGTATGTATTTCCAGAAATTACTTATCATATGCTGTCCTAACTTCACGCTTCTAAGCAGAGTATCAGCTAGGCGTTAATGAATACGTTACTTTAGCCTTTTAATAATAGAGATAAGTGGTTTTACATTAATATTTAATATATTGATTGCACTAGAGATGGGTGCTCATTTGTGCTGTTTAAGTAATAACCTACTGGTAAATTTGGGAATCATCTTATAAGCACACAGTAACGCCCGAACTTTTATGCAATATATAAACATTACCAGAAGACAGAGCGGTCCTACTATTTCGCTAAAATAGCACTTTGTTAGCAAATACTGTGTTGCCAGCCTAAAGGCTGAGGCTTTCTACTAGAAATGGCTAGAGTTAAACCTAATTATCATCTTGGCATGCATTATTATGCACTAAATCCTCGTTCATTTTGTTTATTTAACATGTAACAATACAAAATGTATGACTAAAAAATTTGCTTACGCTTTGTTATGGAAAGACAATATTGAGTTAAGATAATGTATCACATGAAGATTTTTTTCAATACAATTAGAAATGTGACTAATTTATAATAAACCATAAGTCGTTATTTAGCTTAAATGTCTAGGTTGTGCACGTTTGATACGTGCTATGTAATCTCGAAGGCACTTTTTTTTTGTTTCATTTCAATTTATGGTAGATTTTATTATCCATCTACATTAAAATGAAATAATTACAACACTATGTTGCCCATACTGTAAATACTATAAACAAACCGTACTCAACACTAGTACATTTATTAGGGAAAATAATTTACTAAATTATTATAATCAAACACAGCAGAATATATTTACGAAGTTTTAGCATTAGAATATCTGGCCCTTAATTTTGTCTTCAATTGTACATCAATTAGATGTATCTCTGATGTCACCATACACAAAGTATACACAGCTAGTAAAGTTAAGATTCAGTTTTGTTCTACTCTCAATGAAAAGAACAAATACTTTCGCACTATTATACACGGAAGATTCGCCACGAAAAGAAGAAAGTAACAGTCGAATTTTCAGATAATAAAATACATTTTAGTGTTAATATATGTATATATCGTAAAAAAACAAGAAACCCAAATGATTTCCAAATTATAGGTATCTACGCATACCCACTTTATGAACATGTAGGTGAACCCCGCACTTCACCATATTCGACGAATAGTTTATCAAAGTCGGAATTATCACATATCAATCCCTGAATATTTTATCACAATCTATTTTGTAAATTATAAATAATGAACTTTTTTTCAGCTACTAGAAAACAGATCATCTTTGTTAGCAGAAACTTTCCGAACACAAACATAAATGCCACCAATTATAATCAGGAGAGCAGGAAGGCCTAAACCTATACTGATCACTAATATCACTAATAACGAGAACTTGTCGTCTATAGGCTGACCATATCCAACCATAAATGTCCTGAAAAAATATAAAGAAAAAAGCATATATTAACATGTCGAATGTTGACAAAATATTGTTTAAAAAATCTGTTAATCTATTCTAATTAAAAAAAAAAAAACTTTTAGCTTATGCTAAACATAATTTAATTCACTCATTACAACATCCTAGGGAAAGTATATGGCTAGATAATGGATCACTGGAGTCCCTGGTTCTATTCCAGGCCAAGCTTCTGGTGGACAACCAATTTCTCTCCCTTCTTACGTCCTCTCTCAATTTTTCATTCCACAATACACTTTCACATATCTGCTCCTTTTAACTATAGGGAATAATCGCGAGAAGTTAAGAAAGATTTTATTTCGTTCCTGTGTAACCAAGTAAGTTACTATATTACTTAGCTTAACTATGTGTAATTCACTTAGTTAACTCCCTACAAGTTAAATGTATCTTACACATATTATGTGAGTAGAAAGAAACACGGAATCACCCAGTCAACATTTTCTTGGTAACCTACAGGATGATTGTAAATACAATACCTATTTTTAATTTAGATTATCCTAGAAACTAGCATCAGGTTTAGCTGGCGTGTAACGATGTTTACTAATGTGAGGTTTACCATTTATGATTTCAGAAGTTGATCCAATGAAAACAGCAAAACGGCTGATGTATACAGCGTACAAGACAGCTACGATTGCCGCCAGATATGAAGTTTGGATGTCGGAGACCGACAGAATGGCTTCCACGAAGCCCCGATCTACCCCCTTAGGACTTCTTCCTTTGGGGTTGGGCTACGGAAAAGTGTACAAGTTAAAACCAAGGGATATTAACAGTCTTGAACAAAATATCCGTGAAGTATTTGCATATGTTCCAGTCGGGATGTTAAGAAGAACCGTAGATTCTGTTCCTAAAAGATTCCAGAAGTGTGTGGAAAATATGGGTGCATACGTTGAAATGTAAGTTCATAACCAAATGGTACACTCTAATAATGTATTCAATGGAAATAAAACTGATAGGTTGTTTACTTTTTGAAATATTCATTATTACTAATAGGTACTGACTTTACAACCACCCTATATATCTTTCGAAATTACACGCCTTAGATAATTTTGAAAAGTAACAGGTACATTCTCGTGTATTAAGTATTCTATTAACAATTTCTCTTTCTGCTAAGAGCATTTTAGTAATAAACAGAATATTCCAGTATTTGGGTGTGTAAATGATTCCATTAAAAAGCAGTATTTTCATACTTATTATTTTACTGCTAAATATTAGTCATTATAATTATTATTATTCGCACTAATCTCACATTTATGATCCTGCTATAGGAACAGTGACAACTTATGCTTTCGATACCTACTTATCATCTGAAATTATGTCAAATCCATATTGTTAGTTTTAACTCTGGTAAATGAACCTCAATAATGAAAATTAATTTATAGTGCTCTTAGTTAATTCTCAGAAATGTTCATGTACTATCAGATTTTTCCATTTAAAATCTACTTATTGTAAACCTTTTAGGAATGAAATTTCTTTATTTCTCTTTCTAAACTTCCAAATGACACTGTGCGCAAGTATGGAAAGTTTTATAAAGCGACTATGTTTGTCCGTCTATCTGTTGACAGATATCAGAAAAAATGGTAAAAGATAGTGGAAATTATTTGATACGGATTTAACGTCCCAAAAATGGGTTTCATCTCATCCTTTATTATAACCAGACGTGGTAGAAATAGCGAAAAATAGTTTCTGATAAGATACGGCACCATAATAATGGAATCCATCTTTGTCCTGATTACTCTACTGAAACAAGGACTCAATAATGATCTCCACAGAAAAAAAAAAAAAAAAAAAAAAAACCAGATAATACCAGCGAAATACAAATATAGTATGTAAGTGTACACTGATGTCCAAAACTTGCGGGATAAGTGAGAACCATCAAAAATTGGTACAAATATGTTCCTCCTCCTCCAGAAGTGTGGAACAGATTCCTGTCAACAAAACAAATGCTTGCAATGGCACAAACACTGAAAAATAGTCCGAGTTTTTGTTGGCAAAAACGTTCAATACGGGGTGTGGTTGTCACGAATAGCTAGGCAGGCTGCACAACATGCACCCATATTATGAATTAGACAATCAAGCAACTCCTGTGGTAAAGCATCCCACGCTTACACAAGTACTTTGCGCGGTTCAGCAATTGATCATGGTGGAGGGGTTATGGCTGCAACCCATGTCCGAGGTCATTCCATGCATGCAAAATGGGATTGAGGTACCGCGCTGGCCACTCGAGATGCGTGATGTCTTCATGCTGCAGGTAATCCGCCAACTATGCCTTATATGAACGTGCATTATCATCCAGAAAACGAAATTCAGGACCTATGCACCACGGAACAGTAGGATATATTCTTCAAGGATGGCGTTCCTATAGAGACCAGCTCTTTCTATATGCTGCTGGAACACATGAAGTGGCCGTACGGGCCCCTAACATGATGCTACCATATACCATGACACAAAAGTCTCCATACCTGTCCCTTGCAACATTTTGGTAGTAGTAACGTGTTCCTGGTGCCCTCCAAGCAAACAGACGGTGAGAATAGCCCTCCAATCTGAATCGTGATTCGTCACTAAAGAGTACACTAAAGAGTCTATTGTTCTGGGGGTCCACTTACTATGGACTATACACTACAGTAGGCGTGCCCACGGCTGCTGTTGTGTGATGGGTAGGTGTGCATACAATATGAATTCGTGTAACCGCAGTATACAGTTTGACGTGATAGTGGGTTCCACAGACAGCTGCAAGGTCTAGAGTTAATGTACCAGCTGTGTTCACTGGTCCTCGCCGGGCATTTAAGACAAGATAACGATCTTCACACGGCGTTGCTGCATGTCAACGACCTCCACCATACTCTCTTTCAATGTTTTTCACAGACAGGAAATGATTCCACAGTCGCGACAGAAGATTGCACAGAACATTCAAGTACCCAACCACACCCTGCTGAATGTTCCATTTCTAATCTATCGATGACCCGATCGCGCATTACATCATTGATATGTGTTTTCTGAGCCATCGTGTGTTCCTAAGACACGTTCACTATGATAGATATGCACTGCACACTCCGAAAACCACAACTCCCTGATTGCATGTTTCTCCGGCTACGAACGTTCTTCGTGACTCCGCAGTCATAAAGAGAAGTACCTGAGTCACCAAACGGCATGGTACCTACGCTATTCCAGTCAGGTGTTCCAGCCCGATATCTGGCATTCACACATTACATAAATCACAAGACTAGAATACATACAAACGAGCAACTCCCTATAGGGCTATTGAAATCAGTTTAGATCGTCTGCACAACGAAAGAACCAATCAACGTTCTTGGTGGGCCGGACATGTGTCGTCGTGTGTGGATGGCGCTGTCATCGGTCTTGGAACTTGACGACATAGGTTGTCATAGTAACCGGCGGATTCTTTTTGTTTGCTTCGCATCTCAGTGTTAGATGTAGTGCAGAAAGATCAGATAAGCTAATATTCACTTTTTCTTGTACTGTCTCTAGACTGGACGTCCCTTTCCAGCTTTTTTTAATATTAATAAAATTTTCTTCCTTTTAATGTACATAGAATTATGTATATACTGATACAAGTTTGGGTAAGAACTTGTCAGATCACATTTCCAGAAGATATATCTATATTTTTATTACAAACTATTACTCTTTCACTCGTTTAGTTACATTTGGGAAACAGTTTTTCTGTTGACGTACTTCGCGGAACTTAGATATTTTCAAAGTGAACTCTTTTAGTTGACAAATGTTAAAAGTATATTTCATATTTCATTATTAAATTTGTTTTTATAGCAGCAAGATTGTATACTAAATATCAAAAATATCTTATGCTTTTTCTTGCAAGCTGCAACTACAAAATATTGCGTCTGTGATGTTGTTCAGAAATTATTTTTGAAAGGTGAGTATTACTATTCAATATTACGATTGTATAACAAAATGAAAGAAAAATAAGAAGACAAAATAACCTAGTCTGTGGTTACTTTCGAAATTTCCACATAGGTGACGTCAGATCGAATGTTTAGTTTCGTCGTCGTGTGTTAGAGGCGCTACTGTCGCCAAGTTTCCAGTTTTTCTCTGAGTTTGCGGTCTGTATATCCTAGTCTGTGACATAAATGTTACTTTCCAAAATTAAGATTTCTTAAGTTTCGGACATGGGTATTTGGTGAGTCTACCTAGGAAGAATTTGTAGTTGACTTGGAAAAAAAAACTTTATAAGCGTGAAGCTCAATCTTTCCGAGGAGCGTGTAAGTACTTGAGGCAACTACTAGCGCCGTGAAGTGGTGACGTCACACGTCAGTCGAGACTGGATCGTGTATGAGTGAGGAACGTCTTGGTGCACATGCTGTGATGAAGCTCGTACCGGTCGCCCAAAAATAGTGACAACAGAAGGTTTATGACAATTGTGCTTGATACTGTTCTGAATGATCACCATATAACTATCAAAACTATATCAAAGGGTGTGAAAACGTCAACAGTGTGTGTTCAATCCATTATGCATGGTGTCCTACAAATGAGAAAGTTGTTCGCATGATGGGTTCTATGAAATCTCACTGTTGATCAAACGTGACACCGAGTTCAGCTTTCAGAGGCTCAATTGACCGATATTCGTACTGATATGAGCGATTTTTGTAAATCGCGACCTTTTGTAAATCGTGACCCAGGTTGAGACACAGGTGTATCATTTCCACCGGAAAACGAAGGACAGTCGTAGCAATGGAAACATGGCACGACGCCACCAACCAACAAATTTTGTACTCAACCCTCAACAGAGAAAGTGACAGCATCCATTTTTTTGGATGCACAGAAAATTGCTGTTGTGTGACTTCATTAAGAACGACCATACAATCAACGGGGAGTATTACTGCAATCTTCTGCAGCAGCTCGGGCCGCAACTGCAGGAAAAAAAAAAAACTGACAAACTGAAAAATGGCGTCATTTTCCAGCAAGACAATGCGCTGACTAGGGGAGTTATTTGGGACCATTATGTCAATGGACAAACCCTCCCTCCCCGGCAAAATCTGAAATGAGGCTAGTGGCGCCATCACAGAGCCCATGTCACTCTTCAACTCGGTATTCAGATTGCTGCCTTCGAATTGTTATCGCAACCACCCTATTCACTGGACTTCATGCGTTCTACCACCCGTTCCCCGTACTGAGAAAACATCCCTGGGGACATTTTTGTAGTGATGAGTGATGGTGTCATGGATACTGTGAGTGTCTGATGTGAGGATCAAAATGAATTTTGTTTGTCATGGGCCGACAACACTGGAGTACCGCTGAGAGAAATGCATAATACCCCAGGGGGACTACGGAGAGAAATCCTAAAATAGCACGCGCTTGGAGATTCCCTTCCTAGGTAGGCTCAAGATTTGTCAAACCCCTATGGTACAAAACAAGATGAAGTGATTTTGATATGGATTCAACGTCTCAAAGATAGATTCCATCGCTGCCTTTATTTCTCTACTGTAACTGGAAGTGGTCGAAATTTACCACCAGTTACAGTTTCAATACTGATCCTCATAGAACAAAAAGGTAGTGGATGGCAAGAAACGGTTTTCCCATATTTATTCAGTTCCAATAATGGATTCCATTTACGCACTTCTTTCTCTATCAACACTCTAAGGGATAGTACAGTTTTAATATTGACTCCCACGGAGAGAGAGAGAGAGAGAGAGAGAGAGAGAGAGAGAGAGAGAGAGAGAGAAAAGATAAAAGAATAGCGATAAATGTTTTTCGATATGTTTATTTATTTATTTATTTATTGAACTTTAGCGTCCCTTTTCTGCAGCGAGGTTTTATGACACGTGAACCTATAGTTTAATGTGGAATCCGAACTACGGTAATGCGTTCAAATTTCAGTGCTCTACCAATTCTCACTAACTTTTAGTGAGGGCAGTTAAAGGGGGAGCCCGGCCAACTTCTGTGTTGTGTTGCAGGGTGAACGAAAACAAAATAAAAAATCAAGTGTACCACTTCCACTTCCATAAATGAGACATCAACGTTTAAAATATTTATATGTATTTTTGTAATTTTAAACTCCATTAAAATTACTATTACTTTTTTGCTATAATAGTAAAAATAATAATTAGTTAAGAACTAAATATCTGAACAATCAACACAGTAAAACTCTGATCACTGTAAGCTCTCCGCCGTTCCACGAGAGAAACAGTATGGACATATATATAAATTTTAGAATGTATTTTGTATTCGTATCTTAGTCAATAAGTATCACTTAAAAGAACTCAATCACAAGTTTAAGTGCTCAATTACGAAAACTGCAGGAGGCAGTTCTGTCTACAGTCTTCGAAAAATACCGTATTTGCGTGCATATAAGCCGCGTGCGAATATAGGCCGCACCTAAACTTTTGACACAAGATTATATAGAGAAAAGTAAATCTCGAATATAGGCCGCAGTACTATATGTACGAGAAAGTGCTTTGAGATGCATCTCTCTCATTTCCTTTCTTTAACTCCTGCATAACTAAGGGTGACTCATGAAGATGGCCTTCTTTGTAATAGTGACTCTGAGCAGCATTTTGGATCGTCTAGCGAGGATAAAGAATCAGACGCTGGTGATGCTGAGATGGTGGGAAGTGATTATGCTTGATTTGGGTGGGCACAAACAAGCTCACACAGTTTTGCGAAACAAAGTTGTTTTTCTTTTTTTAAGAATAGTTACTGTATATAAATATTCCGTATATATTATAATACTGTATAACAAAGATACGTATTCCTGTTAATAAAAGTGTACAAGTGTTACCGGCACCCAATGAAAGTGGCAATTTTTGCGAACAAGGTATGTTTTGATGGTTTGTCTTTGATGGTTTACAAACGTAACAGCAGTAACTTGTAATGGTATTCATTTCAATCCACAAAATACGTCTACATGTCATTTAAATTGACGATTTATGATCTGAGGGGGGGAATCTCGATTATATACCTATTTTTAAGCCAAAATTTTGGGGGAAAAAATGTGATCTATATTCGCGCAAATACGGTACTCCCCTTTGTATTCATTCCTCCTCCCCCACACCAACGATAATTTTGGTCCCTCAAACTAGAGAAACACAAATCAAGAGGTATTCCAGAAAGACAGGGGAAGGGAAGCTCTTTCGCCATCCCTGCGACAAAAAACATACATAAATACATAGAGAAAGAGATGCGAAACTTTGCACAATGAAACTACAGGAAGGGGGACATCTATCCATATATTGGGTACCATCACCAGGTGAACAGTGTTGCCAACCCAATATAAAGTTATGATTTTTTTTTTAAAATGGAATGACCTAAATTTAATTTCATAATTCGAATCAGCAATGAAAACAAAGACGAAAGAGATGACACTCGCAGATCAGTGTTGCATACTTTTTGAGAAATAACGTTAAACATGTGTCAAATTTAAACGCCTTTAACACACACAAGGAATGAAGTAGTAACTATTTATGCACATTAAATTAAATACTGGGAAGAACTCTTTAAAATGACTTCAAGTTTAGAAGGATCCGTTAAACAGTGTTGCCATAACAGAAGAGAGAAAAGTTGAGTTTTGAAATAGTGCAATAACTTGGAAAAGGTCCCTAGTACAGTATGGTTTAAAATTCGTAGAGCAAATCAGTATAAGGAACATTGTCACGTTTATCGATAAGTCAAATACTTACCGAGATATTCGGTACTCTGCAAAAGCTGAGAATTTTGTGCTGTACAAGATGGTAACACTGTTTCAAAATTCCCTTTTTTCAACTCTGCGTTGGAGAAATAATCAGGTAGTAATCTGTGACAGAAGTTATATTCTGTGACATGCCGAACTAAAGCAAACTATTTAAAATAAGGAAAATATTTTTTCTGTTTCATGAATTTTGTAATGTATGTTACGAATAATTGTTTTTTGATCATCATAAACATATATTTCTTCAATTTAATTTCTTTCTCCTGAATATAAGTTAGAAAAGACAATAAAAAGTAGATATTAATAGTTGCCAAATTTTAATTGAAAATATATAGGCTAAGTTCTGCTAAATAGTAGCAAAATTTTTTTGATTAACCAATATTTATACATACTGTCCAATTTTAGGGGAACATACACAACTTATTTTGTATTCCATTCACCACGAAATTAAGTACAAATAATTTACAAATTGTTTTTTTAAGAAGTGACTTGCATTTATGCATTCATAGACGTCGGTTACCCAACAACCTGTGTTAGATGGCCATTAAAAACAAGAGATATATCTGATCGGTTAAGAAACTGAGAACCTGGTGGGTGCATGAACGGTTAGATCCGTAGTGTGCTGGTAAGTAAACGAGTACAGTGTCAAAAAAAAACATGATCAAGTCTATGCTGGATGGTCACAAAAAGCAAGGAAGTATTTAACCAACTCAGAGCAGGGCAAAACTAGTGGAAACTCAAGGTGTCTATAGGCACCAGGCGCGTTAGCAAAGGTGGGTATGATTGTAAACAAAATAGTGTAAAGAATATTCCATAGTTCTTCTGCAAATTATATGCGACATCGTATTCCTTAGCGCAGCTTAATTTTCTGTATAACGTCCCAAGTGTATGCCATTTAGGCTAAGGTGGACAACGATTAAGGCAAGTGGCTGATGATAGAAGAATTAATGGGACGAGAATGTGAGAGAAAGCGAGAGTACCCGACAACCCCATGGACGCGATGTTATCCACCACAAACTTACTGGACAGGAAATCGTATCAGGGACCTCACCCACCAGAGGTAAGCGCTCTACCACTGAGCAACCGTGCCCTCGCAGCTTAACTTTAAGGAGGCATAACCACACAATTTTTCCTATTATAATTCATTCAAAATCTTTTACTTTTTGTACAACGCTTCACAATAATTGAATACAGATGTATGATATAGGTTTACTGCAAAATGATATGTCTAAAAAGCGATTATTCTCGAAAAAATACGTACAAACTTCTGCATGTTGATCACTAGAAACTATCATTTCATCTATTTGAACAGAACGAAGTTGGAAACTCACTCGGGCTTTAGTCCGTATGGAGGAGGCATGTCAGTGACAGTATGTATGCGCGTAAAGGAAGACAAGGGAGAGAAAAAAAGCACCATCCTTTCAGGATAAGCAAACGTGGGACTGTGTCCGTAGAAAACAAACAAACACACACACAATTCGTACTTATACCTGAATTTAAAACCGAAATGCTTATTTTCGCTTTGTGTTGACGCAAACCGTTACAAAATGAGAGGGTCCAGGTATAAGTACGAGGGTCCTTTCTATAGTCTTGTACATAGCCCATGCACGACCGTTTGAGTGGTTTGATCCAGTTCACGTTTAGGTTAGTTGTGAGTCAGGGTTTGGACTTGACGATTGTTTCTGTGTTTTTTGGTTTGCGTAGCTGTGTTGTGAGAAATTCAGTGGTGAACCCGACTGAGGTTGGGTTCACATGATGATAAGCGTTCCTATATCAAAATCGAAACTCTACATGGAAAGAATCCAACTGAAATTCACAATGTTTTGCGGGAGGTTTGTGAAAATATGTAGTGGATCACATCACTGTATTACGTTGCTCAGCTCGTTTTCGTGAAGGTCTGTAAACACTGCGGACACCCCAAGAAGTGAAAGATCATCAACTGCAACAGACTACATCTCTGAGATTATTGTGAATGACATTTTGAGAAAGGATCGACGAAAACATGTAAGAAAATTGCATATGAGGCCAAAATGTCACTTCAGTTTACAGAATCATTATTGAGAAGCTGAAGATGAAGATGAGATGGCTTCCGCATGATCTGAGTAAAGAGCAGAAAGTATGTCGCAGAAGAATCGCAGAAAAATTGTTCTAACGTTATCAAACAGAAGAAAATCAGTTTTTACGAAGAACTGTTGCAATTGATGAAACCTGGATATGAAAGTTTGAACCAGAACTGAAGTTTCAGTCGTCACAATAAAACAGTTCAGACTCTTCACGCCCGAAGAAACTCCGCCGGCAACAATCACAGGTTTAACTCACGAAAAACTTCGCATATGGTAAAGATGGCTACAATAGAATGCCACAGGGGACGTCTGTACCAGGCGTATATTACAAGCTGTTTCTGCTAAATTTTTTGCGCCCGAAAATTCGTGCAAGAAATTCTGACATGCTTGCAGCTGGTATCCTCATTCTAAACGACAATGCAAGGCCGCATAATGCTCTACAAGTAAGGGTGACACTTAACAAGTATGGATAGGAAATACTTTTCTTCCCAATATAGTCCTGATTTGAGCCCACCAGACTTTGATTTGTTCTCCAAATTGAAAGAACCATTCTGTGGAAAACGTTTTCATTCGATTGACGAGGCTTTCAGTGAAGTGACTCGAGTGATTAAACACATCAACAATGAAGGTGTCCTATCCAATATACAGAATTTACAAAATGTTGGGAAGCTGTCATAAACAAGTATGGAGATTGTATTGAAGGCATGTAAAGGTATTTTGTACAATAAATTATTTAATTCCATAATATCTTTCAGTGTGCAGAACTTTTGAAATGACTGTCGTACAATATATTGCAAAAAATATTCCGAACAGTTGCTAGGACATAATACTGTACTTAACGGTACATCTAAACACTAAATGCAAACATTAGAAACTATTGGTATCATAACAAATAACAGTGTATGAGTGTAATTTCATAATAATTTTCGCAAAATTTGCGAATCGCAAACGAACGCAAATAATGAAATAAATAATTACAATTCCATAGGGCTACCAAGTATAGCGGAAAAAAAGCCAACCTTTACATTTCGTTAACACAATCCACTGCAGAATGAAGCAGTATAAAACATTTTAAGACATTCATTAATTACGACCCAGCTGCTGCGTATGTAAAAGAAAACTTGAACCTGTTATTCTTGTGATATTCACATTTGTGTGTGCACAATTCAGATATTTTTACGTTTGGTGAATTATCATAGAAGGAGTTTACCAAATGTATACTTTGATAAGCCAACCTACCTATTCTAACTCATATATTATGTTCAAGGACAAAAAGAAAGAAAAATAAAACACCTAAGTAAAATTTTAGTGAACCCCATTAGCACTATATTACAGAAATTAAACATATCACGCGTTATTGTGCGTGAGCCTGTGTATAGTACATTACGTCAGTCTTACTACTTGCATTTTGGTCAATTTATTTACCTTTGAATTTATAATAAATATGGTGCTGGTTTACTTTGGCGCACCAAATTTTGAAAGATTTACAGGAAAAATTCCGTACTTAGCATGAAAAAAGACATTTATAAAGAACAAATTTCTGCAAGCGATACCGTTAAATACAAAGTAATACACTTGTATTTTATGCTTACAAGTGTAGGTTACTAGTGTAAAATCCTTACGAGTACTTTACTACGGATAAAATAAGTGAGTGCATATAAATGATGGTTGTATTAGAAACTATTTTCCACCGGTGCTGTATTTGTGCACAGTGTACAGAAATTGTATTTTATGTTCACAAGTGGAACGCCACAAGTATGAAACCGTGACAAGTATTTTGAAACTCATATCTGCCAAAATCCACTCCTTTCAATATCCTCATTTTTGCATATACCAACTATCGCTGACGTACCCGCTCCCTTCGGACGCACCCCTCGCTAGGGCTCTCCAGCTTAGCCCTGCCGTGTCTCGGTTAGATAGCATTCGTGCTTTTTAGTGACCTACTAGCACAGGTTATTTCTTGTTTTTTGCATTGCAGTTTTTATGTATACATCCGGATGCCGTATTTACACGCAAATCATAGAATTCTAATTTTTCAACAATTGACTATGATAGTACCCTTGAAATTTAACTATGCAATTTGAGACGTTTTCATGTCGGCCAGCGCAAATCATTTAGTAAATAATAAGAAGGAATTTATGTAAGAATTGTAATTTTTGAACAATTATTTCGAGTGGTGCGGCAAAAGTAAACCTGAACGAGAAATATTCCTAAAAGTGTGCTTAAAACATTATGTCGAGCTTCAAATGAGAGGCAGTAGCGCGTTTCATATGTCGAGCTTCACATGAGAGGCAGTAGCGCGTTTCAACTTATTCGTTGAATTGTAACTACACATTCAATAAATGAGCTGACAAATACAGAAGATAACGTGCAGTTTGACAAGCTGGCGGCAAAGTAGAAATTTAAAAAATACACGAATTTTATGGTACATATGTATTTACAGAAAAATGCCTATTTCATTGGTGCATATAGGCTACAACTCATACAGCTAACCTTTGCAGAAATTTATAATATGGTAGCAAAATAATAATAATAAATAAATACTCAGTTTGGGCCACTGATTTTAAAATTTTAAGTTCCTAAGTGGGAGTTCATCTGTACTAAGTATACCACCCACACAAAGAAATTTGTTTCGTGAACTGATGGGTAATGCGAAAGACTTTGGGAACTATTCCGATATGGATTGCGTCAACGCAAAGCAATATTTACAATTTTGTTACTGATCATCGGCGTGGCAGTTATAATGACTTCTTGCATTTCTTGTATGTATAATTTCTTGAATATTGCTTCCGAATGATCCCCTTAGACGTATGTTAGCAAACGAAGGAAGTGGGTAAATATCTTAGTTACACCCACCAGCTACAACACAGCCAAAGAAACGGTGCTTGGAAACCATCCTTTGTATTGCTTCAATTGCAACAAACTGTTACTTACAGTCTGTTACAAAATAACTGCACCACCTAAGAAAAATCTATACATTTTGCGAATCGTTATATACATTATGAAAGATGTTAATAGCAATGGTTTCAAATTATTTCTCATACATCGTTTGGTGTTTTATCTACTGGATATATAGAGACAAAAGATTCAAATACAATATATTACATAATACTATGCTACAAATAGCCATTATTACAAAAAGTACGAATATATTTGTTTTCATTAACTTTGTATGAACGCATGTTAGCATCTCATTAATGAACAAGAAATGGGTGCGAGTTTTTTTGAACAGTACTGTTAAGTGTATAAAAGCCATAACTGTATATATACCTCATTCAGTACTATGTATGTTTCCGATGTGCAGCTTTCAGTGCTGCCAAGCTACTTGGCATGCTGTGTACGAGAGATTGGCACAAGGATTCGTCTAACTCAGGGAACCACACTTGCATCACAGCTTTAATAAGCTCCTTTATTGTTTGAAAGCACTTTCCTGAAAGCTTGCGAGACATGATATACCATAAATTTTCAATAGGATTCATGTCTGGAGAGTTAGGTGGCCACCACAACCTTTGGAAATGCATGTCTGCAAACCACTTCTTAACTACAGCAGCTCTGTGACACGGCGCATTATCATTTTGAAATATGAAGTAATCTAAGTTTTTGCATGAGAAATGATCCCTTGCTGTTGATAGAAGGTTAAAGTTTAAAATGTCAATGTAATACTGTGCGTTAACTAACCTGCTGCAAATTTCTAATCTTCCGACACCTTTCCACGTGAAACAGCCCCACATCATTACACTCTCACCAAACTTATCTGTCGGTGATATTCAGTCGTTAAGTTTTTCCCCACTTCTTATCCATAGTCGGACGCCACTGTCGTTCCCAAGCACCCTAATTTTTTTCTCATCGGAGAAAATCACATGTTCTCATTCTTCCACACCCCACGCTTTGTACATGGTAAGAAAGTGTTTCCTGGCTTTTACGTGATTTGTGTTAAATATCGGCTTCTTTCTAGGTGTTTTCCCCCGAACTCCTTGTTCCTTAGCCGTCTAACAACTGTCACGTAGCTTACACTAACACCTGCACCATCGGACACAGTTTGAGCAATTTATAGTGAAGATGATGCTCTGTTTGTCAGAGCTATGGCCTTTATTTTTCTGTCTATACGATGGTTTGTTTTTGTCTCTTGGCCACATTTGTCTCTCAAAGAGGACTTATTATACATTGTTTGCTTTTCAATAACTCTACCAACCGTTGTATGATGCAGTTCAAGTTGTTTTGCAATTTGTTGTTTCGACACGATAGTTCAACGCCAGTATCTTCCCTTTTTTACGAGGGGATGTGTCGTTCACTATTTTACTCATGTTTAGTATGCAATCACACTAACTATTGAGGAACAATCACAATGCACTATGTATCATATACAGACCATAAACAACAACCCAAAAGCACAAAAGGCCACGTGTGGAACAAATTTTCATTCACAACAATTAGCAAATCAGCATTCACTTGCTCATACATGAGGCAGCCATTTGCATAGTGAATGAACTGCCACCTGTTGAGCAAAGATCACACATAATCCATGAGTAGTAATACACAAAAAGACATCAAAATGCATTGACTAACAAGTGTATGATACGTTAAGCCCCTTTAGAGATAAAATTAATTAAACATTTTCTAAGAGAAATTAAAACCTTGAAATTTTAGCAGGTGGTGCAGTTATTTTGTAACAGACTGTATTTCATTCATTCGTGTTTAAAAAAAAATAGTAACAAGTCGGTAATATTTACAGATAATATTGAATTGTTTTGATATTACTCTCCTAAAATTGCACGAGAATAAGTATATTCACCGCAAGAAATAATTATTAGGTAACTCTCGTAAACGTATTTCTACCATTTTGTTGAAATGTGTGAATTCGTATTACTAACTCAAGAACAATTTATATCCACATTACGTTTAACTAGTCCCTTCAAGAACTTAAGTGGGTTTCAATTCATTGTATGTCCATTCATTAATGTTTTATTTCGTTTTAATCATCTCTTCACGATTTCTCCAACGCTGAGGGGGAAAAGGGAATTTTGAAACAGCGTTACCATCTTGTACAGCACAAAATTCTCAGCTTTTACAAAGTAACGAATATCTCAGTAAGTACTTGACTTATCGATCTCAAATAAACGTGACAATACTCGTTATGACATACTGATTTGCTCTATGAATTTTAAACCATACTGTACTAGGAACCTTTTCCAAGTTATTGCACTATTTCCAAACTCAATTTTTCTCTCTTCTGTTGTGGCAACACTGTTTAACTGATCCTTCTAAACTTGAAGTCATTTTAAAGAGTTCTTAGCAGTATTTAATTTAATGTGCATAAATAGTTACTACTTCATTCCTTGTGTGTGTTAAAGGCGTTTAAATTTGACACATGTTTAACGTTATTTCTCAAAAAGTATGCAACACTGATCTGCAAGTGTCATCTCTTTCGTCTTTGTTTTCATTGCTGATTCGAATTATGAAATTAAATTTAGGTCATCCCATTTAAAAAATCATAACTTTATATTGGGTTGGCAACACTGTTCACCTGGTGATGGTATCCAATATATGAATAGATGTCCCCCTTCCTGTAGTTGCTTTGTGCAAAGTTTTGCTTCTCTCTCTCTCTCTCTCTCTCTCTCTCTCTCTCTCTTGGTTCCATTGTTATAAAGATGGGACATTATAAATGGTGCATCCGCTATATATATATATATATAAGGTGGCCCAAAAGTAGGTATACAGTACCGTACTGATCAGCTCATTGTATTTTATATCATTTCTTATTGTTATCCATCAGGTAGACTTAGTTTCTTTATTATTTGTTCTTAAAGTGTTTTTACTTATATCTTAAGCTCGGAAGAGCCGAAACAAATAAACTCATAAACTAGAATGTTATATTACATTTATATTTATAAAACTAAATTTGTAGTTGTGTGTAGCTGGTTAAGAGTGATTAACTGTATAACAAATGAGCGAGGTGTAACATAAATTTATATTTCGTTAAAAAAAATTAAAGAATAAAAAGCTTTTTGTTACAAGGATAGTGTGTCAGTGGAACTCTATAGCACTTCTACAGCACGATCTGAAAGCAGACTTACAAGTGTAGTAGAAGCAGCAGAACTAAGAATATCAGCGAGTGTGGACAGCCTATCAAAGATGAGACAGGACAATATAAATATTGCCATCATACATGCACGTACAAGTGTTGTCCATAATCAACATTTTCGTTTTAAAAAAGGGAAAATAAAATATTTTAGATATTGTATTCATTTAGTATCGTGTTTTAATTACAGTACTTATCTCTGTTGATGAAAAATACTGAAGATTTATAATACTGAGTGTCAGTTCGGAATATCTGAATAGTAAATCACAATGGTTCACTACCGAACTGTCAGCTATAAAGGTGAGCACAAATAATTTGTTTTTTGTTGTTTTCTCTTCTAGGTGTCGTCAATAGGGTCGTTCTTCTCTCTCACATAAGGGTTATTCATTCCAAAAGATGGTGAGATGGTCCAGGGATGGGGCAACTCTGGAATACCAGGGATTCCACCAGTAGACAACAAAGGTGGAAGGCGATGCCTCACACTGGAGTTTACCATTGTAGGTAGGTTGCTATTCCGAAACACAGAGATGGTTCAAGAATGCACCATCTGAACGGCACCTCACAGATGTTACGGGGTAACAGAATACAGTAGTTGTTCTGCTACCGTACACAATGGAAGATAAAGAACGATGCACTGGGTTCTAAAGTTCAGTACAAATGCGATGGTACCACATACCACATTTTGAATATATACCACATTTTTGGTACCATTTCAATCAAACGTACCTGTTTACGGTTATTAAGCATTTAACATCCGTTGTATTTCCCACTGTGAGTGCCTTCCAGTACTCAGTAACAAGGACCGGGGAATGCTGAATGAGAAAATAACTTCAGATATGAAATGTTCCATCTGTATGGCACTTAGTATCATGGCCTGTTCAAACTTAGATATTCTACATCACTTTGCTATGATGAGACTAAAATATAAACTCTGACATAGTTATGTTCAATCTGACTCAAGAAACGATATACTACAACTGAAAAGATTGCATTTGATTAAGCCGTCACGTGAGGATGATGTCATTTAAGAACTATACTTTTGTATTAGAAGTGTATGTTTTATGCATTTGCTCCTAAGGCGATAACCTGCATATGCCTCGTATCTTCATACGTTTGCCCCATTTAGCATTTATTTTGAGGAAAGGAACAACGAAAGGAAAGCGAGTGGGCCCTATTGTCTTGAGGACTGGACTGACGGAACACTTCAGAAGAAATGAATTCTCTTAAATCTGGAACATTTCATTTCTTACTTTCATTTTCTAATTCTAATTTTCATCTTAATTATAAAAAATGCATTCTAAAATAACGTAATGGAACTTACCACGTTGTATAATTTGACTTTCTGTAGAACCCGTCCCCTTCTAATCCGAACGATATATTAATTCCTTGCACTAGTAACTCATTGTAGAGTTCATATCCATAGTACGCATAAAGTAAACTATCATTAAGCCATGCTATAGGTTTCTCTAGTGTTATTAGCTTGTAGTATCTCGCATCAGTTGAATCAGAAATATCACGACTTTCTGAAGTATACGACACGGGACGCCACTGCATAAAGCCTCCGCTTTGATTGCACTTGCTTGCAGGTGTAAAAAGATCTACCACCTAAAATGAAAGAAAAGAAAATTATATTAAGTGTATGTTACATGCATATCGTTTATCTTCTTTGTCTATTAGTAATGTTTTCAGTGTACAAAAATACATATAGAAACATATTCATAAGTGCACTGACTAGAGATGCAAGGGCTCGGGGAAAAAAAGTTTTTTCTGCTTCGTTTTTTTGCTTGGGAAATTTTGGGCTTTTTTCAAAATTCTGCTTTAAATTGATAAAGCAGACTTTGTTTTGCTTCTCTATAACACAAAAACTCATTTAATTAGTGGTTGATGCTGATAATAATATAAAACCTCGAAAATAAACCATGAATTTCGAAAAGATATTTCAAACAATTTTACTTCAACATATTTACATTATGAATTCCAAAGGATTAACCAATGTACATAATAAGAATTTTTTAACCTCCTATATACAAAAGTAAGCAGGGTTGGCAAGAACCATGGTTGTTTTTGAAAATGCCAAAAACTGTTTTTTTTGGGGAAAAAAATGAAATGAAATCTCTAAGTTTAACGTCCCACGGTTATGTCGGTTAGGCTAAAGGAGATGGTGATAATGAGAAATGAGTGAAATGGTGGAATGAAGAAAGTGGGAGGAAACGGGAGAACCCCGAGAAAACAAACGAGCACGGTGTTTGTCCACCACAAAGTCTACACGGCGCGAACTGGGATCGAACCAGGGACCCCAAGCACCGGAGGTAAACGCTCTACCACTGAGCCACCGCGCCCCCCGGTTTTTTTTTTGGGGGGGAAGTTTAATCCAGGTTTTTTTGGGGGGGGGTTTAAACCAGGTTTTTTGATTTAGATACTTTTCTTTATGTATTTATATTACATATTCACAGAAATAAGTTTGTTTCGCCTTGGTGTTATGATGCAACAACGGGGTTATGCTGGAAGAGGTCCCATAAGCTTAAAGAAGTCCGGTCAGTAAATTCCTTAAATTGAGAAACTCCCGCCCTAGCCATCGGGAAAACCCCGTCATTACTTTAAATGTAAAACAATAGTGGAAAAATCCTATTATTGCTTTGCATGTAAAATTTAAAAGGTCAACGTACGAGGATCGTTCAGAAAGTAAAGAAAGTTTTGGCATGGTTAAATAAAAACAGAAGATATCAGTACAAAATTTTATTTACAAAACCACAGGACCTTCCTCTACTTTTCTCTGTAATCGCCATAGTTGTCAAGACACTTGTTAGAACGTGGGACCAGTTTTTCAACGCCGATGTTATACTCATCTGCCGCTAAAGATCTGCAGCTCATCAGCCAGGCTGTCACTGCTTGCTTGAGTTTCTCATCCTTTGTGAACTGTTTTCCACCCAAAAATTCCGTAAGTTTCGGGAATAAGTGACGTTTTCGGGAATTTTTTCTTTGATTCTTCACTTCTTTCGTAATAAGTGATGGCCTCCCACTCCGATCTTTTCATGCACGTTGGTCCTTCCTTGATTAAACATAATGCACCATTTCCTCATTGTTAATTGCACCATCACCATAAACATTCTTTATTTGCCTATAAATTTCAATAGACTTAACTTTTTGCGCATTCAGAAAGCGAATGACACTCCGTACTTCACATTTGGCGGAATATTTGATTGGCACTGCTATTGTGAATCGCTGCAAAAACAAGTAGCGTGACCGCACAACATTGAGACTCGGCTTACACTGAGGTGAAGGAAGGAGATAACTCCTGCGCAGGCGGTAGCAATGGTGAGGGGTCAGCGCCGAGCGCGATGCGCAATCGTTCTTTACTTTCTGAACGGCCCTCGTATCATAATCAGTACGCTAAAACTGACGTATTAAATTACAAATTTAGTATGTAGATATCATTGAAAGTCCAATCCAAGGTAATGTTGGAAGCTACGTAGGAAATCGATAAATTTTGCCAATTTCTATCAATATTTTTAAGCAACATTGGTTTCTTTATAAAACAACAGGCATTCAGGCATGCAGAAATATACAATTTGGTTTCGTTTCGTATGTTTAGGCTTAACATCCTTACGTAATACCGAGGTTATCAAGGAAAATACTTTCTCTTCAAGTGGCATCCGAACCGCTACTTAGTTTACGCATTAAAGAAGGGTTGTGGTTCGACCGAGAACACGGGACACCTTGATTAAAAGGTGAAAAGGAAATAAAACTAATGCAGATGGTTTGATATGTTGAAACGTCACCAAGAAGTTCACCCGCTTCGCATTTTTCGTTCTTATTAATTTTTTGGTTTAAACCAGTTATTTATATTAAAAAAAAAAAAAAAAAAGTAGTGTAAACCAACCAACCCTAAAAGTAAACACTTCTTTAAAAAAAATACACAAACAACTACCGGTAGCAAAATTGTATGTAGTATTTTTACTTCAAAATATTACATACTCTCTTTTTGAAACAAAATAAAATTAAAATAAAACATAAGAGAAATACTTAGATTTATATGATACACTTAAAGACTGCACATCTAGAGCTTTTGGTTCTGTATTTTCGTGAAATTCTACAGTTAAGTTTTATATAACCACTATCACGGTTTACCCAATCCTCAAGTTTTCGGAATTTTTAACAAGAGGTATCATTACGGAATCCCCTCCCCCTCAACAAAAAGCGCTATGGAATATATTTAAGTTAAGCTAAATACAACTATACAACAAACATGACTGAGTGGTTAGCTTTTGCGCTTCTATCGGGAAGTCCGGGATTCAACCCAGCATTCGACCATTCTGACAAAGCTTTTCTTCATTCCATCTGTGAATGTAGAAATAGTGCGTGTACTTGAGTTGGCCGACTTCCTTTCTTATTGTTTTTAAATCGTTATTATTACTAATTGTCAGCAGTGACGGTTTTGTGAATGTTAGGGGGACGGTCTTTCAGACTAAAGCCTGTTCCCCAAAGTTACGTAATGTATAAAACAAACGAAATATCTATTAGTTATGCCTTTACTAATGAACTTTAAGCTCCCGTCAAATAAAAATTACAAATATTTAGAAAAACTAAACATTAGTAAGAAAAACCCCTCTCAAAATACTTTTCTAAATCCACCACTGACTCTCAGTATAAAATGATCTTCAAGGTTGTATCCGGAAGATTATTGCTAAACATATAAACGAAACGAAATATTAGTTATGCATGTACTCATGAACTTCAAGCACCTCCCAAATAAAATTAGGACTTTTTAGAAAACGAAACAATCAGAGAAACCCCTCTCAAAGTACTTTTCTAAATCCGCTACTGATTATTTGTATAAATTGGTATTCAATTTTGTATCTGGAAAATTATTGCTGAATCATTGCATAGCTACAGTATAACAGAAATGTGGAAGTACGGTTTGACGGATATATTGAAAAACGTACGCTTTGACGGATATATAGAAAAACGTAAGTTTAACTTTTGCGCTAGAAGCTTGAGTACTAAGCTCTTAGAAATGAAAAACGGGTGACAAACTGAAATGATCCAGAGAAAAAAAAAATGTCGATAACTCAAAAGTTAAAATAAAGTTAAATAGCGTCTAAAATTGCCCTCAAATACTACATTCTTCATGTTAGCTTTAATTCGTAAAACATGTGCTCCATCCATCTTGATGGTGAATTTTAGAGCGAAATATGGTATTTAGGTCATGGAATTCTTATCTAACTATAGAATGTACTACAAGAAAGCTATTTAGATAGAAAAATCATGAAAATGAAAAAAGCCAAAATTTCCAAATTTCTCGTTTTTTTCCAAAAAAGTCGGCTTTTTTTGCATCTCTAGCACTGACTAGCTCTGGCAATTGCCCTCGTTCAGAGTATGTAACTTAAAAGAAAAACCTAATACTACAACTGTTTTATGCTAATCAAGTCCTCTTTCAAACATAACACTGCAATTATAACGTGAGATAGTACACAAAATTCTAGAATCTACACGCCGTTACTAACAATATAAATTGTAATAATAGAGGAAGTTCAATACTTAAGTAAAGCATTACTTTAAAAAAAAAAAAAAAAAAAAAAAAGTTTCAGCAGTATGTTTTCGCCATTGCCAAGAACTGCACTTTTGATAAACCTTCTTCGCTGCAGATGGCGATGGCGACGTAGATGGGACCAACGATGGTGTTCGGGATTGTTTTGTTATTGCTGAAACTGTTTGGAATTGTTTTTTACATGGATGTTTTAAGTAGTAAGTATTGGACTTATTATTATTATTATCATTATTTGATATGCGTCTTATTGAGCCATTAACTAATACTAACATGTACATACTTAAGGAAGCTACAAGATATATATTTAATATTTAAAGAAATAGCTTTCCTTATTTACACTGGCGCAAATCCCGGGGGGGACGAGGGGGACATGTCCCCCCCAATGTTGGACCTGGGGGGGACAGTCCCCCCAATAATCTGACTTAAAATGTGCTTTTTGGGATAAGCTTGATGATTTGTGTCCGACTGCCACAAAGGAATGTAAGAGTTGTAACAGAGATAGCTCTCCCTTTAGATCAATTTGTTTATATATATATATATATATATTTAATACAGCAAACTTCAACAGATGTGAAGAAGACAATTTCCGAAACATTGCTATCAGCCCTAACTGAAAATAGTTTCAGTGAAACTTATTTAAAGCAGCATTTCTCTTGGCAATTCCATTTTTAAAAAAGAATCGTAATCTGTAGTATTTCAAACTGAACTTCGTGCTGTAGTGCGTCTAGTAGTCTCATCAATATGTATTAATTCCACTTGCACTACTTGGGCATAAATTGCAATAAATGCCAGAGGAGGATATACCCCTCTCCTCATGCTGAAAAGTTGTTTTAGCTGTAGGTACAGGCACAAATTCCGGGAAAATGGGGAGACATGTCCCCCCCCCCCAACATTAGAACTGGAGGCTCTCCCAATAATCCGATTTGAAAAGTGCTTTTTGCAGATAAGTGTGATGATTTGTGTCCAACTGCTACAAAGGAAAGTCAGATGAATTTGGTTTCCCTTTGCTTTTCCGTTTTTAATGAAAATGAAGGCGTGCGAATGTGTGTGACATAACCTGATATGAAATCTTATCTCCTCCTCTCCCCTAGACCCTAGTATACGAAGAGTATATAGACTATCCAATGTCAGTAGAACCCATCTTTTTAGTAAATACGCACTTAATCTATTTGTAGTATCAGCCTAGGCATCTACTCATGCTTCCTAAGCTAACTAGCTCTATGGCCTATGGAACCCGGAGGTTCAATGCCACGTTCACAAAAGCCCTCCACTGACTTCTATCCTTAGCCAATTGGATCCAGTTTCTTTTTTGTATTCCAATCGCTGCGAGATCCATCTTAATATTGTCCTCCCATCTGCGCCTAGGTCTTCCTAATGATCGTTTTCCGATTGGTGATTTGAAAGCGTTTCTACTTTCTTCCATTCTAGCTACATGACCTGCCCACCTAGACTTAATGACTCTAACAATGTTGGATAAACAGTATAAATTATGTAGTTCCTCGTTATGAAGTTCCGCCATTCCCCATTCCCGTTCCTCTTGGGTCCGAATAATCGTCTCACGATCTTGTTCTCAAATGCTTTCAGTCTATGTTGTTTCTTTAAAGTAAGCGACCATATTTCGCAACCGTACAGAACAACAGGTACGATTATCGTTTTATATATTTTAGGCTTCAAATTCCTCGACAGAATTTGCGACGACATGAGATTTGAACCGAATAGTAACACGAATTCTCTGCTTTTAGTCGACATTTAATTTCTTCGTGAATATGATTTTCGTCTGTTAATATTGATCCTAGATATTTGAAAGTATCCACTTTATCAAAAGAATTATTTAATATTTTAACGCATCCATAATTTATCGTATTACGGTCCCGGCGCACTTCCATGTATTTAGTTTTCTCTGCATTTGCTTCTAAACTTATGCCCCTGCAAGCGTTTAATAAGATCTCTGCATTTCCTTCTATTATTCTCCTGCCATCCCCTATTAAATTTACATCATCAGCATATGCCATAACCTGGTGAATACCGTTCATTCTAGGCCCTGGTTGCTATCTTTGATTTTCCTTATAGCGTATTCCAGCACAAAATTAAATAATAGTGGCGACAACGCATCTCCTTGTTTCAGGCCATTCTCGACGTGAAAGCTCGTGGCCAAAAATTTTTCTACCCGGACTTTTCTTTGGGATTCATTTAAATATGCCTTAATTGATCTAATTAGCTTTTTCGGTATTCTAAGTTGTGTAAGAACGTTGTACAATGTTTCTCTCCTAACCGAGTCGTAAGCTTTTCTAAAATCAATAAATAGTTGATGTACCGGGGTATTGTATTTCCACTTCTTTTCGAGTATTTGGCGAATGGTAAATATTTGGTCGATAGTTGATCGATTTCGTCTAAATCCACACTGATAATCTCCAATCATTTCATCTGCGTATGGGGTCAATCTTGCTAATAGAATGTTTGAAAGGATTTTATAGGATGTTGACAGAAGAGAGATGCCTCGATAAGTCAGTTTTGTCGCATTCTTGTGGATTGGAACAATGTTTGATTCTTTCCACTCTTGCGGCAATTCTTCCTTGTTGTAGATAAGGAGAAGAGTTTGTGTATCTTGTTCCACAATTTTTCGTCTCCAGCTAAAATTAACTCAGCCGGAATTTTGTTTACACTCGGATATTTGTGTTTCTTTAATTTCTTTATAGCGATTTCTACTTCTATTCGGTTGGGTTCTCGAAAATACGGTCCTGCGGTGTGTATCTCCCTTTCTCCACGCACATTAGTTTTTGCTGCGTGTTAAGCAAATCGTTAAAGAAATCTTTCCATCTTTTTAAAATATTCCATCAGCTTTCTTTAATATAAGCATGAGGTTGATAGCCTTTCTTAAATTCTTTGATACCTTTATACATGTCCACAATGTTTTTATTTTGACTATTATCTTCAAGTTCCTAAATTTTAGCTTTCAAAAAATCGCGTTTCTTTGTTCTAAAAGTTTTGGAAGTTTCCCGCCTGATGTCTACGATTTTTTTTTTTTTTTTTTTTTTTTTTTTTTTTTTTTTTTGTTTCATTCGGATTTTGTAGCCAACGTAATTTTGCTTGTTTTCTCTTTTCTCCTCGTTCGAGCCATGGTTTGGTGCTACGTATTTCCGCGTGTCCTTTTTTTTTTTTTTTTTTTTTTTTTTTTTTTTTTTTTTTTTTTTGAGAGAGGATGCTTCGTAAGCAAAGAAAAGAATTCAATTGCTGGAAATTTTTTCTCCAGAATCTTAAGGTTACATCTGTTAACTAAAGAGTATATGACATGCGTTAGATTTCTGTAACGATTCCTTTAATGTTAATGAGATCGAGGGGGCCGATCCTGGGAAGTCGGAGGCCCCCCCAAAAGCTCACGTGGACCCCCTGTATTTTTATGAATAGGTATTTTCTCTTGTTATATGTATTGTTTTATGCACTTTTTATGAATGCCAACCCAAAGTTACAAAGTTACACACGCGCACACACACTCACACACACACACACACACACACATATATATATATATATATATATATATATATATATATATATATATATATATATATATAATATGGGAATGGTCTTACCCGTCCCCCCCAATGTTGAAGACAGATTTGCGCCGATGCTTATTTACAAGACTGTGAGGATTAAACATATTTTTCTTCTCTTTACAAAGGTTTCTCTGAAGCATAAGATTTTATGAATGAACAGAACCGATTAGCATATTTTAGTTGGCAGCAAGAATAAACATCGACAATAGAACCAGCAATGCCTTGATACTATTTGTTTTTATATTTATTTTTAAGATGCAAGGTACGAAAAGTTTCCTCTCCTATGTAGCGAGATCAAGACAGAATGTTAGTTTGGTGATGTATCGTCACCATACTAATTTCTATTCAAGGTTGTGAAAAATCTAAGATCTTTTTAAAAACCAGTTCAATAAGTTTCATTGGGTTTTATTGGTAAAAAATCGGTTTTATTTGGTAAAATCGGGTCTTATTAAATTTTGTTATGTGTAAAGCCGTATTTCTACTTAAAATACTCTTTAAGCAATAATGTTCTAGTGTACACAAAAACTGTGGAATTCCCTTGTAGCATAAAGGAGATCCGTGAAGTTCATCCACATTTCGTGGCACACACTTGGTTACACTTCAATTTCCAGAAAGAAGTAGACAATTCCATATAATATAGAACAGGACCCCATTCAAGATTAAAATCTCTGGGAATGAAGATTCCTGTAGTTTCCCTCAAAACATGGCAGGCAAATACCGGGCTAATGCCTCAGAGTCAGGATCCAAATGAAATCGACCAATTTCCAGGTCAAACGTTGCTGACAAAATTTATTTATTTTTTAATTTGTTTACCTAAGATTGTACCACATTCAGGGAGTTGAAAAAAGGTATTTATTTATTTTTAGCTGCGCAGATTTGTTTGTAGTGGCCATTTTGTATAGGGGCGTGTGCGTGTTCTGCACTTTTCAGAGGATTCCGTTAAACGCTGTAACTTTTTAGGTTTTAAAGATAAAGAGTTCAAACCAAAATCATATGAAGGATAATGGAATGGAAAACATTCTTGTGTTCTGTGCACATTGAGAGCTACTTTAGAACGTCGAAAGAAAAAGCTCTGAACACTGAGATTGGAAACCTAGAAATGACCATTTTGGAATGTATATTTTGAAACGAAATAAATGAGACTCACATTCAATTTTTATCTACATATACACTAGATAGTAAACAACGTTCCAAACAAGTTTAGATCTGAGAACCATATACTTGATTTTCTGGAAATTTTTAAACATTGCGAGTTTTCGAAAATCCTTTATTTTCATCATCAAATATCTCAGGAAGGACATAAGTGAAAAATCCCAAATTTGTACAAAATAGACGATAGCTGTGCACTAACAACTAAGTAACATTGCATCACTGAGATTTGAGTAGTTTCTGAGTTATAAGGCGTTGCAATGATGTGAAATTCACAATTTTAACAGCTGAACAGATGTACAGGTTTTGTGTTGATAGTATCTCAGGCATACAATTTATCTGTTTCATCAGAAGTGCACTCAAACAGCAAGAAGTTTGAGATTTGCTACTTGTAAAAGAATTATTTAGTTCGTTCAATAATGATTGGCACTCCCCCCTATAACTAGTGCCAAGTAACAGTTTGAAATGTTTGTTGATGTATGCATTAAGATAGACTATAGTACTATCAAACCCCACTAAATGGTTGTTTCTTTCCGTAGGTAGCACATTGTAGCAGCAGTTGTTCCAACTTGCCAGGACGCTGGTGGACAGCGAAAAGACAGCATGAAAGCAGACACACATGGGCAACGGTGGACAGTGTGGTTTCTCTGAAGGGAAGGATGAATACTTCAGACATCCACAACAGATTATTAACCGTATGTGGGGACACAGCACCAAGTCGCAGATCCGTGTTTCATTGGGTATCCGAATTCAAAGAAGGCAAAGATAGTGCTGCAAAAAAAAAAAAAAACAAACAAAAGCACTGGGCGTCCTGCAACTGCACGCAGACCAAGCAATGCCGCGCAAGTGAATGATTTGATAATGGAGCACAGGAGAATCACGTTTGATAAACTAGAGAAAGAAACAGGTCTATCACGGGGTTCCCGCTACACTATCACTCATGAGGATTTGAAGCTGCACAAGGTGAGTGCACAATGGATGCCTCATGACCTCACCGTTGCACAGAAACAAAAGCGTGTGGAGATTTGCCAGCAGTTGATGCAACAGTACAGTGAAAATCCGACCGAGTTCTTTGGGCGTCTGGTCACCGTCGACGAAACTTGGTTCCTCTACGATACTCCAGAAAAGAAACGCCAGTCCATGGAATGGAGGCATACTGGCAGCCCTCGTCCCAAGAAGACACGGATGGGACTATTCGTGCGGAAACAAATGGCGACCGTTTTCTGGGATCAGAAAGGGATACTGCTGGTAGAATGGCTCCCTCCCAATACGTCCATCGACAGTGAGAGCTACTGCAGTTCACTGCATAGACTCCGCCGACGCATCCAACAACGCCGACAAGGAAAATGGGCCGTGGCGTTCTTCTCCAACACGACAATGCACGGCCACATGTCAGTCGCCAGACAATTGCCACAGTGCATGAACTAGGGTTGAGTGTACTGCCACATCCTCCATATTAGCCGGATCTGGCTCCTAGCGAATATGCTTTATTCGACACAATGAAAGAGGAAAATGAAATGAAATCTTTGAATTTTACGTCCCACGGTTATGCCGGTTAGGCTAAAGGAGACGGTGATGATGAGTAATGAATGAAATGGTGGAATGAAGAAAGTAGGAGGAAACGGGAGAACCCCGAGAAAACCCACACACACGGTGTTTGTCCACCACAAAGTTCACTTGGCGGGGGCTGGGATTGAACCTGGGACCCCAAGCACCAGAGGTGAACGCTCTACCACTGAGCCACCGCGGACAATGAAAGAGGGCATGAGAAGTAAAAAGTTCAACACAAATGATAAACTCCAAGTGTTTGTTCGCCAGTGGCAAAGAGATACCCCCAAAGAATGGTTTGCTACACAAATAAGGAAGCTTCCAGAACGGTGGCAAAGGTGTATAGACATTGCCGGGGAATACCTCTAAAATAAACTGTAATCGTTTGTTCAATAAATGGTTCCTGTCAAAACAAATTAATTGTAGTGCCAATCATTTCTGAATGCCCCTATTATCAATGCCAGATCATACCATAGATTTGTACTTCTGACGCAAACATAAATCAGATGTTATGAATACTCACAATCAGATGAATTTACTGATTGCAGTACTTCAGTACTTCCAGAACATTGCATGTTTTCATTTGTACCTGATGATATCGTAGCCTGTACTTACGACGAAAAATGAATTAGGAGGATTGAAGACATCAGTCAGGGAAAATACCGATTTTTTTTGTTCACTTTTTCCGTCCCCATGGCCCAAGAACCTCTTTTAAACTATCTACGAATGACAAAGTGTAGGTGCCAATCGCTAAGGTTCTCCATAAATGCACACCCACAGAGTTCGTAACTCCTACAGGTCGTACTTTCAATATTAGTGCCAAATCTACACAAAGTAGTCAACTATTTACCTCACTGATCAGAGTTGGATTTAGGTTTGGAGGAGCCCTAAGCTATTGAAGGTAATGGGGCCCTTTATGTGTCCAGATGAACTTATTCACCCTATGTACAGAAATGAAGACATTAGTGATATTTTACGAAGCAGGCTCGCAGAAGGAGCCCCATTACTTGCATAATAAAAGCCTACAAAACATGACGCACTGTTGCTACATATAGAACTGAAATTTTGAAAGTCTTTCAAAAGAATCTCATTTCCAGTGTACAGTTTGCTTTCTTATAATAGATTTTACAATTAAAGAAGATCCTTTGTAACATAAGATAATCATACATCATACTATACGTCACATATTTCATCAGATACGAAGAAGATTTGGGAGTTTCCGGATCTCCTTTTAAATTCAACTCTTTTAGTTTTTGTAGTGTTGAGTTGAGTGTAGTGTTGAGAAAACAGAGGTGGATTTTTAGTAAGTTCTCTTTCTTAAGAGAAGCGTTGTAGTGTCTTTGATTCAAATTATAGTTTTACAAAACAAAAAGTCTGATTTGTGCTTTCGTAGTTATTATAAGACTTTTTTGAACGCAACATTTTCTTTATTGTATGTGTGTAATTATCTAACTGGGTACTTAAAATTCCAACTACCCTGTTCCTATTGCCGTTATATCTGGCTCTCCACAAAGGCGTTTACTAAGGCTTAAGATTTTCGGTAAATACATAATTATCTACTAATTCTTTGCCAACTCCAAATATACAATGAGCTATCTCAACGAGAACTAAACACTTGACCATGAACAACAAATGTGGTCATATTTATTACCATACATATATAAAATTACATTCAATGTTAATATACACAACAGTATAAAACGGTTACTTTTGTGGAAGCTCTTATAATTCATGAGAAACAAAATCTCCTCTACAAGCAACCTGAACTCTGTGAGAAAGCCTTCTATTTCTCATTTGGAATAATTGTTTTCTCCAAGGTCAAGTGTTTTGTATTGTCCTAGTCAGCTGAATACCCGTCAAAACACAAAAGCAGATCAGCTCAAGAACATACAGATTTTGTATGGATGTAACATTCCCTACGTAGGAGTGAATTCTCAATTCTTTCTTTACTTTTAAGAATTGCTGGTGATAGTAAATCTTGATCTAATTGATAAAGTTTAATCATTTTATAATATTTCAAAGCAAAACTTTATAGATTAATAAAATTGGTTTTGCATTGAATTTACATAAAATCCGGAATTTCTGTCCTCTTACGTCATATACAACAGGAGATAGTTCGGTATGAAACCCTCACATCTTCCTGCATGTAACAAAATCAATTTTCATCTTTTCACCTTTTACCAATTGGGGCAGCTTTTGTACTTTTATGTGTCGAGTCAGTCCTTAACATTTGCTATTGGAGATTAACATTTACCATATTTCGTCAAATTGCATTATCCTCTCAGGTTCGTTATTTGCCATCTTCCTTTATATATATATTAAAAAAAAAAAAAAAAAAAAAAAAAACTTGATAACAACGATTTCTTTTTTCTCTTACGAAGTCTTACTTCCCACAAATTTCTTATATCGAAACTTTTTTTTCCACTATTTGCACAAAGTTGTCTTCATTTGTGAATAAGTTATCTTTCGGTAACGAATCAGAGAGAGAATTTAAAGTTGGATACTTCTTTTGTTGGTACTATCTATAAAAGTGAAGTCGAACTGCATCCTCCGTGAAGTCATCTACGGTTAATTTTGGACTTGCTCGTTACTTTGTTTTTAACCAGTAAGTGATACGGGAAAAATATCGTTATGCCTTGGAATTTTTCTCCAATGACGCGAATAATAGTTAATTTACCGACTTTCAAGTAATTCGACGCGCTTAAGCACCTGTTTTACAGGAAAGAAAAAAACGGTTATCTTTATTTTCTTTCTCACCTTCGAAACATCTCATGCGTTATATGTCATTTTATATGACTGATCTGTATGTTGAACCACTTGTTTTTGTTGTTGTTCCAGCATTTTCAGCCGTTATATTTATTATTATTATTATTATTATTATTTGTAAATACAGTACACACGAACTATTCACAATCAACAGTTATCAGTAATTCAGAAACAACACTTAAGACAACATATACTAACAGACACTACTATGTCATAACATAAACAACTATTGGCATACGATTCAACCACCAACTAGCGGCAACAGCGCGGTCAGTGACCTTGGTTGCCTAGAGACAACGTGAAAGAGTACCACAGTGATTGGCGAACCACCCTTCCTTTCGTTTCGTTTACAGCACATGGAGCTATCTGTCAGAAATCAGCTTTCGTTAACTGCATTCACATCAAAATAATACAAAACATTGACGATTAGTGTCTCAGTTACATAGTTTGTTAAATAGTTAATTTGTTAAATAGTTTACTGACTGTTTAACTGCCAATTTTATAAAATTTATGTTCGGAAACGGTCAATACCTTTAACGAGGCAGGAATCAGTATTTAATGATACATAAATACTGATTAAATAATGATACATACATTTCATGATCCCAGATCAAACTGGCAATAAACTTTAATCTAACACATACTTACAGTGAAGACACCCGGAGTATGTTCATCATTAAGACTTTTGGCTTGTTCTACAACCATTGTGCTGTTCTTTTCATCAGTGCTTACGAAGAGTAATTCAAGTGCAAAACGGGAGTTCTCGTATTCACTTTCTAAGCTATCCAGTATAATATCAACCTGCGTTGCATTTCCTGTATAAAGAAGATGAGGAAGCACTTCACTATGATCGACGAATCCAAGTATACTCAGCTGAAAAGAAACAAATAAAATTATTTTTTCTAAAACAAAGAAAAACTAAAAACTTAACTTCGGAATGATGTTAATATTGTAAAATTCTCTCAGTCTATGTAAGGTAGAGCAGCAATTATCGTACACGGGAATTTGGACTTTCCCATCACCTTTAATTATAAAAGATCTTAAATACAGAAAGTCCGCTGGCAAAACTACAAAATATTACATTCCTTGAACAGTGCACAATTTACATTTTACAGATTATTAAAATACAATTATTCACTAATACACGTTATTGTGATAAGCCTCGCAACAGCATCCTCAAACCTTCGCCGAGATTACAAACAAAAGATCTCCTCCAGTTCCTTACCAGAGGGTAGCGTTCCCAAAACTGATGCAACGTTCCCTCTTTGTACTGCCATGCTGATGCGTTGCAGTAGAAACGAGGTTGCTCTAGCATCTCCTGACGATAAACGAATGCGGTGACCAACTTCTTTTATAAAGTTAAGGCCTTCGGGACCCCATGAACCACCCGATTCGACAGCTATAGCGACAAAATGATATTTGTCGAGTCAATTGCTATATTTCCTGCGCTTTTCTGTTTCCCGGCGAGCAGCCACGTTTCCAGCTTGTGCTGAGGAAGAATGTATATTTGAAGGGGTGAAGGTGTCGGAACAAGTAAAATCCCATAGAAGTTCTTTTCCTTTCTTCCACGGTATTCGAGTCATACCATCTGGCCTCTTGCCGTCTGCACGACAGAAATATATTACAATAAGTAGTTCCTCTAATAATTTAGGTAACAAAGTGGTAGGAACCCAATGACCAGGCGTCGTAGGGCTTTGTAGGTGAGATTACTCTCTTTGACTGGGCGTCGTGAGAGGGGATAAGTTTTGTGTGATTAGTTGTCTCTCGGTGACAGGGCGTCGTAAGAGAGAAAGGGAATCCAATGACCGAGCGTCGTAGGGCTTAAGGAAAGGTATCTCTCAATTGACCGAGCGTCTGAGAGGGTAAGGTGTTTCCAATGGCCAGGCGCCTTAGGGCTTTAGGTAGTTTGATCAACCTGGATAGATTGATGCTTGTTGAGGCGTGCTCCTGTCTTTTATTCTAAAATGTCGGCTACCTTCGGTGATCTCCGTCTTGCCGACGCTGGCGATTGTAGGCAACTTCTCTTCGGTACTGTCGACTGCGTTGTATTTTTACTGTCAGCACGTGTATTACACACATGGTTATCGCATGACATGAAGACATGCGGAACCTTACACCCCCGCGGCGTAGAAAAAAATAAGCCAGAGAATTATTTTTTGCCATTATTGGGAATCCGGAGATTGGTCGCAATATACACTGGAATGCACTGAAACACTTGAACACAAAATCAAAGTTAAAAGCACTAGTCACTTATATAACACTATATAAGACACTATCACACAAAAAATGAAAGTTGAAGCACTAACAGTTTGTCCTCTAACCTAAGCAGGATCCGTGTACATTACTTCATCTCCCTCAAAGGACAGGCTGTCGAAGCTCTGGTGGTTATAATTAAAGGTTATAACTACGTCACTGATGGTAATGCCCGTAGTATATTTTTGTGAAATTTGCACGTCATAGGGTGCTATAATAAAAATATCTAACATCGGTCTAGTCCTTACTAGTCGTAGCAAATGGCTGACAGAACACCACTTATATAATGGTTAAAGTCAGTAGGATGATAAACGTAGTCGTGCCGGAAGAAAGTTTGTCAATTGAAAATCCTGATTTTCTGAACACTCTGTATATGTAGTTTATTATGTTAGGGACAATTATATGATTCGCAGCGGAGAAGCGAAAAAATATTGTTGCTGGCCTTGTGAAGTTCATTCGCTCGAAGCGGAAAGAAAAATGCTGGCTTGCAATTTTGTTCATTGAAGGAAATTGTACGTATGCAGGCAGTCTAAATGACAGAATGCAGTGAGGTGAGGAATTATAAGAGAGAGAGAAAGAAAGACAAGGGATCTGTTCCCATGTGAATACTAAGCTATGTACTAGATTTCGTCACTTCAAATAGTCATGTATTTAGTGCTCTTTGGATGCAATAAGATTTGAAAATACGATTGCGAAATATCCAAGGTCGAAATTAGGGTTTTCCCTTTTAAAACCTGCAAAGCGTCTTCTGTAGACTGAAATGGGATGCTTAAATATTTGACATAACTATTACATGCCTGTAGATTCAACACAAGCCTGAAATCTGAACTGTTGGGTTTTTTGATCGCAATTAGAGGCGAAGAGTAACTACTCGTCTGTGTCTCAGTTATAATTTTGGCGTCTATCAGTTGTTGTATCTGCTTATCAATTTGGCCCTTATTCCTAATGGAATAGGTGGAGAACGGTGATGGAATGATGCACTTTTATCTATGCGTATTTTATGTTCGTATCCCCTAAAATAACCTATATCCTCCGGACTGTATGAAAAAACATCCCTGTATTTGTACAATAAATTGCTTACAGCTATTCGCTGGTCAGTAAGTCCGGATTTATATTGAAAAGATCAATGTTAAAAGTTTTAGCGGGTCTGTCTTAATCTTTCCTGTATCTCTTCTTGAGTTCTAAATTGATGTTTTTTTTTTCTTTTCTTCTTCTATTTTGAAAGAAAATTCTTCCACGTCCTCCTCGGTATACGCCACTGTGTGCCTTTACTTAAAGTTATTAGGCGTGCCGTAGGGTTTGAGATTAATAACGTAAGGTCGTTACTTGGTATTCGCATGGTCATTGCTTCCAATCCGTATCGATCTAACAATGATTGCAGTGGAGTAATGATGTAAAATGCTGCGTCATGATTTTTCTTCGGCATTGAAACAGGAAAGTAGAAGTGTGATTTTGCCGGGATCGTAATTTTACTAGCTGTGAATACATTTGCGTTTTTCTGCAAGCACAAAGAACGAGTAGTTGATTGCGACGTTTCCCTTTTTTCCTTGGGAATTATAGGCTTCCTAGGATTTCTATAAAAAGATATAGAATTATGCTCTAGGTCTAGAATGTCATCCCCAAAAATCGGATTAAAGTCAGCATTTATAATGCGGAAATAATGTGAAAAGGTAGTGGTGCCAATTTTAAATTTAATTATAGCTATTTCCTTTAAAGTCAGAACTTTATTAGCAATGCCCTTGACACGAGTCTGAAATGGTATTAATGTACAATTTGGAAGTACGTCTCGTCTGGACCATAAACTAAGACTGGATCCTGTGTCTATTATTACTGGTAGACTGCTTGAATTTACCTTAATGTTAAGTAATAATTTATTATTTTCTGTCCCCAGCTTGACATGTTCTCGGCGATCGTTGTAGGTCGCTTGAGTGAAAAAATTGTCCTCCATATTACTAAAATTTTCCGCTTTTGCGCGATCTTGTTGAATGTAATGGATTTTTTAATTGTGGTGGTTTCTGTGTGATCCGCGCCGACTTTTCTGGAATGACCCGCGAGGCCTGACTTTGGCCTGCGAGCCCACCTATGCGTTTCCCTGGTTGGAATTTTTAGGATTAATCTAACACGAAGATGCGCCGTGGTTCTTCTTATAACATACTGCGTACACAGATATTTTATCGCCTTTTACAATTTTTTTATTTTTTTTCTACCACCTTTATTTCCTTTGTTGTTATTCTTTGCGCCCGTCTTTTGTCTGTTTCCTTGACGATGCCATTTTTACGCCTGAAATTAGTCTTCATGGCATTCTGTGCTACCATTAATGATAATTCGGCCACTTGATTGGCCAGTTTATTGAGGTCCGTGTGAGGAAGTTGTGAGGGCGGGTTTTGACTTTGGTGGGGATGCGGATTTAAAACTTCAGGTTGAATGGAAGTTGATTGTGGAGGGGAAATATTCTGCAATGGAGGTACAGAAGGTAATGATTGCAAATAACAAGGAGCAGGTTGGGTGTGATGCACAGTAGAAGTTGACTGTTGTGCATAGGTTGGCATTAACAAACTAGGATTCGTTCGGTTATGAAAATCATTTAAAGGAAATGTTGAGGGGCGGTTAGGTTGGCCGATTAAAGAATGAATTGCCTGTGACAATTCCACATAGTTCCTCTTCTGCATGAGGTCCTGAGCCTTTTCTAATTCGTGGAGTCGATCCTGCAACTGCTGGACTGTTTGAAAAGATTTCAACGCTATCTTCTGTAAAACATTTCTCTGTAAACCCAATGAAAGAAAATGGATCTTCTGTTCCTCCGAAGCCGCTTCTATTAGCTGTCTAATGGCCCTTAATTTCCTTAAGAAATATGAATCGACTCATTTTCGTTCTGCTGTATTTGGAAAATTTCTAATTCTGCCTTATATGCTGGTAAATTTGGATGAAAAAATGAAATTAATTTAGTTTTAAGTTGGTCGTAATCTAGGGTGTTAAATTGATTCTGATTTTGTAATTGCAATACAAAATCGAGAGCTACATCCTGTAAATACATCGGTTGAATTAGGCGCATGCGCAGCAGTTGCAGCGAACATGGCGGCAAGCAGTGTGTCTGTGGCTATGGAGAAGCGACGTGTAATCAAATTTCTTATAAAGGTGAAAGTTCAACCAGCTGAGATTTTCAGAAGATTGCAAGCACAGTATGATGAACAAACGATGTCACGGACAAGAGTATACGAATGGTGTGAACAGTTTCGCGAAGGACGAGAGCTAGTGACAAATGAAGTGCATGGATACATTCGCCCGATTGTAGTCACACCAGTGAATATCGCACGTGTTGAGCAAATGATCCTTGAAAACTGGCGAGTAACAGTGCGGAATATTGCTGCCGAGGTGAATATCAGTGTCGGGAGTGCTGAGACAATCATTCACGACCGCAAAATCTGTGCAAGGTGGGTTTCACGCCAGCTGACATTTGATCAGAAGTGGACACGCATGACGGTCTGTGAACAGCTTCTGAATCGGTTTCGAGCCGAAGGTGATGAATTGTTGCAATGCATCATCACGTGTGAAGAAACATGGTTGCACAATTCAACCCCAGAGACCAAAAGAGGCACCATGGAGTGGTGACATAAACGTTCCCCGCCGCCCAAGAAAAGCAAAATGCAGTCGTCCGCTGGAAAGATCATGGCAAGTGTATTCTGGGACATGAAGAGTATTATCCATGTAGATTTTCTGGACAAAGGGAGCATAATTAATGTCCAGTATTACTCCACATTGTTGAGTGGTGCTGTACGAAAGTCCATTCGCAAGAAAAGACCTGGGATCTTGTCTGGAAATGTCATTCTTCTCCATGATAATGCCCGCCCTCACACGGCCAATGTGACAACAACTCTGGTTGAAATGCGCAGGAAGTTCTGCCCGATCCCCCCTACAGTTCACATTTAGCCCCCAGTGATTATCATTTGTTTGCACCCCTTAAAGAACATCTGGCAGGGAAGAAATTCACGACAGATGAAGCACTGCGGAACGATGTCCTCCAGTGGCTACAATAACAACCAAGTTCTTTCTGCGCCAAAGAAATCAGGGAGCTGCCACAACGATGACAAGGGTGCCTCGAAGCGCACGGAGAATACTTTGAAAAGCTGACATATTTTGGTGCATCTTGTGCTATCTGTTTCCTCTGAAGAAATCGAAGTCCCGATCAACCCTGAGCGATCCTTGTACAACATGTTTATATTAATGAAAGAGGAAACAACCGATTTTTCATACACACCAGGTCCTCTGTAGATGTGAATTAATATATTATAAAACGTTATTTGTCGTTCTGTACACTTCATTTGATTCAGAGTTCAAACGAACCAAAAACGTAACTGAAGTCTTATCTGATATACGCTTTCTCTTGCAAATGCAAAGCTCATAGTGGTCTGGTCTCTTGAAAATAGTTGAAAAGTAACCAAAAGCACACGAAAAAAGTGACCAAAAAGTGACCGAAAGCACACGAAAAAGTGACCAAAATCTCATCATGCCCCTTTTTTCCTTTGTCAATTTCTCCATCACCTCTCTCTTTGTTGTTATGTTTCATCTTTTCTGTTTTATTTCTTCTTTTTAAGGTTTCTCCTTTCTTAGGTTTTTTAAGTATGCTTTGTAGTTACGGTAAGCAGATTTAGCAGATGTAAAAAGCTTCTGACGTGAGTAAGTGGAACCAGTTCTGGCCTATTTCCGAATTTCTTCATCCCAGACATTATATTTAACTTAGCATTGTGAGTTCTCAAAGCCATAAAATATTCAAGTTCATCAGCTACTCTTAAAAAGAACATATAAGAAGCATAACACAAGATGAACATGATAACCACACAAACATATACTCACAACGTTGAGCGAAGCGTTAACTATTACGGGAGAAAACTAAAAGACTATTATGATAGAAGAAAGAATAGACACAGAAGGGTTCTCAACCCCACCTTGAGAGTTTAAGCATCCACCAACCATCCACTGTGCTTTAGAAAGAATAAAAGCTGAATAAAGCTGACTGTTTCACATGTGGCAGCAAGTACTGAAACTTTCAGAAGAGTAATGAATAACAAGTTTCTGCCTTTTTCTATTTACTTGTATATTTTTCTTAGAAAATTGTCAATGCAAAACATAAATCACACGAAAAAGTCACTTTACCTTTTCTAAGTAACTTTTAGTGACAAATTTGGAAAAAGCAACTTTGAGTGACCAACAGGAAAAAAAGTAACTTTTAGTTAAAATAGTGACTCGCTATGAGCCCTGCAAATGGCAAATAGTACAATGATCATAGAGATATCTCAAAATATCACTTACCGAAAGAATAATGGAGCCTCCTCTTGTAATATTGTTGTCTGTATCATCAAAGGAGCCATTCACTGTCGCTGTTGCTATCTTACTTTCACCAGACGAATTAGATATTGAGACTAGATTCCATCGAAAATACTTCGTATTCCATTCTGTTATGTCTGTACCATTGATGTTATCAAGTGATGCTTTCTTAGCTACGTCATTAAATTCCAAAATCTATAAATTAAGATTCCATTAATATTTACAAGAAACAATGATAAAGAAATTTAAAATATTAAGTTTCACATGCCATTACATACGTAATTTCACCTAATTTCAACTTTTACGTCTTCGACCATTTTGGTTGCAAACGACTTTTATGTCATTTGTTTATTAACATATGATAAAAATATGATAAAACATATCTATATCACAGATAATTAGGCAGAAAAATTATTTCTAATACAGTACAACCCCTCAAATCCGAACCCCGGAAATCCGAAAACCCGGCAAATCCGAACACGTTCTCAGGAGAAAAAAATAACTACAGCTGGAAAATGAAAAAAGAATAAATTTAATCACATAAATTTAGTTTTTTTTAAGGTTTTAACATTTTTAGACTTAATGCTTATTCTAAATTATCTAATTATATTCTTACAAGAAGACAGTTATAGATACGACAATCATTTTGGACATGAGTGTACACCCGCCAGTCAAGGTCACTATCCTTTCGACCACTGGGCCACCCTGTCTAGCCTCAGTCGTTGTTTTACCGCCAATTCAGTGACGAAATAAGTACGTAATATTATTTCCCGGGTAATCCGAACCCCTCGAAATCCGAACAGGCTTCAGCCCCAATTAGTTCGGATTTGAGGGGTTGTACTGTACTTCATCATTGCCTAACAGAACTGTTTAAGTATGTTACCGCCAACTGGAGAAGAGTTAGAAGAGGCATTACTCAGAAGGTTCAAGATAATTGCATCGCAAGTAAAGCACTGGTTTCAAGAAAAGAGTCACACGATAATCTAGGGAATGCTGCATGAGCAAAAGTGGCAACAATATTAAGTACAGTGGGTGTAAATATTTCATTACTAGCTTTCGAACACGGTTTGTGCTTTGCCACTAGCGTTTGCAACAGTTAACAGTGATCTCATTGCGTCTGTATGATTGGCTGACGAGGTCACATTCACAAGGGATAAAACTGTCAATTTACAAGATGGGCAAAAGAAAACAAATATCTTTAATCAATAACAATTCATAGTACATATTTCGACTGAGTTAATTCCAGTGCTAGTGTAGTGTTAGATCTTTAACTTTTTTAAAAAAAAAAAATGTAAATTTTCCTTTCATTCTTGCAATTCAGAATATTTATTCAGAAAATTGAGTTTCGGATACGTTATGTATTTTTTCTCAAGTCTCACTGATATTTGGAAGCCTCTGTCTCAATCATATTCCCATTAAGTTTTCTTATATAGAACTGGATCAACGTTATGTGCCTCTACTCAGAATAACAGAAGAAATTGAATAATAATTTTCATAACAGAACAACTTGCTTCTTTCTTCGATGTCTTATTAATGCAAGGACAAAGCATGTTCACACACGGCGAAGCTCCAGTGCAGCCGCAATGCTCCTAAGTTTCTCAACTCCGTCTTCTACATCCCTCTAATGATGCTGGTGATTTCAATTGCCATCGTGCTCATCTGATCTAAAACTACTCAGCTTTTATTGACATTTAAAGTCGCCTGATATGTCACCCATGGAAGATATTGGCCTCTTCGCGATCATATTGTTTAAAAATTTAAGGCAATTCGCCATAGTAGGGGAATACATCAGTGCATTCAGAAGCCTCTATTACATGGCCTTGAAGCTTGTATCTGAGTTGATGAGTATTTCTAACCTTCTTTGTTTTCTAGAATCTGTATTGAATACAGCAGGTTTTCAAGTAATATCTAACGAAATTTCTCGTTATTTTAAACGTGTTCTTATGGAATTTTCATAAACAATATCATTACTTATTGGTTAGTTTGCGAAGTTAGCCGGGAAGGTAATGGGGTGTTGAACAACTAAGGAAATGAAAATGAAATCTTTAAGTTTTACGTCCCACGATTATGCCGGCTAGGCAAAAGAAGACGGTTATGAGAAAAGAATTGAAATGGTGGAATGAAGAAAGTGGGAGGAAACGGAAGAACCCAGAGGAAACCCATGCATACGGTGTTTATTCACCACAAAGTTCACTTGGCGCGAACTAGGATCGAACCAGGGACCCCATGCACCAGAAGTGAATGCTCTACCATTGAGCCACCGCGGCCCCCTTGAATAACCAAGGATGTAGAATGTTTTATTCAGGTAATGACAAGGGCGATCGTAATGGTGTAGGAATAATTCTTGGCAAGCGCTTAAAAGAGAAGTTACTGAAAGTAGAATTTGTTGATAGAGTTTAAGAATTAAAGAAAAAAAAGGATCTAGTGGAGATACAAACATACAACTGAAAAAGATAGTGCATGTGTGATTGTAATAAAAGATTTCAATGCAGCTGTGGAAGAAAAACAAGACAGTAGTGTCGTAGGCAAATATGACTTCGATGGGGGGGAAAAAATTTAAAAAATAAAATATAAAAAAAAAAAAAAACGAAAGGGAAGTGGAACTGATTAATTTTTGTAGACAGAATTCATTAGTAACTGGGAACACTTGGCTCAATCAGCACTTGATTCACTCAGATACGACCTGGAAATCCTCAACAGACGGTGGAAGATATCAGATCGAGTATGTTATGATTCAGGACAGGAATCGGAATAGTTTGAAGAACGCAACATTCTTCCCGGGGCTAACATTCCCTTTGATCGTAACCTTGTGCTGGCCGAAGTGGATATTCAACTGAAAAATGTACGCAGGAGAAAAGTGGGCAACAAAACGTTGGATATTGAAAAGTTAAAAAAGAGGAAGTAAGAAATCTTTTCGTTGAAAAATTCGAAGAAAAATACTCAAAGAAAGGATAGGTGCAGGTAGTAACAGACAGTGGAAGCATATTAAACTTTGTGTACAGCAGGCTGCAGAAGTAGTACTTTACCGCTAACACAAAACGGCTCAGAAGCTATGGGTGTCAGAATAGATGTTGCAGAGAATGAAGGAAAGGAGGATGTGGAAACAGGTTAATAAAGAAAAGGGCAGAAAGGTGTACAGGAAGTTAAACAACGAGTTACAAAGAAAAACTGACAGAGCAAGGAAAGACTTTTACAAGAGAAAATGCTAGGACATAGAAGAATCAGAAAGAGTTGAGAAATTTGAGGAAATGTACAAGGAAGTGAAATCTATGGAACTTCGGAGGAAACAAGAGGCTGATACGTTGGCAGTAGAAAATAAGAATGGGAAGGTAGTCAGCGAGAGAAGTGGAGTCGTAGGAAGATGAAAAGATTATGTTGAGAACTTATATGAGAGTATGGCTAGATCGTGTGGCCTAGATATTGAAGTAGAAAATGAAGTATGTGAAGATGATAAAGGGTTTAGTATTCCTCGGGATGAATTTAAAAAAGCTATATCAGAGATAATGAATGGAAAAGCAACTGGAATAGATAATATACCAATCGAATTCATTAAGAATATGGGAGACAAGGGCAAGAAAGAATTGTTCTAACTCTGCAATGAAATATATGAAATAGGAGAGTGGCCAAAAGACTTCCTGAAGACGACCATGATACCAATGGCTAAGAAATCGAACCCAGAGTGATGTGAGGATTATAAAACTATTAGTCTCAAATTGCACGCAGCAAAAATTTTGTTTCGAATTCCAATAGAAGGTTGTATGAAATAACACATGAAAAAATTGCGGAGGAACAACAGCTCGGGTGGCAAAATCTAAAAAGAAAATCAATAAGATGTTAAAAAACTAGAGGAAGGGCTGTGAAGAATATGGGATGAAAATAAGTGTCAGAAAGACAAAAATCATGGTATCTGGAACGAAGTGGTCAGTGTCAAATATAGAAGAGGAGGGGGAAAATGGAACAGGATATTAGTTTTCGATACCTGGGTGGTATTATTAGCAACGATATAAAGTGTAAACATGAAATAAAAGCAAGAACAGACATGGCGAAAGAAGCCTTGAGGAGGAAGAAAATACTATTTTGTGGAACTTTGAATAAAAGTTGAGAAAAAAACTCAGAAAATGATTCGTGTGGAGTATTGTACTGTATGGACATCACGCAAAAATGAAAAACGACTGAAAGCTTTCGAAATGTGGATGTGGAGAAAAATGAAAAGAATTAGCTGGGTAGAGCGGTAAACGAATGAGAGACTGTTAGAAATGGTGGAGAAAAAGAACAATTTTAGATATTATTGAGAAAAGGAGGGGAAACTGGTTAGAACATGGGCTCAGAAGAAACTGTATTATGAGGGGCTGCTAAAGGATATTGTGACAGGAAAGAGACGGAGATTGCGAAGGAGGATACAACTGATGAACGATATCAAAACAGAATAATCGCACGTGAAAACAAGAGTTTAGCTGAAGACCGTGGGGCATGGAAACTTCTGTTGTGGTAAGTGACCTGCCAATAATGGCAGAATACCTATAATGCCAATGATGGAGATGGTATCATTAATCTCCATGACTACAAGTAGAAGCTGTTAATTTTGTTCTTTACTTTCCTTAATCGTCTTTCATAGAAGTAAAATCGTGTGTGCTAAAGTACTCATTTTTCGAAGGTTTCTGGAGGGTAATAAACAAAAACCAAATTGTAATGAATCTGATTTTTGTACTTAAAAAGTCAAATGATAATGCAATACTCAATAGGACTCCTGAATTCTCTTACAAACTCTCTCTCTCTCTCTCTCGCAACGTTACAGAGATATTTGTATATTAAAGAAATATTGCGCACCAATTTTCACATGGATATAGCTTAGATATTAAGCCTTTTCGAAACCAGTTGACAGAAAATTATCTATTGGTTTTGATGTGAGAAATCACCTAATGGTATTGCCACACCTTCTATAAACTACCTTTGGCAAACCACACCTATGCAGTAGTAACAATTAATACTGCTCTTAATATCTTTAATAATACTTACCTTATTGAGGAAAATGCATTTACCTTATTAATCACAAGTCCAAAAGTATATAATGGGTCTTCCGAGAACTTAATACTGCCACTTGGATTCGTCCAAAGTAAACTCCAATTAATCGTCATTGTTACATTTGGAGACGTGAGAGCAAGCAATACTGATGGCTTGCCAGCAGCTCCCCAAATATAATGCAATGTATCATCTGGACCTTCCGCTTTCACATAGATTATAGTTACATTATAAGGACCTTCCCAACCAGGATTCAAAGTTGATGTGATCTGAAAGAATAACACAACCGCGATGAATAAACTCGATGCTCATTAGGATACTAAAGTTAATATTTGAATATTAAAAGTTATCTTTACTTTTGAAGAAAATCATAGTATCCTATTAGTATAGTATTCTATTAGTTTTTTTTTTTTTTAATTTTTGTTATTTATTTATTTATTTATTTTAATGTACATATAAAATGTAAAATACTATGCATCCTATACACGTTCTGGAGAGGTAAGTGCGGACAATCATTGGTGTATTTGCAATAGAAAGTCATCTATTTTCCTTGATGGCCAACATCGTTATGAACACGCTTGAAACTCAAATTCTCAAACAAGAACGCTTCAAATATATCAAATACATTCGTTTTCAGAATGATATTCTAATAGTGTGCAAGAAGAATAGCGCCTTGCAAGATCTTCTTCATAACTTCCAACAACGTTCATCAAAACCTAAAATTTACTTCAGAACGCGAATCAAAAAATAGTATCAAGTTCCTAGACTTCAAAATTTACAGAGAAGTTAACGAATTCTTAATGACCGTATTTAGAAAACATACAGCATGTGAGTATTACATAATAACACCAAAACTTGACACATTGTTGTTTGACTATGGTCAATGTTTGGAAAAACTTTTCCTTAACGACGTTCCAAACAATTTCGGGGAACAGGAACAATTAGTATTATTATTATCACTATATGGAACTATTATTATCACTATAAGTAAGAAATATAGTTTTGATTTGGATAGATGAATTAAATAAAGAGATTAGAAAACATCCACACCGAAAGTAATAATTTTCACATTTAAAACTCTCAGGACCGAAAAATGGACTTCTTTACCACTTTGGTCAGTGTAACCTACACATTACAAAGGACGGCTAAGAAGTCAAAATTTCTAGCAAATTATAAAAATTTACTCGGGTCGTTTGTCATCATCAGTTTTATCAAGTACATTGTATTTTTAAAGAATACAACATACGTAACGAAATATAGCCACCAGGATCAAAGAGCATTACAGAGACATCAAAAACAATGATTCGGTCATGCTACCTCCATGAATGCAAACACAAAATCAAATATGTTTAAGTACTACGAAGAGAACCAATTTGTTCACTGAGAAAAACGCTTATGAATCGTACGGACACCCCCCCCCCCCCCCGAAAAAAAATCCTAGTCTAAATCTTGACAAAGACAACTTGAGCAAGAGATGGGATAAAATAATCAACTATCTTCAGGAACATCAAATATGAAGTCTACAAGCTGAAAGATATAACGAAGATGTATTTCAACATTACTTTATTTCAACACATATTTACAATTTTGGTGTAACAACTTACTAAAAATTAAAAAAAGTTACACAGGTATACACACTTTTATTTATTTATTTTTTTATATACCATCGAACGACTTAGTTTAAATTTTCTTTACTTTACACAATCGCGGGAAGAGCATGAAGAAATTATTGATTAGAAATTCCAATTAGTGCTTTCTGCAAAATAATTAATGACAAGCTGCAGGTAGTGGAAAATCTATTGAATGCATCACGTTACTCTCAAGTAGAAGATTATCACTGATTATAGTCTCAAGGTGACAACTGTGCAGTACAACTCCATTATTTCAGAAACATCTGTGTAACATCAAGAAATCAAGAAAAGCTTCAGTGTGTTTCTGTGAAAGATGTTAATAATAATATTTTCTAGTTCTGCGAACAGATCATAGGCAAAAATACAGCATTTTGTTAAAACCATTACACCATCAATTACAACAGACCAGAAAATTTTATAGCATATAATAAATATAAGAATGTCAACTCAGCAGGTTAAAACCCTTGTTAGAAGGTTAATATATTCAAATTACAGGATTCAAGCAGATTTTCAAAATAAGATTAAAATCAAAACGGTCAATTTCATAATAAACTATTTTCAGCACTATGCATATCAAAGTCTCATTTAACTATTATTTCAAAGAATTGATCAATCTTGCTTAAAATTACACATCCTGCAGGCGAAAGATCTTGGTCACTTTATTTAGTCATATTTCTAACTTAAAAAATTGGTTAAGATATACTGAAGATAAATAATAACAAGAAAATAAAGACTGGCAGTTTGATCCCTTGTCATAAAATTAAAACAATTTAAACTACGTAATGAAAGCTCTGTTACGTTCATTTTAAATTCTTGTAAGACTTCGTCATACTTATCAGTATTTCACATTTTGAATTTAGTGCAAGAAATGTCGATCGATTCCTTACACTACAATTACCCTTTTTCCTATATTTGTTCGCAATATTCGCTACTGTATTTGTTATTCAATATCAGTTGAATAAATGATTTATCAATAAATTTTCTTCTTTGCAACAGAGATTCAAGTTCACAATAAGTTAACCAATATCATGTGAATAGTAATCCTTTTTCACTAGTAACATAGAAGACATTCAATTTTGCTCTGCCTTGTTTATTGTTACTCCATTAATATTGTATTTGCTAAAAAATATATTAAGTTTTATTAGTGAACGTCGCATATTAGTTTTTTCAGAGTTGATCTCTAATGAATTATTTTCGCACCAGTCATTTATTATATCTAAATCTTAATGTAGTAGATAATTGTCATACTAATTATTAAACACTCTAAAGAGCTTTATGCATCTGCGTATAATATTTTAGATCCTCTGACTTCTCCTAATAGATCATTGATAAATAGAGAAAATAAAAGCTGGCCGAGGAAAGATCCTTGAGATATTTCCTTCTCTATTTGATCTTGACTAGATATTACAATGCTTATTTTTACTTTAAAAGTTTTATTTGATAAGTAGCTTTCAAACCATCTAATATGCGATGGTGATAGGCCAATGTCTGATAATTTAGTTACAAGTAATTTGTGATCAATGGAGTCACAGCCTTCAGACATACTGATGTATATAGCATCTACCTATAATTACTTTTCAGTGTAAAATATGTAAAATCGGTAAAATGAATAATAAGATTTGTTGTAATCGACCTACCTTTGTAGAAACTGTGTTGCATATAATTTAAAATATTTTTTACATTGAAATACACACGTTTGTGTACAATTAATTCAAAAATTCTACGGAATACATTTACTAAACTTATACATCTTTAACAAAATCTCAAGCATCAGATTTGTATGTTGGCACAACATAAATTTGTCATTTTGAAGGTAATACTCCAGTTTTTAACAATGCGTTACACATGATTGCTAAATATGGAGCTCGACCTACAAGCTTTAACGAAATAATATGGAATACTACCAGGCCCAAGTGTAGTACTCGGTTAAATTTTACTGATTGTTTCAATTACATTTTTTTTCTGTGATAGATGGAATTCAAATCGACATATAATTATTACTATATTCGGTCAGTTTCGTAACCTTACAGTTTTCATATTGGTTCGAGTCAAAATTAAAAGAACTATGAGATATAACTTTAAATCATTCTGCGAAATATATAATTTGAGACAATGATATATTATTATATTTTATCACTTTTGGTATTTGTTTGCATATGTGATCTTTTGAATGTTCTCCAGAAGTACAGATTGTCTTTATGAATACTGTTCTCCAAAGTTGAGAAGTAAAAGTTTCTGGTCTCTAGATATTTCTTTTTAACCATCTTTCTTACTTCGGAGTATCTCTGATTCTATATTCTATTATTTGCTTGGTTGGCTTTTATATATTTAAAAATGAAATGAAATCTTTAAGTTTTACGTCCCACGGTTATGCCGGTTAGGCTAAAGGAGACGGTGATGATGAGAGATGAGTGAAATGGTGGAATGAAGAAAGTGGGAGGAAACGGGAGAACCCCGAGAAAACCCACGAGCACGGTGTTTGTCCACCACAAAGTTCACTTGGCGGGGGCTGGGATCGAACCCGGGACCCCAAGCACCAGAGGTGAACGCTCTACCACTGAGCCACCGCGCCCCCCAATTTATATATTTAATTAATTTATTTATTTAATAATGATTTTTACGTCTCCATTCATCCACGGGTCCTTGAATAGAGACCCACTGTTATTATACAATTTCTTCGCTATATGAGAGTCAAAAACCTCATATATTTTATCATAGAAGCAGGGTTGGCAAAAACCATGGTTTTTATTGAAAAACAAAAAAAAAACTTTTTTTTTGGTTTAAACTCGGTTTTTTGGGTTTAAACCAGGTTTTTTTTTGGTTTAAATAATTTGCTCTATGTATTTACATCACATGGACAGAAATAAGTTTGTTTCGCGTTGATGTTATTATACAATAATCAGGTTACGCTGGAAGGGGTTACATAAGCTTAAAGCGAAATCCAAACAGCTTCTCGGCTTACATCCGAGAGAAATTGTCCTCTATTTGAACTCGAAACCAGGATTAACTGGCGATACGTCTGCCGACTCACTCACGAAGGACTCCTGATAAAAATACATCGTACTGATCTTTACATACTTGTTAATATAATTGTCAAGAGCCATTCCAGGACAAAAATAAATAAATAAATTAATTAAAAAATAAAATAAAATAAAAATAAACAGTTGCAGAAGTGAAACCATTATACAGAATTACATATGGACAATTTCAAAATACTGCAGAGTACAGAAGAATTAATTTAGTCCAAGTTAGTTTAGTACGACTTTTATTAGTCCAAGTTAAAGAAATAAAACGACTTAATTTGTTACAATTACAACGACTCAAAATGTTAAAAAAGTTTGCATTGAAAAGTCTTTGGCCAACCCTAGAAATCTGAAATGGTTCAACAGATACCAAAACTGAAAAACAAGTATCTCATCATTTGGAAAGTACCATGTATTGAGGGAAACATAGTTGCCTCAGGGTCCCTCGGAGGGTCCCAGACGGGATCAAACTCAAAATTTTCAAATGGCAAGGGGGGTCAAGTAGTATATCGTTCGAAAGAAAGACGATGGAATAAGTTTCGATACTCTATAGTAAACCTATACAAAATTGTGGCAGGTCAAAAAGTTAATACAGTTTGCATTGAAAAGTCTTTGACCACCCCTAGAAATCTGAAATGGCTCAACAGATATCAAAACTGAAAAACGTGTATTTCATCATTTCAAAAGTACCACCTATTAAGGGAAACAAAGTTACCAGAGAATGCCTTATAGGGGGACCCAGACAGGGATCAACGCCAAACTTGTAAATGGCCGTTTGAAAGCAATTGTTAAAAGAAAAAAGGGCATCCAGTTAATTAAACCTTTCAATTGATGTAACTGTTCACATATCTATCAATTCACCCAATCCCTGTTCTTTCGGACACGGTTTGCATAGCCGTTCCGAACTTGTATCATCTTCATTCTTTTACCAATAACTTTCAAACAGTATGATACTTGATCCTTTTCCTATTCGCAAATTTTAAGTTGGACCCCACTTGGGAACCTGCAGGCAGGGATTCTGGGACAAATATTTGTACATCGAAAAGATGTACTTTACAAATAAGGAAACACTCCTTTTAGCGTTTTGACGTCTTATGTTTTACCGTTTCGGATCATTACAAGTGACATGGACTATTTGATGAAGGCCGTGTTAACATTTTAATCCCCCCGCCGTTGCACGCAGGGCTGGTATTGAAATATAAGACCTGTTCCATTTTCCTTCTTTTAACAATAGCTTTCAAACGATACTTGACCCACTTACTATTTGAAAATTTTAAATTGGACCCGTCTGGGACTCTCCGAGGGACGCTGGGGCAACTTTTTTTCCTTCTATACGTGGTAATTTTGAAATGATGACATATATATGTGTTTTTCAGTTTTGATATCTGTTGAGCCATTTCAGATTTCTAGGAGTGGCCAAAGACTTTTCAATGCAAACTGTATTAACATTTTGACCTGTCGCCATTTTGTACAAGTTTACTATAGATCATCGAAACTTATTCCATCGTCTTTCTTTTGAAAATAGCTTTCAAAGGATATACTACTTGATCCCCCTTGCCATTTGAAAATTTTAAGTTGGATCCCGTCTGGGACTCTCCGAGGGACCCTGGAGCAACTTTGTTTCCCTCAATACCCTCAATACATGGTTACATTTTACATCATACCACTTTTGCACAGTGAACAAATGAAACTGACACACGAATTAATCAACCCTCTCTATATATAATGAGTTTCCAAACACAATGCTATACATCTAAGTATCATGGCTCATACGTCATTCTCTTTAGAATGAAACAGGCTTTCAAATGTTACCATGTGCACGTCTTCAAAACTAACAAAAAAAAAAAAGTAAAAATTTTCTTTTTGGAATCTGGAGTGGTCCCGGCTACAGGTACCCGAATCCACTTTTAAAATACTATAGTCTATACGTAATGCGTATGCCAAATTTCGTTGCAATATCTAGAATAGTTACGTGGCTAAAAATATTTTTCAACTCTGTTTGACAATACAAATAAAATACAAAGGGTGTTCAGTAAATTTTGTACAGATGCGTATAATATTGTTATTAACTGCAATATGATGATGAAAGTTTAGACGAACATACTTTGATCCTTTTGAATTAAAACTATAAAAAACGTTTCCTATTGTTCAAAGGTATGTTCACTATCCTCTTATACAGTTGCTGTCCGATGCCGACACACAGTAGGTGGTAGAAGATGTCACCAAACTCAGTACGAGGGCTTATTTATGGCTGGTGGAAGGGAAGTCAATGAGGGTGACAGTTCACTTGTTGCCACATTTCTTTTCACGTTTTTTCTAGAATTCTTTTAACAATATCGTAAAAGAACAAGCAGTTGCAAAACTTCTAATATATATAAAAGCGTTTTACAGATTTGGTTTTTTTGAGCAACAAGCTGCGAAACATTTAAATTTGCACATCAATTCATAGTTTTGTATAGCACTTCCACAGCGATAGATATTATTATTATTATTATTATTATTATTATTATTATTATTATTATTATTATTATTATCACTAAAATATGAACTTTCTCCATCTACAGATTCTTTAATCAGGTTTTAAATGAGTGTATATGAAACTTTTTATTGACTACTGAATCTGTAATGACTTTAAGAAACAAGCAATTGGAATTGTGCACACCAGAAAGTGAACCTTCATAATTATGACGAACACAGTTACATGATTTCACACAAATTTTCTATCTATTTTAGCCAAATGCTACTGCAACTTTATTTTACATTATATTATTATCACACGAGCCCAGTGTTTCTGATAGTGTGGCTTTAATTCTACGTCCCGTCTACACGGCTAATTAAGCGTAATTTATTGTTACCATTGCACTAATGTTGCCCATGGTACGGGATGCATCTTTTAAATACAAGGCAAGGCAATAAACTTGACAATTCATGTTTCGTTTTCGAGACTAAAATCGAGGACGAGACGAGGAAAACTTTTTCTTCCTTGCAATATATATATATATATATATATAGTGCGTTCCACGAATAACACCAAAGCCCGTCTCCTGAAGAAACCAAGGCAGATAGAAACATGAAACCTTTTGTAACCTTCAAGGGACATAAAGGCAACATTGTGCTGATATGGAGACCCCCCCCCCATGAGGTGCGCTCAAGGGGGTTACGGGGTGGGGGTAACTGCAAAATTTTAAATAGCAAACCCCATCGTGTAGTATCTCGTTTGAAAGGCAATCACGTGTAGGGACCAATTTTGGAAATTACATGGTATAGCATATCTCTATCCAACATGGCGGCCATTCGTAAAGTACGGTCGAAGTACGTTCCACATATAACACTAAGGCCCATCTCCTGAAGAAACCAAGACAGATAGAAACATGAAATCTTTCGTATCCTTCGAGGGACATAAAGGACAAAATTATGCTGATATGAAAACCCCCCATGAGGTAAATAGCAATCCCATCGTGTGGTACCTCGTTTGAAAGCTAATGACGTGTAGAGACCAGTTCTGGAAACTGCTTGTCGCTATCGTGTCTCTATACATCATAGCGGCCATCCGTAAGTACGGTCGAAGTACTCGTAGTTACTCCTCGTAACTCCCCTTAGGCCTCCTCATGGACGATTTTCCTTATCAGCATAATGTTCTCCTTTGTGTCCCTTTAAGGTTACAAAAAGTTTCATGCTTCTATCTGCTTTGGTTTCTTTAGGCGACCAGTCTTAGTGTTGTGCGTGGAACGTATTTCGACCGTACTTTACGGATGGCTGCAATGTTGGATGGGGACACGCTAGCCACATGTGTATATATATATATATAAGGTGTCCATTAAGTCCTTTGCCACCACTAAAACTCGGAAACGGTGAAATATATGTCAAAACGAGAAAACACGTATTTCATTATTTCAAAAGTACCACGTATTGAGGGAAACAAAGTTGTCCCAGGGCCCTCGGAGGGTCCCAGACGGGGCCCAATTCAAAAGTTTTAAATGGCAAGGGGGGTCAAGTAGTATATCGTTTAAAAGATATTTTCAAAAGAAAGACGATGGGATAAGTTTCAATGTTCTATAGTAAACCTGTACAAAATGGCGGCATGTCAAAACGTTAATACAGTTTGCATTGAAAAGTCTTTGGCCACCCCTAGAAATCTGAAATGGCTCAACAGATATCAAAACTGAAAAACAAGTATCTCATCATTTGAAAAGTACCATGTATTGAGGGAAACAAAGTTGCTCCAGGGTCCCTCGGAGAGTCCCAGACAGGATCCAACTTATAATTTTCAAATGGCAACGGGGGTCAAGTAGTATATCGTTTGAAAGCTATTTTCAAAAGAAAGACGATGGAATAAGTTTCGATAATCTATAGTAAACTTGTACAAAATGGTGACAGGTCAAAATGTTAATACAGTATGCATTGAAAAGTCTTTGGCCACCCCTAAAAATCTGAAATGGCTCAACAGATATCAAAACTGAAAAACACATATATATGTCATCATTTCAAAATTACCACGTATAGAAGGGAAAAAAGTTGCCCCAGCGTCCCTCGGAGAGTCCCAGACGGGGTCCAATTTAAAATTTTCAAATTGTAAGTGGGTCAAGTATCGTTTGAAAGCTATTGTTAAAAGAAGGAAGGTGGAACAGGTCTTATATTTCAATACCAGCCCTGCGTGCAATGGCGGGGGGATTAAAATGTTAACACGGCCTTCATCAAATAGTCCATGTCACTTGTAATGATCCGAAACGGTAAAACATAAGATGTCAAAACGCTAAAAGGAGTGTTTCCTTATTTGTAAAGTACATCTTTTCGATGTACAAATATTTGTCCCAGAATCCCTGCAGGTTCCCAAGTGGGGTCCAACTTAAAATTTGCGAATAGGAAAAGGATCAAGTATCACACTGTTTGAAAGTTATTGGTAAAAGAATGAAGATGATACAAGTTCGGAACGGCTATGCAAACCGTGTCCGAAAGAACAGGGATTGGGTGAATTGATAGATATGTGAACAGTTACATCAATTGAAAGGTTTAATTAACTGGATGCCATGTCTGCATTGCTAATTGAGACAATACGATTTCAAGTACAAGTGTGCCTACTACCATTTCTGATGTTATTACTAATGTTCTTATTACAATTAGTAGTACTATTATTAGTATTACTATCAATTTACTTTACAAGGCTGTGTTAATATTTTCAGTTCCCTGCCATTTCACAAAAGACTAGTATACCCACAAGACTTGTTCCATCTTTTTTTCTTTTAACAATTGCTTTCAAACGGCCATTAAAACTTTTGCGTTGATCCCCGTCTGGGTCCCTATAAGGCATCCTGTGGTAACTTTGTTTCCCTTAATAGGTAGTACTTTTGAAATGATAAAATACACGTTTTTCAAATTTGATATCTGTTGAGCCATTTCAGATTTCTAGGGGTGGTCAAAGACTTTTCAATGCAAACTGTATTAACTTTTTGACCTGTCACCATTTTGTACAGATTTACTATAGAGTATCGAAACTTATTCCATCGTCTTTCTCTTGAACGATATACTACTTGACTCCCCTTGTCATTTGAAAATTTTGAATTGGATTCCGTCTGAGACCCTCCGAGGGATCCTGAGGCAACTATGTTTCCCTCAATACATGGTACTTTTCAAATGATGAGATACTTGTTTTTCAGTTTTGGTATCTGTTGAGCCATTTCAGATTTCTAGGCGTGGTCAAAGACTTTTCAATGCAAACTGTATTAACTTTTTGACCTGTCACCATTTTTTACAGGTTTACTATAGAGTATCGAAACTTATTCCATCGTCTTTCTCTTGAACGATATACTACTTGACTCCCCTTGTCATTTGAAAATTTTGAATTGGATTCCGTCTGGGACCCTCCGAGGGATCCTGAGGCAACTATGTTTCCCTCAATACATGGTACTTTTCAAATGATGAGATACTTGTTTTTCAGTTTTGGTATCTGTTGAGCCATTTCAGATTTCTAGGGGTGGTCAAAGACTTTTCAATGCAAACTGTATTAACTTTTTGACCTGTCACCATTTTGTACAGGTTTCCTATACAGCATCGAAACTTATTTCATCGTCTTTCCTTTGAAAATAGCTTTCAAACGATATACTACTTGACCTTCTTGCCATTTAAAAAATTTGAGTTGAACCCCGTCTGGGACCCTCCGAGGGACCCTGTGGCAACTCTGACTCCCTCAATACGTGGCACTTTTGAAATGATGAAATACGCATTTCACCGTCTGGGTCCCTATTCAATCCAAGTTTTGACATATATTTCACCGTTTCCAAGTTTTAGGGGTAGCAAAGGACTCTATGTATGTATACCGTTAACCGAGGACTGCCTACAGAAGAAAGCTGACGCGAATTCAACAAAGAGAAAAAAGTGTGTTGTGAAACGGATTAAAAATACTGACAAAGGAAAGGAGGGAGGGAACATAGCCACTGACCATGCAATATGCCCTGCTTGACAATTTGAAAAGACAGACGGCAACATCGTAAAAACACATTGACGAATGGGTTTCGCCAGCGAGAGGGTTGTCTGTTCGCGTTATTTGAGTGCTGTTTTGTATTTTCGGGGGATAAGGACAGAGCCTTTCAGATTCTGAAACTGTATACCAGGAAAGCGAACGATCTATAAACCACAATGGACACTGAAGTAGACTTCAGATCCCGACAACGAACAGTAATAGAATTTCTATTCAAAACTTCGTAATAAATCAGCTCCATCAATTTACAGGAAGTTAATTCCGGTTTACGGGGATCACGTATTGAACAGCGCCAGTACCCAACGTTGGTTGCAACCGTTTGGCTTTCCAGACAAGACCAGAAATTTATGGTCTCCTCTTTCAGTGGTCAGTGCAGTGTCATTTTAATATACTTCTTAGAACATGGTTCCACAATTAACAAGCAGCGTTATTGTTTGTCACTGGATAAGGTACGACATGCTCTTAAGACTAACTGATCGGAGCTGCAAGGCGAAGTCATCAAACTCTATCATGACAAAGGCAAGCGTCAGTAGCGTAACACAGCAGAAAATAATGGAAATGGGATGGGAAATCGCTCCTCAGCTTTCTTGTAGTTCGAACTTGGCTCCTTCGGTTGGTCGTCTGAAAGCTCACTAGAGGAAAAACATTCGACAGTGACAAAGCCCTCATTTGTTGTGTGAAACAATGGTGTAAAAGTCAACCAGTTGAATTTTCCAGTGCATACAAGGCATGGAAAGAACGTTGGATGAGATGCGTTACAGCAGATGGAGGCTAAACTGAGTGACATAGTCTTGTACGCAAAGGATCAAAGTATGTTTACCTAAAATTTCATCATATTGAAACTAATAACAATATTATAACCTCTGTGCAAAAACTGTTGAACGCCCTTTGCACTATCAGAGAATCAAAAAGATTGACAACACTCTTATTCTTCTAATATACTACGCATTACGCTTAAATTACACCACCCAACTACCATTGGCTTTTCCTTTTATTTATTTTTTTTTATTTTATTTTATTATTATTTTTTTTTTTAACTAATGGGGCATTCCATGTCAAATCAACAAGTTACCAGACTTGACCATCTCAGATTTTTGTAAAAATTGATACATAATTTTATTACAGTGGGGAATGAAAAATCCCAAATATTACCCCTCTCTTCCTGAAGCTTCCCCATACAGGGTGTTCAAAAATTTCAAAAAAGGCCATTTTTTCCATTACAGTGATTATAAAAAAATTGGAATAAAATTGTTAATATGTGCACTAGAGACATGGAACAAACACCATTGGAAAGCTTAAAGATTGCTCAATAAGTTGTATTATATTGAAAAAACCTGTACTATAAAAAATAATACTTCAAAAATTCAAAGTAAAATGTAAATTTTGAATTTCGCACAAAAACATCCCTGTGAATTTGTTTAAAATTATCCAGTTTGTAATCTCATATGTGTACTAAAACACCACAAAGTTAAATGTTGGGCACTCAATAGGATTCGATTCAAAATTCAACATAAACCAAACATTGCAATTGCAAGATATTGACCATGTGAATATCTAGGTACAGATCGATAACCATTTGTCTGCAGCTATTTACCTGCAGTACTAAAGGACTTTATATTCAACTTCATTTGTTTTTTTAATTTATTCCTTTGAATTTACACAATAATCCACCTTTCGAGTTATTTAGACAAGTATTAAGTTTCTGAACATTACTCAATACAGGTCATTATTCTTGTTAGTCAGTATGGATGTCTCTAAATTTATATTGGGAACATTGATACATGTTATTTTCATTACTATGTTTCAGGATTGCTGCTATAAACATGTGGAAGTGCATCATTGAAACAGGAAAAAGAACCTATTTTGCAAGTGAGGGATATGCTTCCCTCCCTTTCACAATATTTGTATCAAATGTGTTATGAAACACTGTGGCACGGTTTACAATCACTTCGCAAACTTTCAACACAAACAATTAGTCAATAAAATCTTTTTCCTGTTTCAATGATGCACTTCCACATGTTTGTAACAAAAGAATGAGAATAGCATGTATCAATGTTGTTAACACAAATTTAGAGACATCCATACTGACTAACAACAATAATGACCTGTATTGAGTAATGTTTGGAAACACAATACTTGTCTAAGTAACTCGAATGGGGGATTATTTTGTAAATTCAAATGAATGCATTAAAAAACAAATAAAGTCGAATATAAATTCCTTTGATGCTGCAGGTAAATAGCTACAGGCAAATGGTTATCGATCTGAACCTAGATATTCACATGGTCAATATCTTGCAATGTCTGATTTATGTTGAATTTTGAATCGGATCCCACTGAGTGCCCAAAATGTAACTTTGTGGTGTTTTAGTACACATATGAGATTACAATCTGGTCAATTTTGAACAAATTCACAGGGATATTTCTGTGCGAAATTCAAAATTCAAATCTGAATTTGAAGTATTATTCTTTATAGTACAGGTTTTTTTCAATATAGTACAACTTGCAGATCAATCTTTAAGCTTTCCAATGGTGTTTGTTCCATGTCTCTAGTACACATATTAACCAGTTTATAACAATTTTTTATAATCACTGTAACGGAAAAAAAAATGCTCTTTTTAGAAATTTTTGAATAACCTGTATGGGGACTTTTAGAAGGAGACGGGTAATATTTGGGATTTTTTCATCTCCCACTGTAATAAAGCTTTGCACCAATTTTTACAAAAATCAAAGATCGTCAGGTCAGATTTTGTAATTTCATTGGTTGATTTCACAGGGAATGTCCCTTACATACAGTTTTCTGGATGTAAGGAGAGGAATGGAAAGAGAAAAAGGAGTTAAATGTTGTAATATTCATATCTTAATATATACTGATGAACTGTGGACCTGGTACCGACAAACAATACTGAAAAATTTTCTTTTTCTTCTACTTTTCTAAGCAAAGACAGAAATATTTCTACGCTACTCCGAAACACTTACCTTTATTTCAAGTAAAAATTTGAAGGAACGTCATCACCTTATATCGACGAACGCAAAGAGCGGAAAATGCATTTTGTTATAACATCAATATCTTCTGACGTAAGACAAACAAAAGTCTCTTTGAAGCAAGCATATAAGCTAGGTTCTAGGGGATAATTAATAATATGTGTACGTGACACAATTTGTGTCAAAATGGTTACTTAAGCCACTTTCTTTCTTCTGCCCATGAATTGAGGTACTGGTATTTGCCTGGAATGTTTTGAGGGAAGTGAAAGAAATCTTCAGTCATTATTAAAGATCGAACCCAGTATTCACGTATTCGGCCATAATGTAAATAGTGACGGATGGACAATTTCACAATTTACAATTTTAATAGATCAGTGTGTAAATAATCGAAATAGGTTTTGTTCTTATGTGTAAGGTGCGTATTTACACAAAAATACAATATTGAAACTTGAACCTATTAAACATTGATTAACTCATAAGGAAGCCTTCAATCACAGTGTACAGAGTGAAATGAATTACCTGAAGTCAGTGCGCTAACTCATGACATGAAACTATCGAAGTGTCCGAGAGTTACGAGATCCATATATATTTCTGAAATTTACGTTAGTGATGTGTTATGTTACTTTAGAAAACAAATGTGCAAAAAATAAAAAATAAAATCAGAATATGAAAGGAACTATCACATAGTCTTATACCGTATTGTGAAAACAGTGGTTTTCCACAATTCTCGATTACGCGTATAACGACCATCGCTGACAAATCCCTGCGCGGAACTTCTGCTGCGTTTCTGCCCTGATTCGGTTAGATAGCTTTAGTACTTTTTAGTGGCCACCTAAGCACATGTTGATTGGTGTTTTTGCACTAGACATCTTGAAGTGACTCTGCATCGGAGAATAAAGTCTACACCTCAAGAATGATTGCTAAAGGCGTACAGTTTTACTATACGAACCCACAGTATAAGTAGTAGTAGTAGGAGGAGGAGGAGGAATAGGAGAACAAACGGGTTAGAAGCCTGGTAGGGGTGCTTGGGTTTTGTTCTCAACATAAAATGGGGAAATTAAAGACTTGCTCAAATTTTTCTGTACATTTTACAATCTAAGGATCTGTATAGTAAAACTGCACCGCTGAAGGTACAAAAAGTGAATGCAGAGAGAAAGCAGCAGTTATATTATTTCATGAAGTTATGCATGGGTTTGTATAATTGATCTGCACGATACTATTATTTATTAGATAATATATGCCTTGGTCAAAATTTAATTGTATAAAAGAAGTTCCAAAACTAAAATGAGTAGTTTTGATAGAAGTACCTCCAAATGTTTTATTCCTTTTCACCTGTTACATTAAATAGATTAATAGATGACATTTTACGACTATTTAAACTTAAAATATATTACAAAATTATTTAAAAACGATGAATCACCTTTCTATCCACTTGTAGGCTTTCACAAATTACAGATGCCAATATGAAGAATAAAAGTATCATTTTCGTTTTGATTTACTGTACTCTGCACTACACCATATACACGTAGTTGTCACAACAAAGATGAAAACAAATTACTCATCTTCATCTGTAGCGCACATGACACATAGCAAATATTAGCATAGTCTTAAGTCAAATACTCTGTCAAATCAAATGTAATTTAATACTCATAATTTTACAAAGGTTAATTTTCTCACAAAATAAATTCTTCAAGTCTTAGCTGTAAAAATAATGACTACCCATAAAACGCAGTTATTTATCTCATAAATTACTATTAAATGTTTCTTTATTACTTTAAGTCCTTACACATGGTCTTTCCAAATACACTGCCCATTAGCAGACTATGACCGAACGAGATCAGGACTGCCAAGCCCGTACCATAAGAATCCTCCACTAAGTTGGAATTCCAAGTTTTCTTAATTAGGCCTCTATATGTTCACATTTCTATTGTAGAATGCTGAGAATAAACGTGCTATTGAATGTTGTATGAACTATAATATTAATTACACCCTAAGTTTCAATAATCAGAAAAATATATTCAAGCGAATATACACTTAGTAAAAATTAAAGGCTCTACCTGACAACAGTTGTTGCAAGTAAGAAGGCATGATAAAGGTTTGAAGGGAGTTATACGGCATGGCATCATTTAAGAAGATAAATGTTAAACATTTTCCAAAATCTGGGCCTAAAATAACAGCTGATACATTATATTGGAAGAAACTAGGGGTAATTATATTGTATTTATGTATTAATTGTAAAATAAAAACAACTAGATTTATAAATTATTCTTGAAGTACAAGGCTAATTTATATTGAGAATTCATGTTGACCTAACGGAAGTTAATTCATTATTGCTACCGAATTTTGCTAAACACCTGTCACTATAAAATAAAAATAAGGTGCTAGTTTTCTTTTGGCACACCACGTTATAAAAAGATTTGGATATAGTACACTTCAATAGTTTGCATGAAAAGACAGCATTGTTCGAGCAGACGGTTCTACCAAATTTTGACACATTTCTTACATTTTCAGGTTAGGTTAGAGCTATATATATATAGCGCAGCATGCACTATATGAAAATATCCAATAATACTTGCAGATGTATTTTAGGAAGGCTCAGTATCTAAAATATGGACATACGACAAAAAGTACAGTGCATAAAACACGAACCATCTTGTACTGACTAGGCCACTAAAAAGCACGAATGGTATCTAAGAGATTCAGGCACGAGCGCACCAAGAACAAGCCTTAGCAATGGCGTGTCAGTGACGGTGTTTCCGCATAAACGAGTATAGTTAAAGTGCAACTTACATCTACAAACTTCCACTATCAGTCAAAATTCGTTTCAATATGCTGTGCACTGACAGTAATTACTTATATTCATACTCTCATTCCTTTGCAAAAATGTTTGACACGGTACTTTACCTATAAATTTTCTATTTGGTATAACCGTCTACTCGAGTGAACCCGAAAAGACATATTTATGAAGAACAAATTTCTGGAGGCCATAGAAATAATTACGAAGGAATACACCTGTATGTTAATGTTACAAGTGTAAAATCATTACAAGTGCTTTACGACGGATAAAATAAATGAGTGCATATGAAAGATGGCTATTAAATACTATTTTTCACTGGCGGTGTATTTCTGCACCGTGTGCAGACGGTCTATTTTTTGTTTACAAGTGAAATGCTATCAGTATGAAACCATTACAAGTGCTATTAAAACTATTGTCATTGCCAAAACATTTGTTTTCACTACCATCTCTTACGCATATACACACCGTCACTGATGTGCCTGCTCCCTTCAGACGCAGCCCCACGCTGCCCTCAAGTCCTCAGCATCGCCATGCCCTGACTGATAGGTAATATTTGTTTCGTGGCCACCTAGTGCACGTTGGTTTGAGTGTTTTTTGTAGTGTAGTTTTTATGCCATACATATAAACGCCATATATATATATATAATTTTTCGACAATTAGTTACGATACCCCCTTGAATTTTGTCTACCAACTGAGATATTTTCATGTGGCCCAGCGCAAATCATTTAGCATACAATAAGAAGAAATTAGTGAAAGAATTGTAATATTTAAACAATTATTTCGAGTGGTGCGCCAACAGTAAACCTGCACGAATATAAATAAGGTATATGCTATAGATCAATAGGTGGTGGTGTAGTTTTGACACACCACACTTTAAAAGATTGTGGAAGATGTCTTTGCACGAAAAAACATAAATTATAAGGAACAAATTTCTGCTGACAATTGAATTAAATACAAAGTAATACAGCTATATTTTAGATTTACATTAGATTTACGTGTAAAATCATAAATGATTCCATATGAAATATACTGTAGAGGACAGGTAGATACTATTTTCCACCGGCGGTGTATTTCTGCACAGTGTACAGAAGCTGTATTTTATGTTTGTAAGAGGAACATTACTACTATGAAACCATGAACACTGATTTTGCAACTCATATCATTATCAAAACCTACTGCTTTTTACTGCCTTTGCTTACCCGTATATTCACCATCGCGAACGCGCCTGTCACCCTTCGGACGCACCCTTGCGCTACTGTTCGGGCGTACCAGCTTCACCCTACCGTAATTAGGTTAGATAGCATTCGTGCTTTTTAGTGACCACTTAGTACAGGTTGATTTGTTTCTTCGCTAGTTTTTTATCTATACTTCTGGAAGTCGTATAAGTACGCAAATCGTAAAAGAATTGTAATTTGTCAACAATTACCTCTGATATCCTCCTTGAAGATTATCTATGCCAAGTAAGATAGTCTAGTAGCTTAGCAGCATAAAAGGGCCGAATTGTGCAAAATGTGATACCAACATACCACTTTCAGGGATGATACACCTATTAATAAGAAGTAAATCCTGATATAGACCCAAATCGGCGGGGGTCTTGTTTTAGGTATATGACGTCATCAATATGGCCGCCAACGAATTTCGACTTAACTGAGTTTAAACATGTATAACTCCATTACCATTGAAGGTAGAAACTTCCTTTTACCTTTATTTTGCAGAGAATACATTGTACCTTTATTGTCATTATAAATACTTGCCTTATATTGCCGCCATTTTTAAATATGGCATCTCAAACTGGAAAAATGTTTATTTTCAAAACGATTTTCTATGTTTTATAGCAAATAACTTTGAAACTGCTATGATTATGGGAAAATACTTCGATATAATCGTCAAAGGTCATTTCATTAGCTTTCGAACGCGACCACAATCATTGATGTATCTCAACAAATAACCGAGAAAATCAATTTTTTGTAGGACTAAATGTCGAACTTTCGTGAATAATGTTCGAATGTATCCGTAGATGTAGTTATATGGCATTTGTAGTTCCATTGGCCCTTTGATAATAGGAACATAGTACCGCTACCAGTATGTTCCTTTTAACGTGGAGAATAGCAAATCACAAGTGTTTTATCTTTTGTCCGTGCTGAAAACCCTTTATAATGTCATTGAAAATTTCTCGCCACAGAAAAATAATAGAAACATGCAACAAAAGCCAATCTCTTTCTTTGGATGTAAAAAAATCTTGACATAACATGTGATTGACTCTCCTTTGTGTCTACAAGCCAGTATTTGACGTCATAAACACAGTATGGCGCCATGGCTTACATATGGATTTTGAAAATTATTTATTTCTCGCATTAGAGAAACGATAGAAACGTACAACAACTACCAATATCTTTTTTCATATGTAGAATCATAAAGTAACAAGTTATTATCTTTCCTTTGATGCGAAAGGCGAGTATATGACGTCATAAACCCAAAATTGTCGTCGACTCTTAAATATGCATGAAGAAAACTATGCCTTTCTCACCTAAGAAAGGTGATAGAAACGTGCAAACCCACTATTTTTACTCCTTAAATAAGTTGGATCATGAAGTAACACAAAGGTGTATCGTGTCTCTGCCCAAGGGTTAGTATTTGTCTTGTTTAAGTGTATGACATCGTTATACAAAGTAGTCGCTGTATGTATTTTGAATATTATATTATGCATTAAACTGAAAAACTAGCAAAGCTGAAATTATGCATTATTCGAAAATAAATTTGAAATATATTCTCTTTAATACTAATTGTCCGAAAGTGAATATTTTTCATGTTATTAAACAAAGAATTATGCGCTATATGAAAGTATAAGGCTTGCACTAGTATTTGCACTAAACGAATATTTCAAGGAATATGGGAACTGTGCATTTCGAAAGACATATTTTACATTTAAAATATTTTTAATCAGTCCATTGAGAATGTAATTGTCTGAAAATTATGCTTTTCATATTATTTTACAAAATAGCTCGAGGCAAAAGGCGTCACATTTTCAAACCACCGCCCAGCTTAATTTGATATTTTTGGAGTTTGTATTAAAATGTTTATGAAACAGACTCAATGTATAAATTTAACAGTATATCAGCGAGAGATAAATTTGAAACACAATAAACAGTTATACAATTAAATATGTTAAGAATTTGGAAGAGAAAATATTTGTGAGATAGTATGACTATTAACGTAACATCTGAAACGTACTTCAGAGAACTAGGGGAAGTATTTTTTGTTAATCACATTTCTTATTTAGACAAGATCAACTCACAATAAAATGGTCTACTCTATCACACTGTCCATCGCAGGTACACAACAAAGTGCACACTAACCCCAAGTTTTTGACACTTGCAAGAATGTTGACAAGGAGTCTTGCAACCACAGGGAATAAGTTCTTTACAGTGCACAAAAACTTCTGGAAGTAAGGACCACAGAGAATAATAACCACGATCCACCTTCTTCCAACCCCTTTATAAATTTCGGGTATTATGGGCACTTTCTGGAGAGCTTGAGACCAGTAATACCCGGCCTGTAGGGCAGCTCGCAGACAGTGTTGAAATAAGGCTGTCTATGTAGGTGCGATCCCTTCGTAAGAACAATTCTTTTTCGTCATTAATCTTTGTCGACAGTCTTTAACATTTAGTAAAGAACTAGAGCGATCGTACAGGAGTACGGTGAAGCGTTGAAGAGCTGCAAAGTCCTGAGCTGAAATTTCAGCAGGAGTAACTGAAAGTTTGATAAATATCTATGTTATTTCAGGGAATTCTTGCCACACCTGCCAAGCTGTCTTCTTGCCATGACCACCAAAAGCGGACACTGTGTCACACCCTGCAAATGCGTACCAAAAGAGCAGGGCTTTTGAGTGAGACTTTCCTAGGCTTGTTGCAATTTCGTGGACAGGAATATATCTCTTATTTTTACCACTCCCATATTCAATCCACAAGTGTGATACATTGAGCTCAAAGAATAAAGCAACGGCAATAACAACATCAGAAGCGACAGTTTTAATTGAGATATTCCTATGTCCGTGGTTGCTGGCATGCAATGCATGCAAGAACATGCGTGTGTCTGCTTCTTCTTATTTGCAGGGCATAAGGCTTATGACGTCCATATTAGAGTTTGCTGATTGCGGTATCATCACATGCACACACAATCTCTCTCTTACCACCAGAATCACTTATGTTCTGTGAGGGTTTACACAGAAGTCGAAATAAATCAGTTTTGTTTTCAGAATTATTTAAAAACAATGTCTATTTTTTGGGAGTCATTGTGGAGTCTTTCACAAGTATTCTTGATCCTTTTCCTCGTTGGTCTCGTTCTTCTTTTTTCAGACTGTCAGGATCATAATTGTCCAAGACCATGTCTATTCTGACGACATCACTCGCAAACTTTTCTAAAAATGGTTGAAATGTGTTAGTGTAATACATAGAAAACGTCTGTCCCCGGAATAGGCTTCAGCATGTGAGCTAATACTGCTTCATCAAATATAACACACGATACACTAGGTACATCGTATTGTGATGTTCCAAGTGGTTCTAAGGAAGAAATAATATCTGATTTTGCTCCCTTGCGCAATTCACCATTTGAAGAGAGTGACGGAGGGTACGAAAGATTTTCGTGAGCAAAGAAATCTTTGATGTTTCCACCTCGACTTTGACAAGCTATGTATAAGGAGAAAACAGGTTACAGTAACTCTTTAAAATTGACTCCTTGAGTTCTTTCTTCGTTCCTTCTTTTTGCGATGTGTGAAAAAGCGAAAGTTTATTTCTTTTAATCGGTTCTCTTAAAGGCGTCTGGCATTCGATGAGCCGTTTCCGAACAAATGTTTGTCCTGTTGCTTTCCCAATTCTTCTGCTTTGAAGACAGACTCAGCTGCTTTCTCATCCATAACAGCATTTATGGCAACGCATATTAGGGCACCATTTTCTTGAGCAAATGTATTTCTGTCATCATCTTCACATGCATTTATTAAAGCTTTCACATGTTTTTTGAACCTAGAGGAAAAAGCGTCTGTATCTTCATGATGACTGTGATAATCTGAATCGTCACTTATTTCTGCCTCTTTCTCAAGTTCGGTTAGTAATCCTGCAATCACTGGACCCAAAACCATCCAACGCAGAAGAGCACATTCATTATCAAATAGACCAATGGCACCTCCTTCACATTTTAGATCCTTATTACATTGTTCATGTAACTGGTCGTGGGACATGTACGAATATTTACTGTTAGTCTTTCTTTCCACAAAATTACCTTTCTGAAATTCATCATATACTTGTGGGTTTCGTATATTCAATTCTCCCAAAGACTTTACGAATACTGACATCCAACGGGCATAATTGATATGATCCAGGGCGAACATTAAGGGACAAATCTGATCCAATGCACTACAATAGGAGGAGAATTTCACCGATCGAATAAAATCGATTGTCCAGCAAATAAAAAAGAAATGATTTAAGGTTCATGGCCGTGTACCAAAATTTGAATTGGGCCGAGAAAAATAAATCATATAATATTATGCATTACACATATTTAAGAGTCGATGGTAATTTTGGGTTTATGACGTCATATACTCGCCTTTCTTATCAAAGGAAAGATAATAACTTATGTTACTTTATGATTCTACATATGAAAAAAGATATTGGTAGTTGTTGTACATTTCTATCGTTTCTCTAATGCGAGAAATAAATAATTTTCATAATCCATATGTAAGCCATGGCGCCATACTGTGTTTATGACGTCATATACTGGCTTGTAGACACAAAGGAGAGTCAATCACATGTTATGTCAAGATTTTTTCACATCCAAAGAAAGAGATTGGCTTTTGTTGCATGTTTCTATTATTTTTCTGTGGCGAGAAATTTTCACTTCTCGTACCGGAGATAAACCGCGGCGGCCATCTTGGATTTATGACATTATAAAGGGTTTTCAGCACGGACAAAAGATAAACACTTGTGATTTGCTATTCTCCACGTTAAAAGGAACATACTGGTAGCGGTACTATGTTCCTATTATCAAAGGGCCAATGGAACTACAAATGCCATATAACTACATCTACGGATACATTCGAACATTATTCACGAAAGTTCGACATTTAGTCCTACAAAAAATTGATTTTCTCGGTTATTTGTTGAGATACATCAATGATTGTGGTCGCGTTCGAAAGCTAATGAAATGACCTTTGACGATTATATCGAAGTATTTTCCCATAATCATAGCAGTTTCAAAGTTATTTGCTATAAAACATAGAAAATCGTTTTGAAAATAAACATTTTTCCAGTTTGAGACGCCATATTTAAAAATGGCGGCAATATAAGGCAAGTATTTATAATGACAATAAAGGTACAGTGTATTCTCTGCAAAATAAAGGTAAAAGGAAGTTTCTACCTTCAATGGTAATGGAGTTATACATGTTTAAACTCAGTTAAGTCGAAATTCGTTGGCGGCCATATTGATGACGTCATATACCTAAAACAAGACCCCCGCCGATTTGGGTCTATATCAGGATATACTTCTTATTAATAGGTCTATCTTTCCTGAAAGTGGTATGTTGGTATCACATTTTGCATGATCCAGTCGCTAAGCTACTAGACTAAGATATTTTCATGTCGCCCAGCGCAAATCTGTTAGGGGACAACAAGAAGGAAATTAGTGGGAAAAAAATGTTTTTTCAACAATTATTTCGAGTTGTGTGCCGAAAGTAGACCTGCATGCATCAATGAGTGGTCAAACAATACGAAAATACTGTTTCATTCCTGGAGATTTCTTTCTGCGAACAGCCATTTTTCTATAGGTACGCAATATGGTAGCAGAGAGCGTAAATCTATACAATATTTTGTACTCTCGTAGTTTGGGACACCATACATGAGGTCATGGAGATATAATATACATTTAAATTAAAAAATATATTTTACTTTATTTTTTGTAGTCTTAAAATGAATCCTGAAGACATTCTGCATCCTGATATATACATACATACATACACATATATATATATATATTGGAGCTTGTGCAGGTAATTTCCTACAAATACATAATATGCATACAGTTTGATGTGACATGTAACGAGTACAATTACGCATCAGGACGATTACCATAAAAATTACAGTATAAAAAACACTAACATATGTGTGGTAAGTTGCGACTGAAAGTACGAGCACTAGTTAAACGAGTTAGGACGGAAACGTAGCGTGAAGGATGTGTCCGTGGGGAGAAGACGCGTTAACGAGTGAGGGTATTCACCTAGATTACGATACACTGGGAAAAACAGTTTAAATCACATAAAGTCACCGTACTTGTACAAATTAGAACATATTAAAAAAAAACGTATATTTTTATCATAAATTTTGTAAAATCTAGACAGTATAACTACTTGTAACTTCCTTCATGTTGACTATGGAAATATTATTTAAATAATAATTAATATTTTTAATAAAGAAGTACAACTTGTCTCATAAAGGTTGGCCGCACTCTTTATTGCTATTTTGAGACAAAAATTTTGTAATTCCAGCTTCGGGTATCTTCAGAAAAAAGTAAACTAGGTTCGAACCTCCAACCTTCGCTCGCTCTCGCTCGTTCGCTCACTCTGTGTTTATATATATATATAAATGGATGTATCTATCTGTTTCAACATAATTCAGATATGTCTAGAGCAATTTTAACCGTATTTCTTACAGTCTGGAAAAGAGTATTGTCGGGATACATATCAAAAACGCTAGAAACGGATCGATATTAGTATCGAATCCATAGTTTCGTGGTCGCTTAGGTAAATAGTTCTACTTTCAATTCAAGTCCAATTAAGCTCCCATTAGCACACAGGGTGCTTACGTAACGATATAAAAATATCGAAATCAACCGATATTAGAGTCGAATCGTTAAGTTTTCAGTGTCGCATTTCACATTAGTCCAACTAGGCCCGTGCCTAGAGGGCAACAAATTTGTAGAGCACAAAGTTTAAAAATTGAATATTTTTTTCCTATGAAAAAGTTAAAAAATCAAGAGCAAATATACTATTTCACGAACAATCCGTTTTTTACTATTCTAATATGTTTAATGATAGCTAAGAAATCTAAAAATAATTCAGAAAAAGTTTTTTTTCTTGTTTGTTTGTTTGTTACGTAGTTGTAGCTGTAGCATCTAGTGAATGGTATTTAACTGTAATAAATTCACTAATTAAACATATTCGAATTAAGTTTTATTTTTAAGTTAGGAATGAAGGAGCGGAGAAATATGTAGTTATTGGGTGCGCCGAGAGCAAAAGTGCGTAGGGATGCCGAGCTTCTAAATGCAACACTGATCGCTAAATTAATTGGTAGAAATTTTAATGCCATTTAAGACCAAATTTAGTCCTAGCGGTGGTAGTATCCGTTTGCTCTCCTAGGAGGAATGAAAGGGCTGACATCAAAATTTTTAAAAAAGACCGACATTAGAGTCGAATCCATCATTTTGTGGGTCGCTTAGATAAAGAGTGACACTCCAGGTGCCATGTAAGTTAAACCCCCATTAGCACCCTGAAGGGGTGTGTGAAATTTTGACATGTAGAAGTAATTGAAAATAACCAATGTTACTGTCGAATTTATATCTTTCGGGGTCCCCAAGATCATTGGGAGCAGTTCTGATGACCTTTAAGTTCAGCTTCCAGTAGGAGTAAGATCCTCTAGCACATCTAATAACAGGGTGTCTATCGGTCATGAAAGTCACGAATGTCACGAAATCAGAAAATGTACATGAAAGTCACGAAATTTAGCTTTTTTTTTTTTTTTTTTTTTTCAAATGTAAGTACAGATTGGAAAATTTTGTTCTATAAAACGTCAAAGTTCACCACCAAAAGTGTCTATGATCAGCTTTAGACGCTAGCATATCGCAAGCAAAGTACGTTTCTATCGCATGGATGAAAATTCGGCCTAATTCGCACCCAAATTCGCTCTTCAAAATTTTAGGAAATTTGATGATTTTGTAAAGAAAAGGCCACGAAAAAGTCACGAAATTTCACTTTGGGATTTTAGTAGACACCTTGAATAAGGAAAGTCAAAGGGAGTAATATACACAATGATTCAAAACGACCGATATTAGTGTAGAGTCTATAGTTTCGTGATCACCGAGATAAATAGCAATACTTCTATTTTCTAAGTCCCCGCATAAAAGAACATGTCAGCTGGATTTTGAATTCAGGGGCAGCATCGAAGGTATTGCTCGCACAGCTGTAAGTATTTTAATGTTTATGTATAAGTGTATATTCCAGCGTAACTCCGGAATGTGTGGGGCAACCTTTACCAAACTTGGGGGACATACTACCTTCAATCTAAGAAGATAATATTGTGGCAGTATGAAGTTATGGAAGTTGGGAGGTGTGACATGTAGAAATAATGTATAACGACTGGTCTTAGTGTTTTATCCATAATTTTCTCGGTCGTTGAGAGGGATAGTGATGCGCAGAATGGAGTTTACATCCAAATTCATCCCCATCTTCACGGGATGATGGACTGGGAGAGCTAAAAATAGAATGTCAAAAATTACTGTAATATTTGTAGAATTCATAGTTTTCGGGGTTGAGAAAGCATTTCTAATAACTTCGGAAGGTACAGTAGTTTGTACCCACTTCAAGATGGGCTTTTTAATCATATCAATTCCTCGCCGTGATAAAAAAAATGACCATTTCAACTATTATATCAAGCCAACCTTCGCAATCGAGAAAAAAATTGTGTGGAAGTATGTTTCGTCTTTTAAATAAAATAAGACATGTTAAAATCAAAGATGGAGTGAGTCAGTGGATCGTAGGTCAAAGGGACGTGACCTACTGCGAAACACAACTCACACTGACTCACCGATCCATTCTGTTCAGTGCATTGTAGATAGCACCTTCTGAACACTGGTGAGCTTGTCTACGTTTTACTTTCAAGATCTTCATTTTCCTTTTTTTTTTTTCATTTGTTTCTTTTTTTCATTTGTTTCTAATGAAAAAAGTTCAAACACTTATGGATTTTGATATTTGCAATTGTAAGAGTGGCAATAGCAATAGGAGTTTGGATTTTTAGATACAGCCTGTGAGCTTTTAGAGGAGCTAACTGCTGAAAAAAAATTTTTGAACCGCCTGTAATATAGGAATTATTATATAAAAAATTAAAAGTAACTATTTCCGCGTGATCATCACGGTCAAATTACAAGGTCAAATGAAATGACGTTTCGCATATAATCAGGCCTCAATCCCAACTGGGAAGTTATCATACGCGTATCACTTTCATTATAATACATATCCTTAGGGGGGAGTAGTGGTCCGAATTTTTGCGAAAAATTGAATATCTCACAAGCCGTTCAACTTAGAGCTGAAATTCAATACATAACTCTCTACTAAAAATAAACAAAATATGTCCTGGCATTTTTTATTTTTTTTTATGAGCGGATAGGGGGACGCATTTTCTATATATTGGAAATTAGTAGTGTATTGATTTGTAAAAATAATCGAAAACGATTGATATTAGTTGAGAAACCAATTGAGAAATGAAAACTACAGTTCTTCGCATTTTATACCCATTGCTTTCCATTATAATAATTGCAGAAGCTGGTGTTTAATATATGGAGCGTTCAGAGCATAAGGCAATCAAGCCATAAAGTTGTGAGAAAAATGACCATAAAATTTGTATTCTAAGCTTAATTACATGGGCATTTTAAATTAGTACGGCATGCTTAATTATATAGAAAATTAGTTTTTCTTTTTCTTACGTTGGTCTACTTTATCTTGATTTGAGACTTCCGAATTTCATCCTATTTTCGACTGAAATGTATCTGTAAGCCAACAAAGAAATAATTATGTATGATAAATTAAATTCATTTTAATTCGGAAGATGAGAAACAATTTACTATTGTATCGTAAAAGTCAGATCCAGCGGTATTGTAACAGAGAGGTGCTTGAGCTATTGATGGTACAAAATTCAAACTCCGATAAATGATAATTTCACAGTCTTGTTTCATTACAAGTGTAACCTCTTTAGTCAATGGAGAGGAGGACGTGGATCATGGGTCAGAGTTGATGCCGACGGGTTTTGGTTGGTCGGAGTTGGTCACGATGGTTCAGAGTGGTTCATAGTTGGTGGTGGGTCAGAGTGGGTCATTTGGGTGGTGGGTGATAGTGTGCCATGGTGGGTCGTGGATCAAATTTCCATTGACCCACACCATCTCTGGTTAAAATTGTACTAAAAGAAGAGGCACTGAAGGTGCACGTCGGCGATTATGCTCAAATTTTGCACATAGCACCCCACCAGAAAGCAATAAATATGAAACGGTTCACAGTACCACCTCCTAGAACTCGAGATATAGGGGTTTGTCTGATTGGCTAAATTAAGACCTCAATGATTTATCCTTCAACAAGCAAGCTTTTTATCATCATTTCCGTGGGAAAGTCAGAAGAACATATGCCTAGTAATCGTAACGTTGATAATTCGCGCCCACCCCGGGGTATTTGTTTTAGTGTTTTTTGAATTCACCTAAATATAAACAAATTACACATATAGGCAATTTAACATATTTTGGGAGAGTAATTTTGTGGTTCGTTGGCGTTTCGTCGCGTCTCTGCCGCTGGTGGTAAAATTTTCAAAATGGAACGGGCCACCGCGGATCGTCGCTGCGGGGCCACCAATTTTTGGCGAGAGATCGATAGTTGACCATCTGTAGTCCACCGATGCTTATAGCGTAGGGTAATGAACGATGTCCTTGCCTTGTAGACTTCATGACTACCGACGTCGGCAGTCAATTAGCTTTTTAGTATTCCTATACTAACCGTCTATCGTTCATGATTATACACGGTGTTGTTATAATAATAATAATAATAAAATAAGTTGTAGTAGTAGTAGTATCATTGATAATAGAATAATTATATTGTCTAGGTAGACTAAACACATTATTTGGTTCGACTCGACTCTAATCCGAGTCGAGTTGGAGGAATTTTTTCGTGCCGAGTCCTAGAGTAGACCTCAAAGATGTCTGTTTCGAGTTGAGTCCAGTTTCAAAGAAAAGTCACTCGTGCCCATCCCTACTTGAGAGCTTAATCAAAGTTAAGCGAAATCGAAAGTCACACTATTTATCTAAGCGATCCCGAAAACTATGAATTCGATCATTTTCTAGCAATCTTTTATATGTATCCCCGTCCCATTCACCATAGCTAACCCGACAGCACTCTTTTTCAGACTATAAGAAATATGGTTAAGATTACTCTAGGCCAGTGGTTCTCAACCTAATTCCTATCACGATCCCCTTTTATTACATCCTCTTGCCAGCGACCCCGTTATAATTTGTTTTATTATAAGCTTGTGTGGGATTTTTAACATACCTATTTCTATAATAGTAGAATCCATTTCTTGTTTATAGTGAACAGTGCCGTGCTATGGAAAATCAGCGCTCGGGGCGAGAGTATACGACGATGTCTCCGTGATATGAGTGAGGTCGACAGACTAGCTGCGAAGCGCCACCATGGTTGGCACGAAGCGCAATAAAATTTTCAAAAGTAAACCCTGCTTTTCTTTGATTTTGAGCACTTTTTATTACGTTTTTCCTTCTATTTTATACATGTGCACAGAGGCGGATCCAAGGGGAGCTATAGAGGCTATACCCCCTCCTTGATGCTCAGATATACACTGGATAAAATGGACTTCAATCTTTTTACACTAGATAAAGCGGCAAACTGTAGTTTAGCCCCTCCCTTGATCATATTCTGGATCCGCCACTGCATGTGCACATGCATTTTCCTAACGTGAGTAACACACTTCCTCCGAATTTTGTGCCTCCTTTTTTCGGCGCCCGGCGCTCTGCCACCGCGACACAGCCCTGATCGTGGATACGGTAACAGTAACATCTATATTCCCAACGATGAAGGTGCTGGTTCAAGATGGATGTTAAACTCATTCATTGAAGAGGCCATTAACGTAGCTGATCTAAGCCCACAACTTCTTGACCAACTAATAGAATTATCGTGCGACAAATCCTTGCAACTGGTTTTCTGTAACGAAGACTTAGACAAGTTCTGGTTGATGAGAAGAGAATATCCTGGTTTGGTATCTGCTGCTTTAAAAGTGATAATTCCATTTGCTGTATCGTACCTATGCGAAAGTTTTTTTATGGTAAACATTAAAACAAAGACAAGAAATCTCTTATCAGTTGAAAATGGCTTGATAATGTTCGTCACGAAGATTAAACCGGGCATTGCTGCACTAGTGAAATTACACCACGCTTAGGTATCTCATTAAGTTTCAATTTTAATTGTGTTTCAATATGCAGGTTATGTTGCGTGTGTATTTTTCTGGTATTTCAATATACAGATCTCATTAGTTTCATATCATACCTCTTTCATTTAAATTAATTTTTAAACAACTCTGCACCTTTTGAAAATGTTTAGTAGACTTATTTTTTGTTGTTCTTTACAGTATGTATAAAATATGAAAGTATACCTATCACAACAAAATCCACAATAATATTTAAAAATAATTTCTGGTATTAGATTCTAACTATATTTATCTCTTCCGCTTACCTTCGCGACCCCCATTAAAGCCTCTGGCGACCTCCAGGTTGAGAAACCCTGCTCTAGGCATACATGAGTTACATTGGAACATACATACACACGCATCCATACATACATTTTTATAACAGATAAGAGAGAGTTGAGAGAGAGCGATTAAGGCATTGCCACTCTCAGTCTATTCACGTTACCTTTGCGATTCGTGAATTTCTTACGTGACAGTTTGGGGCTAGCTAGTTTTTTGTCTTGAACCACGATCCGATTTTGGTTATGCTCTACCTAAATCACATGCTGTAATGCGAATATTAAGAAGTTACCTGCGTATGAAAATAGCTGCAAACAAATACATTACATAACTTATTTATTGCTGTTACACGATTTTCTTAATTTGTATTTAATATTCACATATAACATATCGACGTTCTGTCAATACCTCAGATGTTATATTTTAAAGATAATAATTACTTATGTCGTGAAATGATTATATGAATACACAACTGATGAATTTTAATGTAATTATTTTACATAATTTTCATGCATTGAGGAGAATAGAATATCATAAAAGAATGTCACCTGAACGGGTATCGAAATCACGAACTCATGATTTGAACGCTCGGGGCTGTACCACTGAGCTAACATGACCGCTCTTGGGAAGCTGCTTCTAATGACATATAACTCAGCTCATACGTAAATGCTCCTTTCCGTATGGAAATCACAATGACGAAACGAGAGTGTGATTACATAGTTTCAAAATACTGTATCATTAAGTATTTCAATCAATGTTAGTTTCTTCTACACGTAATACTATTTCAACATGTCTTATTATATTTAACAGAAGGAAAAACACATCTGTACAATTTTTCTCGACTGCTAAGGTTGACTTGGAGGTTCGAACCAGTAGCTTTAGTGTACTGATTTCCGAACATACCCGAAGTTGGACTTCGAAAGTGTTCGTCTCAAAACAGCTATCATCATATCGCTCAATCTATTTGGAATATGGTATATGTTTTTATACGTGTAAAGTCAGTATAACAATTCAGTCTTTAAACGGGGGGCTTTTCGTATGTATTAACATTCCTTTATGCAAACTGTTTTTAATATTATTATTACGGCGCACCATTTTAAGATCTTTCATGAGTCGTTGACCTAGTCGTTCCCCACAATAGACGTGCCGTGCAAGTAACCAATCATATGTCAGATCAGTGGCGGTTTCTCTTAATGTTTGCATGTTTGTACAAACCTCCTTCCAATATTTTCAATTTTTATTTGTGCCAAATCACTTTTCATTCTATTGCCAACATCATCTTTTCTTAAACAAGTGCGTTTGAAATGGGGCTGGCTACTTGCTTTCTGCTTGAGAGTTTGCCAAACTCCCCAGCTTTAACATCTTCTGGTCCATTGCGGGGTTGCGCAGTAAGAGGAGGGTTATCACGCCATGCACTGCCTCATAAGGATCCATATGCTTGCACATCTTTTGCAAACAAATCTACCAAACAAAAACAGCCTTTCCAAAACATAACGCTTTGGAACTGGAACTTCACCACCGTCCCTCCCCCTGCAGTATTGGTTGACACGGTTCTCGCCTGAAGGGGAATAATCTGTTCCTTTGTGATAATGTTGCGTACCGTAACCAAGTCGCTACAGAGGGGGAAAAAATAAACCTTGCGCCTGGCCTAAATGTGAGATTGCCAAGTGGTCATAACTATTGGTTCTGTCAACCAAGTAAGGTCAAGGCAGCTATAGAGACAGAAAAGGTGACCCCGTGAAGAGTGAAGACAAATTGAGGGTGTCGATATTTAATACACATGTATCTGAATGAGTAGAAATTTGGCAGCATAGATACAATGTTTTCCTTTTCATGTGTGCATGGGTGAATGAGAAAATTGGAGAACAGTTTTTACAGAAAGGGCATTAATTGGGGAAGAGGTGAGATTTTAAAGCGGGTAGCGGACTTTGTAGTGTTGTACGAGGGCTATCCAGAAAGTAGATTACGTTTTCGTCTGTGTCCGCTAGGGGCCATAGCGCGGCCATCTTGGGGTCAGAGCGTTGCGCAGCTCAGTCGGCATCTAGCCGTGCTAGTGAGAGGTTCGTGCTGTGCTCCGTTAAGATACTGTGACGGTTTGAAATGTCTGCGTTAATTGAAAATCCCGCGAGCTGCGAGGTGCGTGCAGTAATAAGGTTTCTGACAGCAAAAAACTGTAAACCGATAGAAATCTATCGGCAGCTGTGTGAAGTGTATGGGGACAACATTATCACTGAAGGTGGAGTGCGACAGTGGGTCATAAGATTTAAAAATGGCCGAACCAATGTTCACGACGAAGATCGAAGTGGGAGACCCAGCAAAGTGACTGCCGAACTTGTCGAAAAAGTCGATGTTAAAGTCCGTGAAAATCGAAAGTTCACAATAACGGAACTTTCTTTGAGTTTTCCACAAATTTCGCGAAGTTTGTTGCACGAAATCATCAGCGAAAAGCTTGGTTACCACAAGTTTTGTGCAAGATGGATTCCAAAAATCTTGACAGAGGACCACAAAAATCAGCGAATGGCTGCAGCGTTGCACTTTTTGGACGCCTACAATAAGGATGGTGACTCTTTACTCGATCGCATCGTTACTGGTGACGAAACATGGGTGAAACACGTGAACTGTGAAACGAAATTGCAATCAATGCAGTGGGGGCACACAGGTTCTCCCCAAAAACCCAAGAAATGCATGCAAACAATGTCGGCAAGGAAGATGATGGCGACTGTTTTTTGGGACAGAAAAGGTGTGATTTTGGTGGACTTCCTGGAAAGAGGCACTACAATAAACGCTCAAAGGTATTGCCAAACTCTGCAAAACCTCAGAAGAGCAATTCAAAACAAGCGCAGAGGAATGTTGAGCTCTAAGATCTTGTTGATTCACGACAACGCCCGGCCCCACACGGCAAATGTCACGCGTGAAGTTCTTGAATCTTTTCAGTGGGAGTTGTTTCCTCATCCGCCGTACAGTCCCGACCTGGCACCGAGCGACTTCCACCTATTCCCAGCAATGAAGAAGTGGCTGGCTATGCAGCGTTTTGATGACGACGAACAGCTGCAAGAAGAGGTAACGAAGTGGTTGAAGTCGCAGGCGGCCGAATTTTTCGACGAAGGAATTTCCAAGCTCGTACATCGCTACGATAAATGCCTTAATTTGAATGGTGACTATGTCGAAAAGTAGTATTTGTGTGTGGCTTTCATCTGTATATAATAAAATTTGTTTCCTATACTTTGTTGATTTTTTATTCCAAAACGTAATCTACTTTCTGGATAGCCCTCGTATGTTTGTGTGTATGTGTGCCGGTCTTTGTTGTTCATTGGAATATTGTTGCTGTAATTGCATAAGTACGTGTCTGTCCCTGATATACGTTAACTAGCAATTCAGTAGCAATAAATTCTGTAACGTCTCTGTTGAATTACCTGTTTTCGAAAAGAACTTCAGAAGCAAACCTACTTGTGAAAGACATTGGAAGACCAATTCCGACTCTCAATATAACGGAAGTAATTAGAAGTCAGAAACGAACATTTACAAGGAAGTTTAATCTCAACTTGTACAAACAGCATAAGTGGTTATGTGAATGTGAAATTAAAAATGCTTTGTTTTGTTTTTCTCTGTTTGTTGTTCGGGGCGGAGGAAGATGCATGGAGTAAGAAAAGGTGCTGATATCCAGCATCAGCACGACAAAAAAGAAAAAAAAATCGTCAGGTCATATAAGACACGTGACTAATCTCACTGTGTTGGGAAACGTGAATATTGCTGCTCAACTAAATGCTGGTTATAGGCGGTCCATTGAGAATCACAATCAAAGTGAAAATGAAATGAAATGAAATCTTTAAGTTTTACGTCCCATGATTATGCCGGTTAGGCTAAAGGAGACGGTGATGAGAGATGAATGAAATGGTGGAATGAAGAAAGTGGAAGGAAACGGGAGAACCCCGAAAAAATCCACGAGCACGGTGTTTGTCCACCACAAAGTCCACACGGCGCGAGCTGGAATCAAACCAGGGACACCAAGCACCGGAGGTGAACACTCTAGCACTGAGCCACCGCGCCCCCAATCAAAAAGTGACGCAAAACAGGTACGTGCTCAATATAATCATCAATTGCGTTTGGTTTCGTGGCACCTTCGAATTGGCTTTAAGAGGACATGATGAAAAACATACTCTTCTTCAAATCGAGGCGTTTTTCGTAGATTAGCTAATTTTCAAGAGCACGTCAAAAATCATACAAAATGAGCTTCTCCATTGCATGCTTGAAGCATGCCATGAAGAAATCGCTATTATTATTTATACTATCAGTGGCGTATTTAGGAAGGGCTTCCGGGCTTAAGCCCCCCCCCCCCGAAATCTTACTTACTATAGTAAAGTATATGGAATATCTTGCAGAATTTTCACATTTTCAGGCAAAGCCCCCCGAAACAAAATCGTAAATACGCCACTTCTATTATTATTATTATTATTAAACTATTATTATTTATAATAATAATAATAATGGAAAAGGAGAGGTCATATATTGTGCACTACCTAAAATTCAGAGCACGAGCCGCCACTGTGTCAGATACTAGGTTTTACCTATTGCTTCCTGCTCACAGCTCAGAGCATTGGTAACTATGGATATACGTACAGCAGTAATTACTTTATGGGAGTTGGAAGGCTATTCTGCAACTACAGCTAGCAGGCGAGTAGGTGTCCCGGCCTCAACATGAAGGCGATGGATTCGGAAATATGACCTGGTCGTCCTCATGTGTCTACCGAAGCCGAAGATGCGAGATTAGTAAACGAAGCTCGGTTAGACCCACTAAGGACGTCTAGACAGCTAAGGGAAGCTTCTCACTTTCCTGGTAGTAATCATACAGCTCTGCGAAGGCTTCGTCATGCTGGGTTACTTGGCCATGTTGGTGCCGTGAAGGAAAAACTCTCAGACGAACACAAAATTTAGCGTCTCGTGTTTGCACATGCGAATGTGGGTCGCAACTGGGAAAACATAGTTTTCTCAGATGAATCCATATTCACATCAAATGAGGGGCGCCGTTTTGTGTATCGTCCGAGAGGCACCCGATATGACCCTGAATATGTGGCTGCTTGCAATCGCAGAGACCATGTATCTATTTCATGTTGGGGTTGGATTTCCAGTCGCGGAGCAGGACAGCTTCACAGAATTGAAGGACATCTGGACAGTGCTCAGTACTTAGACATTATGAGTAATATCATGATGCCATCTGTACGAGTATTTCAGCCTGATGGTGTAATTCAGTTCCAGCAAGACCAGTCGCCAATACATACTTCCCGTGTGGTTCAAGAATGGTTCGCGGGGCAGCCTGAGATTGATTTAATTGACTGGCCGCCTCGTGGAGCAGACCTGAATCCCATGGAAAATATGTGGGCAGAAGTGAAGCGTACTCTAAGGGAGAGTTGGCCTGAGGCAGATCCACCAAGAACTCGAGATGACTTGTGGCATCTTGTTTCCGAGGCATGGCTGGATGTAGGGGAAGGAGATAGATTTGTCATCCATTAAATAGATTCCATGCCCAGAAGATTGGAGTGTGTAATAAATTCAGAAGGGTCATGGACACAATATTAATGTCCCCGCCTTAACTCCCGAAAACAGCCCTATTCAGGGCTACCTAAACGTTTCTGAAGATATTTCTAGAAAAAACCACTCCTTGTATTCGAATTTTGTGCAATTCTACTACTACTAATAATAATAATAATAATTCGCTGCAGGCTTTGAACTCAAAACCTTATCATTGGCAAGCCCGTACTCTACCAGTGAGCTAACATGAACACACAAACCCAATGTGAAGAACCACGACTTTCAATTTCCGGTGTTCGATGACAATGATGCTCATATACGTTGCAAATGCTGTATTCAACTTGGGATATTCCGCAACACACACACATACACAAAGCGAAAGAGAGAGAGAGAAATATACAAAAGCATATCAACGTATTCGAATGAAACTCTATGTAACGACATTCCATTTTAAAGAGATTTTGTGTTTCTTCTCGTGACGTTAAGGGGATTGGGAAAAGTTGTGTCTGGAAGCAGGGTCCGACTTTGGATACTCTGTTTATACACTTCCTATGTCCGTAGGAATATACTGTATTTCACGAATGTAAATGACATGCTGTAATGAGAATATTGAGAAGTAACATCTGTATGACAAATAGCAGCAAATAAATACACTACATAATTTATTTATTGCTAACGATTTTCTTAACTTGTATTTAACATTCTATATATAATACCGGCGTACGGTGAACACCTATCTCAGATGTCATATTTTATACATAATAATTACTATGTTCTGCAATGATTGTTATATATATACAACTGATGTATTTTAATGTAATTATTTTATATAATTTTTCATGCATGTCGGAAAATAGAATTTCATTTAAAAAAAGCATTGATCCTGATGTGAATCGAACTCACAACCTTACGATTTGAAATTCAACACCTTACAACTGAGCTAACATGTGCTTCTAGCGATGTATAGCGGCTCTCAAGATAATTACAACATTCATATCCACTGCAAACGCTGTTTTTGTTCTACTTTGACTTTTATTTTAGTACTCAGGGGATAATTATGTTCTTTGTCTTAAGTTTGATCGTTCTTTTACATATGGAAAGATTCCTTTACGTATCTAAACGTTCCATTACGTATGGAGAGCTAAATGACAAACAAGCATGTGCTGACATTAATACAAGGTTTCAAAATATTGTATCATTAAGTATTTCAATCAATGTTGCTTTTTTTCTACACTTGGTAACAAGTCTTATATTTAAAGAAGAAAAACACATCTGCAAAATTTTTCCCGATTGCAAAGGCTGGCTTGGAGGTTCGAACCTGGTTTACTTTTTTCCGACGATACCCGAAGTTGGACTTAGAAAATTTTTGCCTCAAAATAGCAATAAAGAGTGCGGCCAACCTTTATGAGACAAGGTGTACTTCTTTATTAAAAATTAAAATATTTCGTAAGTTTCCATAACGTAACGTTATCTTTCTCAGACCTTAATATGTATGATCCTCTGAGAAACAACGTTACGTTACTGAAACTTGAGATGGTCTTTTCCGCTCATGTATGATGATTAAAATTAATAAAAGATCATTGGGAGTTTGAGGACCCAAAATGGCGCCCTTCTTCGAGTTCGACCCAAAGCAACATTGAGAGTTCGTTTATAGTCCTCGCTGTGCGTGATTGTGCTGCCACATAGGGAAAGAAATTATAAGAAAAACAAAAACTGCTAAGGAATTTATTTTTTTCAAAATACTAGAAGCGACACTAAATTACGAATTATCTGATAAGCAATAATAATTTAGATATTTTTACTTTAATTGTAAGTGTTTTAGTATATTATAATAGGACGATAAGTGTGTTAAAATTTTAAAATTTATCCGGTAGTAATCACTGCACCAATCGGATTAAAAGGGGCGAGGTTTTTTTTTCCGGAAACAAAGAAGAATAGCGTGCACTATACGTTGTAATGACGTAGAACCATCAGTTAGATACTCGGCGCAGAAAAAAATTTGGACAAAAGCTACCTAACAACCTAACAAAAAAATGTGAATTTCAAGCTAAATAGTGAAGAGGAACCGGCAGGCGGGTGAGAAGGCCGAGAAGACTGCTATAATGTGAAAGTGTGATAATTTAGAACACTCAGACAGAATTCCTCTTTCCTGCAATGATGCACGTGCTTCACCTGTAATGGATTGGTTGTGCGGTGGAAATACCAAATTATAAGGTTTGATTCAACTGCTCCTAGGACATCAAGGTAACATCAATTTCTTTTGATTTGGAATGCGGCTGAAGTAGGTTTAGGAGATCAGGATTTGAAACTGGGAAAGCCATGCGACTCGGAAGGTTCCAGGCATAGGGGAAAGTGACTGTTGCTGGTTAAATTTGGTTTTGGATTAATTGGCCGACAACATTCTATAAATCGTTATAAACTTTAAAAATTAGAACTACAAATCTTTCAGTTTCAGAAATTCACAAGTAAAGAACAGGAAGGGGGGATAAATTTTAATGTAATCGTGCCTACTTATTGCTAACTTATAAAGTTTGAAGTAGCTAATTTTCAGTCAAGCATGGGTCCTCAGTCGCCTGGGTGTTAGAATTCGTTCTTCCCCTCCCTTCAATTCCACTGCCACTTGCCTCTTTCAGAACTTAAAACGTTGAATTTACGTATAGGTTAACACCTCTCCATGTGAAATCAGTGTTTAAATTTCTTTGTTTTTGTGTGAATTTATTTTCTTCGTTTGTTAGTTATAGTGGTTAGGTTAGTTTCTGTATTGTTATGATTGCGTACGAAGTATAAAAATTGGTTTTGTCGTTTAATAAGAGTAGGATCCTCCTAGAAATTTCCACATATAGAAGGATAAATCTGGGGTGATGTTTAGTTCGTTCATTGCTCCCTCTAACCCTGCTGACATGTTATTAACATAAACGCCTTTAATAATGGAATAACATGAAGCTTATGCATTCGCTCTGTAGCGTAAAGAATTACTAATTAGCAGATATACTCAGTAGTTGAAAATTGTATTATAACTGAGTGAAACTGGAGAAGTTGCAATTTAATGAGCCATGGGCGAAAATAGTTAAATATCTGAAGAATGTGTGTATTCGGAGACATGTTGCGCCTGAAACGGACAGGTTGCCCGCTCGAAGGAAAATTATATTTCATTTCTTCAATGTGTTTTTGTAGGCCCGGCTATCTCCACCGCTGCCACTTTCATAGAGTGCTCCGCCACTAGGAAAGCTGTTGGGTGAAAATTGTATTTAAATTTGTGAACCAAGCTAATATGTATGATGTGAAACCTTGTAATAGATTTTTTTTTAAATCTTTATTGTATGTCAGCAGGCCAAGGAATTGTTACCCCCCCCCCCCTTTCTATTTGAGTGATGTAATAAAGCTTATAATTAATTGCGAAGTTTAATACTAAATTGTGACAAAGTTTAATTTGGGCAACACAATAATTCGTTATTATTTATAAGTCAAACCGATATAATTAGAATTGTATTTTGTTTTATGTAACCGAAATCTTCAAAATTTTAAGAATGTACTTGAGCTAAGAATCGGATTAACTAAACAGAGTTCATATTGTGCAAAACTAACTAACTCTAACCTAATAAAATTATTCTTTGGAAATTTAAGAGGTGCATTAAAAATTTATTCTGTTTGTGTGAAAAGTAAGACTGGTGAAGATAAAACTGAATTGAGAACTAAAATTAAGACGAAATTTTAAACCTTTATTATTATTATTATTTTATTACCACTTTCAATGTGTGCTTCAATCTTTTTCCTCCCCGTGCGGGAAGGGAAGCTCTGTCGTTGTAGTTTCTATATTTTTTTTCTCACTTTTGTGACAATAAATTTTAGTTTATCCTCTATTAAGTAATAGTCATTGCATTATGAGACCAGAATATCCCTTAGTTATAAGTCGGATTAATAATATTTGGCAAGTGGTCTTTAGAGTGAAAGAGATAAACATGAAGCTTATTATTAACGGTTACAGTGCTTCTCGCAGTGGTCTCAACAGGAGAAAGATCCTGATTCATTGATAGTTTTATTTTTCTTTTTTTCCCCTTGTTTTTAATTCTTCCTTTCTTCATTATTGCAGATGTCATTTTGTTTTCTTTCATTTTTATTTTATTTTTTTCCGTTGCGCAAATATAATTAAAGTTATGGTTGTATAGCCTGAAGTACCTTCAGTACCCAGGAGTGTATCCAACCTAGGCCAAATTTTGAGGAAAGGAAGAAAGCGAATTAACTGTTACAAACTGTTATGAAATATTTTAATTTTTAATAAAGAAGTACATACTCTGATCAGAAAAATATTAATTATTATTTAAAGTATTGCTAGGGTTACTGTATATAAATTTATTGCATATATTTCTAGCTTAAAGTTCATGTTTATATATTTCAGGTTCCTGTACTCTTAAAAGAATTTGGTCCAATTGATTACATCGATGTATCTCCAATAGAACCGCATTATTTTGCAGTGACATGTTCCGCACGGGTAAGCTTTTCTTAAAAATAGTAATGTAATTGATACAAACAAGTACAGTGACTACAACATTATATTAAAAACGTTAATAGACAGTGTTTTATAATGTACTATATGTAAGATGTTACACTACTGATGTGACAGTTCAGCATTACCAGTTGTGGAAAATAATTTGCTGAACAATAATAGTCAACGTGAAGCATATGGAATTACTTATGCTTTAGGTAAATTTAGGCAAACAAGAGAACTGAGGGAGGTCAAATAAGTTCAATCCTGAGATGATGATTTTTTTTTTTTTTTGTGTGTGTGTGTGTGTGTAATTGACTAAACTATTAAATGATGGTACCTGTTTATTGATGATAAGTAAAGAAAATTAAATGAAATGAGTTTTACATCCCACGGTTATGCCGGCTAGGCTAAAGAAGTCGGTGATAATGAGAAATAAATGAAATGGTGAAATGAAGAAAGTGGGAGGAAACAGGAAAACCCCGAGGAAACCCACGCGCACACTGTTTGTTCACCACAAAATTCACTTAGCGCGAGCTGGGATCGAACCAGGGACCCCATGCACCAGAAGTGAACACTCTATCACTGAGCCTTGATGACAAGTACTCACTGGGTATTATAAGGGGAGTAGTCTACAGTTCCTGAGATAAAAATATTATTTCCAGGAAACTGAATTAGTATTTCTTTTTGTTTCTTAGGCATTAAGTGCTTTAAGTGGACGTATTTGTATGGCATAATACAAAAATAACACGAAGCCCTATCCGCTTGCTCAGTAGCGGATCCTAGATTCGACTGCCGGTGGAAGTTCATTCAAATTTGAATGCTTTACAGTGGTTTGAATTTGAACGTAAACTGTATGTCCACGTCTGATAGACCCTTGATGCTGAAGAGAAACGGTAAATTCCAACCAACCAACAAATAACACAAATCATAGCTTGATTTTCTAAGGAGCGTTCTTTCAAACGATAATGATGTCAAATGGGTAAATGTAAATGGAGTTTCGGATAAAGCACTATTAATCATTGTCTGGGGCTCTCCTGGCATTTATATGACGTTATAACCTTATCGCTCGTGTGAGGTGTGGATTTAAAACAGATACTGCAAAACAAAAGAGCGTTTACCACATTATCTCCGTCATTGTTCGCAGAAATATACTGCATTACTATCTATATATTCTTACGAATTTATATATAGTCTGTAGAAAATATTACTTCAGATCTGTGGTGTAGCTTAGTAGTAAAGGGCTCACTTCATGTGCATGGGTCCCTGGTTCGATCCCATCTCTCACTAAGTGAGCTTTCTGGCGGACAAACGCCATGTGCCTGGATTTTCTCGAGATTCTTACATTTCCTTTCACTTCTTCCATTCCATCATTTCAATCATTATCTCTGTATACTTCAGCTCCTAGAGGATAATCATGGAACGGTAAACTAAAAAAGAGAAACACACTTTAAGACTTTCCGTGCATGAAATAAGCTTACAAAATATGCTTATTTAACAGCATATGTTAAACTCAGCTATCGCGGCTTAAAAATTAGATAAAAGAAAACAAATTTTGCTATGTTAGGGCCGATAAAGGTAATAAATTTACATTTAGGCAGAATTAAAAATAAAGGATGAGACGTAGAAAATGAGGATGTTTCGTAATCTACTATCAGAAATAGTAAAAAGAAAAAAAATGAAACGAGATACTTAACAAACTACATTTATCTATATTATAAAATTGAAAGTGACTATGTTTGTGATTAAATAACTTTTGAACCACCCGACCGATCTCAATCAAATTTTCAACATAGGTAAGGTTCGGGCCTGGGTTGTTTTTTTATCTATTCACTTTGACGGTGCAACTTAAGGGAGGGGGAAATAGAGAAAAATGGTCGAAAATGACCGATATTAGTGTCGAATCCATAATATTCGAAGTTGCTGAGTTGAACAGTGGTTTTTCCAATACGCTTAAATCCAGATTCAGCCACGCAGCTTGGGGGAGGGGGTATATAAAAATAATCGAAAATGACTGATATTAGTATCGAATTCAAATACAGCACTTTTCACGGGTACTAAACACATGAGATAAGGATTAATGCAGGTTTTTTATTTTAACCCAGCAAAGCGGGTATTCTACGCTAGTACTTGCAAAATAATGTATGTGTATGTGTCGGTTTGTCCGTCAACAGCATTTGTCACAGAGAGGAGTGATCTAAAATCACCACATTTTATATATAGATAGATCTTCACTGGATGTATTCTTGCAGGAAGCCCTTTTTCGATTTTCGGCTCGAGGTTAGGGGTAGATTTGAGAGTGTAAATATATGCGAAATCGTATGTACGTTTCTTACAGTTTCTGATAACGCCGTGTGTGTATGCAACCTTTGTTACTCCATATATACGCAACCCTTATTAGGGGCTTATATAACAGCATAGGATGAATATCGGGAATGGAGTAAAGACTTTTTTCTCACTTTTAATCAATGTTCTGAATTAAAGAGTCGGCAACGATGGGTCCTTACTCTTTTTATCCAAGTTTTGAATACGACCTGACAACGAGGTATACTTACTTCTAGTGAAAAAATATATTTCTACCTATCTTTGTTTTCTCTCCTCGCTCTTAATATCACAAAAAGCTTTGTTAATGTAGTGTTAATGATATTTTGATCGGCAAAAGTAAAAAAAAAAATGTATTTATTCGATTATAAGCCGACTGCCGGAAATAAAATTGAAAACGAAAATAAAAAAATAAATTCTTTAATGAAGCATACAAAGCATAAGGATTTTTCTCTTTTTTGCTAAATACTAAAAGGTTTTTTAATGCTAATGTATTATGTTAAATTAATATTGTATTTATGTAAATAAATTTATTTTTATTGAGGTAAATTCCTAAAGATCTTCTAGATCTAAACATGAACAATATAAAATTTGCACATATCTTTCTTAATAAAAATTAAAATCCACTACAATTAAGAGAAAACACTGATTTCGCAACAGTGAGTTTACGTTGACAAAAACTTACTTGTGACACCTTCTGGTGATATTAACTTTTTTCCTATTTCATCGGTGTATTTTGCCGGTAGTGTTGATGATACAGATTCTAAGCCGAGGAGTATATTTTGAACCCCCCCAAAAAAAAAAAAAAAAAACGTAAGAAAAGATCGGCTTAAAACCTTACAAATACTGTAGATTATATGTGAAAATATTTATTTATATATTGTTAATATTTGTTGAGGGTGTAAAGTTTTTGCTGACAGTTTAATGTATCGTATATTTATTTATTTTTTTAATTAATTACAGGTTCAGCTGTACAATCCTATAACTAAAGCCAGCTTCAGAAATTTCAATCGCTTTAGAGAGTCAGCATATGGAGGAACATTCCGTTCCGATGGACATTTGTTGTGTGCTGGAGGAGATGAAGCTCAAATTAAACTTTTCGATGTTAAAACTAAGTCGCTTCTTCGAGTATTCAAAGGACATAACAGGTAAATTTATTAACTGTGCCACATCTATATTGATTACGTTTTACACCCGTAATATATGGTTGTTTTACGTGGAACCCGAACCGCACTGTGACGTGAATGCAGTTCAGTTCGAGAGTGCGCAGTTGATCATTCAACATCACGAAAACAAAAGAAGAGAGAAGGAGAGAAAAAGCGTTAAACTCCAAATTAGACCCCGAACACGTTCCATGAAGACTCAGAAACGGAAATGTTTTGTGAATGATGGAGCTAGTATTGCATTGGAAACAAAAAGCATACAATTAAGACAAAAACTGCAGACAAAGAGATTCAAAAAAGTAGAACACGCATCATGGTCAATAAGTCAGCTCAATTTGATACGAATGACATTTGGAGTATAGCCAGTAAAGCATGCCACGAGTTTCAATCTCGGCATAATAGGAAAATAATATCAGAGTTTTGGCATGTGAACAAGTCGGAGAGAAACTGTAAAAGGAGGAAGAGAACCCAAAGAATATCATTGTCAAAAAGATAGAGAAAGAAAGCAACAAATTTGAAAGAAAAAAACGTATCTCCAATTCAACATGTGTGTTGAATTAAAACTTGAACGTTTTGAACCTCCTTGAAAGTAATATTTTTGGTATGAAAGCACTCATTGTAGAGCTCGAAGAAAAAAGTATTTCAACCAAATTATTGAAGGAATTATGGTATGAATGCACTCGTTGCAGAGCTCGTAGAAAAAAAGTATTTCAACCAAATTATTGAAAGAATATCAACGCAAGATACGACAAATCTTCAGCTGGAATTTATAGGCAGTTTGAAAAATATTAATTTGTACAACCAGCAACCAAACACAACTTTTAAGAGAACAAGAAAGATACTCAGAGATACTATCAACTGCATATTTCGGTGCATCCCCTTTTACTGCTGCCTACTCATAGGTGACTTCTTGATTCTGGGGTTAATTTTTATTTAACTTAAAAGCTGTCTCTGTGTAAGTAAAGGTGGAGCACGGAATCTTTTGGACAGCTACGCTGAAATAACTTTCAGCTCAGAAATTCTAAGTAAATAAAATATAAATAACTTTTTTATTATTAATTTGTCAATGATATGGAGATAAAATAAAACATTTGATTACGTGCCAAGTCCAGCTTTGTGGTTTAATTGTAACTATGAAATGTCGAATGCAGATTAAAAAACTGTCAACTGCGTGCTTAAGGGTCGTTACTACATTCTGTGATAATATCTGAAAAATGAAAAGTGTACTTTTAAGGTTCAGGAATCATATGAAATACCGTATTTTGGACAACATAAAGTGTTTTAAAAACAACTTTAGATGAAATTGGGTTGAAAAACGTTGAATTTATTCGATGACGAATATAAGGACAACAAGTTGGTCCTAATTCCTTGGACGTCTTTTATTTGAAATACTGCGTTTCTGTTGAAGAATGTTGAATAGAGTTGAGTAGATGTCTTTTGATTTTCGTTATATGTTCAGAATTGGCTAATGCATTTGTTTGATGCAATTTCATGAATGTTATGGACTCCATATAATTTGAAATTTTAACAAAGTATTTGGATTTTTTCCACAATTTCAAGCATTACTAAAGAATGGAACACCATAGTTTCTTTTCATCATGTCTGTTTATAGGATGTAATGACATATCTGATCTTATTCTGCCACAGTTTCACTGAACCTCGCCTATTTGTGGAGCGAGTTGAGTTGATTTTGAGTTCAACGTCCCATTCAACAGCAACGCCATATGAGACATGGACCCACTGATTAACGGAAAGTCTGAACTACAAGCTCCCGACGATCGCACCCGAGTCTTCCGCGTTAAAGACGCGTACGCTAACCGCTTAACTACGAAGGAACTCTGTTTGTGAAACGAATTTCAAGATGTAAGTGTGAGCATATTCCATTTGAAATGTTCCGTCTCTTAGGAAGGAAATATACATAAAAGCTATGTCTCATCAGAAAAGTTGTATGAAATCTAGCTGATGAATCAACGAGAAAAATGTTTTACGTTGGTGTAATATTTATTTTATTGTAAATTTTTTTAATGCCTTAGTATGAATTATTTTTATTTCCTACGGATGATTAACTTACTTTGGGTATTTGGAGATTGAGAAAAATATGATCACTGAACTCTGATAATGTTTCATAATTAGAATGAAGGTATTATGTGAGTCCATGTCTGCAGACGTGCAACATATTTATAGTCTGTGAGCACGAATAGACCAAGTGAAGACAATCGCCGTATGGTCTCCTGTAGACAAATTCCGTAAGACATACATACATACAGTAAATCTTCTATATCATTTCAGGAGGGGGTGAAGGTGGAATAAGAAGAAATATTTTACTGATAACGCGCACCTCTTTTCGGACAATTTTGATCACATTTTCCAAATAAATATATTACTAACATTCCTACAATACGTTATTCCTCTTTTGGAAACAAATAGTAGGTTATTTAAAAGTGGGATGAATTGGGGCCCAGGAAATAACAAGGGAATCAGGTCACATTAACAGAGATGTGGGAAAAATTAAGTTTGCATGGAAATTCCAGGAAAAAGTTTACACTGTTATCAATGTAAAATTATAGAACATGCTTCGTATAATATATCCTCACAATAAAAAAGGGTAGATTTAAATAGTTTTACAAGATACTTTGTACATATAATGAAATTGTGGGATTTATTTCCTTTGTGTCGTGAATATTTTATAATTGGTTTTTCTCTCAGTTCTTATCGTTTAGGTTTTGCAAAGAGAATAGTAAAGAAAACACCTTTTATGTATACAGAACTAAAATTTGTGTTTCAAATGTCTGTTTTAACGAATGTTTGTAAACGGAAATCTAATTCAAAGAAAAATATATTTTTACGTACTTGCACTTCTGAAGTCGCAGTAGCTCTTGTAGAAGTTTCACATGGTGGTTCCTTCAAAAGTTAGTGATGCACAGGCGGAATATATGTCTATCTTATTTGCTGATGTAACTGGTCGTCGTTAGGTATAAAGCAGGTTCTGTTAGATGTTACATAACATATCACAGGATGGTGAGGTGACTTCTTTGTTAAGTCAAATTGTACATCAGAATTTGGAGTCTCCATAGACATTAGGATAGTCAGCTTTTTTTTTCTTTTTTTTTTTTTTTTTTTTTTAATAATGGAATCATCTAATATTCAGCCACTTAGAGACATAACCTTCAACTGTTTTCTTCATGATTATTACTGTATTCTCTAATACTAAATAATGATAATATATATCAGTCTACTTATAATTAGGGTGTAATTTTACTGTGAACTAAACAACTAATTCGTGTTGAACTGGGGAGATATCTACGGAACTATACTGTTTGCTTGGAGGAAAACGATGTAGGTTTTTTTTTTTTTTTTTTTTTTTTTTTTTTTTTTTTTTTTTTTTTTTTTTTTTGCCATCGAGGCTATTGCAGACATGGACTTAATAGTAACGTGCGGGATGAAATAGAGCCAAAGCCAGCGCTAGCCATATAATCGGTGAACTTGAAGTGTATTTGAGTATAAATTGTGTGAAGTTTAGAACTCCTTGTAGCACCGAGGTGATACGAGACGGGGGCACCTTGCCTACCGGGAATTGAACTGAGAGTCTTTCATGCTGAAAGTATATGTATCTAGCGGACTATAGATGTATTTGACTACAAATAGTTTAGACTTCTAACGTTGCTCCCACAACCCAGACCTAATTCTATTAAAAACAAAAAAAAAAAAAAAAAATCTAGAACAGTTTAAGGAGGTAACGTCAGTAGCTATCAAAACTATCCCGCAGGTGCTAAGTGGCAATGTATCAATAAGCCTGTGATTAAACATGGATGCTAAGAAATGCAAACGATTGATTGTAACCATGTGGAACAGAGGGAGTGTTTAAAGGCTATAGGTGTATCAATTGAATAGTAAACACTGTTGTAATCTATTAATGCTTTGTTCTTAAGTATTTTTCTTATAATTCTTCAATAAACCTTCGAAAATGAAGTTGATCTTAAACTTTTGTTAAGGATTCTAAATCATTCATATGATGGAATAATTAAATCAATTAGTAGTATAAAGAGAAAAAGATAACCTTGGTTTCTTGTCTGTAATTTCATTGAATGACAACCCTTCCTGTATAGGTTTCCGACTTCAAGATCAATGTCCTCATTCGTTTTTTAATGCTTAGGGGAATCTTTTACGAACTTTCATGATTCGATTTGTAAATCCAGAAATGCTGAAATGTATAGGTACAAGACTATTAAACATTGGTGACAAAAACAGAAAACCGTATTGTGAGAAAAAAGTATTAACATGGGTTTGCTGCCTGATGCTTTCTCGTTACAAATGGAAGCAAAGGCCAGGGAACAACAGAAACTGGAATTTTTACATGACTGTCGCTGCATCCTAACTTCCTAACTGCCATGATTGTCAAACTTCAACAAAGAAGTCCTGTAAAGTACAAAGCAGTGAAAAGTATGTTTTCGTTAGATCCTCGAGTAATTCAGCATTCACCTCATGGAGGTCAAACAAGCCTCTCTTTTCTGCTAAACCAATTTCATACATCTCATATCATACATAGGAAACTGCGAAAGAACACATCTCTCTCTCTCCAATCGAGACACATCGGAACTTAAAGAAATCTTCAATACTTCTGAAACGAATTAGAATTAGGCGTCGCTTACAGCAAGTGTGTTGCTGGCACTAAAGAATATAAATATTTATGCAAGATAATAAAAATTAGGCGGTCATTCCCGGATGGAAATTCAATTGTCAAGGGAGTGTTTATCGTTAAAAAAAAAAAAATCGCCGTTAATGAAAAATGTGCATAACCAGGTACAAGAGGCAGGAGATATCAAACACGTGCAAAGCACCAAAAGGGTAGTTCTTTACGTAAAAGACCCCAGGACACGATGCGAAGGATACTTGAACCAGCAAAAGGAATAGATACGTGAGCGCAACAAGAAGGAAACTGAGAAAAAAATGTTAGTTGCATAACTGAGAGACGTGTAGCAACAGAGGATAAGTCTGAAATGTGGAAAGTTATAAAAAGGAGCTAGTAATTGATACCGAACTGATCGAGATGAAGAAAGATAGTTCTTCCCTGACTTAAATTTCAGTAACTCCCTGGGACAAAAGTCAATATTTGGTCACGATTTTCCGGTAATCTTGTTTTTATGTAGTTGAATTAGTTTTAATTTAAATAAACTACCTTTTTTCCATTCCTGTATGAAAGTTTTGGTCATATTTATATATATATACTATGTGGAGATATGTAATCTTGTTTGTAGACCCATGTGGAGTCTATTTTTAAAAAATCGAAAAAAATAGTGAATATATATATATATATAAACGAAGTTAATACAGAAAAATATATTGAAGAGAAATTGTCAGATTAGTGAGAAAAGGTCACCTGTATGGAAGGAGACGAATGACTCAAGAAATCCATGACCACATGAAATTCTTATAAAGAGCCAGGGATTTTTTTTTTTTTTTTTTTTTTTTTTTTTTTTTAATCAGAACTTGTAGGAACTTTGATACAACATATTGAAAAATCAAACATTCAGGTGCTGTTCTAGATAATAATAATAAGAAGAAGAAGTGCAAACATGGTCAATTTTTATCGAGAAGGAGCTCCAAATTTCTGTTAAATGCACAACAAAATTCCTTAGGATGATTAACGCTGCTGTTAGGGAAATGAAAAGGACAAGTCACGGCTACTGGCGCTCGCGCCGTTAGAGATAGTTTATTAACTTATCAACCTATAGTAGTGTAATCACTGACACATAAGCATGTATATATGAAGAAGAGGCAAGAACGGAAAGGAAAAAAATGAGTATGTACTCGTGTAAGCATTAGGCAATCGTTGAAACGTACACGGACAAGCTTTACATATATATACGAAGAATGACAATAAATTAATGAAAATTGTTGAAAAAGAACAACTTTACGTACATTTTTAACCAACCACAATATGATCACCTTCAAAGTACTCCCCTTGTGCCTGCACACACTTACTCCATCGGCGTTTCCATTGTTGGTAGCTAGCATCTGTGGAAGTCATCTTTTGGGATGCCTGCCAAAGCCCGTGTTACAGCTGTTCGAATGTCTGTTTCTGCTTCAAAATGGTGTCCTTTAAGAACTGCTTTCACCTTTGGGAACAGAAAAAAATCACACGGGGTGATGTGCGGTGAATAAGAAGGGTATGGTAGCACTATAATGGATTTTAGTGCCAAATACTGCTGAACAGACAATGCAGCCGCCACAGTCCTACAGTCATCTTTTTGTTGCTGTGTGAGACACACTTTTCGCATTCCCAAATTTTCAGTTAATATCAGACGCACTGTTTCTCGATTCATGTTCAGTTCATTCGCAATTATTTTCACGGTTAATCGTCTATCCGCTCGTACAAGCTCCCTCACCCTGTATGTGTTCTCTTCCGTTCGTGTTATAATGGGTCGCCCACCGCGGTGTTCATCTTTGATTTTTGTTCTGCCTTTCGCAAACATTTTGTGCCAACGATACACCCATGCCATTGATAACACTTCATTTCTATAAGCCTGCTGAAGCTTCCGGTACGTTATCACGGCAGTCTCACAAAGTTTCACACAGAAGGAAATTGCGTAGCGCTCCTCAATATTACGTGCTTCCATTGTTGTGACGGGGGTCTAACACATGACCGCACTCTTCAACCTTTAACTCCAGAATGAATAATATGTCGTGAGTGCCACGTGCTGTGCTAGTGGAGCAAGCCCAAGGTCGCACGCTGGCGTCGGTTTCAGTCTGCAGGGTTCCCAGCATCACCTGATAAAAAGATATTCTCATTACTTTATTGTCGGACCTCGCATATATATATATATATATATATATATATATATATATATATATATATATATATATAAAGCTTTTCCGTGTACGTTTGAACAATTGCTTGTCGTCATCATCAGTACGTATCTTTTAAGAAATGATTTACGTTGCTTTATAGAATCACGTTACCGTTAACTTTCTCACAGTACCAAAAATATAATTATTTTTCGCAGTTGACGGTCTTCACAGTGTATTGCTTCCTTTTCTACTTTTAGTTCAAATTCTGGGATGAAAAGCCGGCTTTTTGGGAGTCTGCACCCATAAACCTAAAATGCTTACCTGAACTTAAAATAATATGTAAGAAGAACGTATTTTTTGTCGTATTTATTCTGATTCTAGTGTTCTCTTACAGGTAATACAGAATTTAAAACAAATTTACACCCACAACACCTTCGACATTTATTTATTTATTTATTTTTCGTGACGTTGTTCGTTTCCGGCCTACAAGACAATGTAAATACTTTAAAGGATTCTTCCTGAAGATTAATGACAAACAGTCGTTGAAACATGTACGGACATTTTTCTCATGTCTTAGAGAGTTCATTCACTCAATATTCATTTTGCATCATATCAGTTTGCACATGGGTTGATTAGACTTCACGGCAAAGTAACATCTTTAATTAAATTGAATTTCTCCGAAGAGAAACGAAACGCAGGTGCATGTGTTCCTGTCGTCCTCCAGGAGTATTTTCGGAAAATGTTCTGATTTTGATCAAACATTGCCGGGTTTAGCAACCGTCCCTACTGTTTGAGAAGTTTGTGATATAAATGATGATAATATGTTGTAAATTCAAGATCGCAGCTCTCGCCAAGTGGACTTTGCGGTGGACATACACCATGTGCGTGGGTTTTCTCAGGGTTCTCCTATTTCGTCCCGCTTTCTTCATTCTACTATTTCATTCATTTCTCATAATTACTGTCTTTAGCCTAGCCGGCATAAGCGTGGGACATAAAACTTAAAGATTTCATATTTCATTGTGTTAGTTCAACCCTAAATTGAAGGTTTCTGCGTATTGTAGCTAAAGCTGCTTAACATATATTTTTTTTAATACTTTTTTTTAAAACTTTTCACTGCACTATTATTTTTAAGGGCTTTTGTGTTTTTAACATTCCTCATTGATGAAATTCATTGGTTTAAAAGCTTAAGGATATATTTAATCTTTTCTTATGTAAATGACGAGATATATATATATAAAACCTGAAACTCGTTTCTTCATTGTAAATATAATAGGGTTGATACATCGTTAGTGAGATCTGTGTGTACATGTAGATAAAATTGGCTTAATTATATTTTGTGAATTTATAAATTGAAGACCACAGGCGTAAAGCCGCTTAATGTGTAGTCTTATACAAATCTGAATATCGTATTGATCGGCGAAAGAATAGAGAAGACATCTGTATAAAAAGCAAAATCCGACGATCACTTGATCTTCCTGAGAAAGAAATCACCCAGGAGTGATAGCGTATCGTTGACTTAACTGACTCAATCTTCCAGTAGAGAGCCTGAGCTATTCCTTTTAATACTCATATAGTATTCTCTCCATAATGACCAAGTACACTAATGGGTAAAATAATGGATACCATTATTTTAGCATTTTTAATAATATGAAAACTTAGTATTATACTTGTATTAAAAAACTAAACTTGTTCTTATGGAAAAAATAGGCCTTGTTCCTACTAAACTTAGCTTCAAGTAGTTTCTCTATACAATGGCGTACACAAAGGGCGATTTCGATTTTTAACCTCCCTTTGAACATATTATTATGGAAAAGTAGACATTTATCATCTTAAGATGTGTATAAAAGTTCTTAATTGATATGAACTAGATAGCCTTTGTGTATACTACTGTCTTAAATAATTTTGAAAATCGAGGTAACAAACAAATCATGATATATAAATATATAGTGATGTGTCACAAAATGTAATTGGTTATTTTACATATTCCTTCACATCAGTCTTTGCAGTTTATTTCCAACACTAATTACAGATTTACTTGCAATACGAGACATCACAAAATTTACTATCTCATAGTAGGAATGTAGTAAGCTACTTGACGGACTGCCAGATAGCTTAATTTAATTGTTCATAACTTCCCATTGTTACGGTCAGTAATAGTCAATTGAAACATTCTTCGCTTTAAACTATATATTTTAATTAAACTGAGAAAGATTAGGGCAATTAGGGTATTTGTGTGTGTGTTCTTTAAATAAATGTTTTCAAAATGTTTCTAATAATATATTTTCGTTATTTCAGTGCTGTTCATAGATGCTTCTTTACAGTAGATAAAAATCACATAGCTAGTTTCTCAGATGATAAGTCTGTTAAATTATGGGATATTGCAAGTGAGAAGCAGTTGGCTGATTTTCAAGAACATAGTGTAAGTGCAACTAGTTGTTAAAGACTGTAATTAACTAATACTTTCGCATTTGCATGTGATAGTATGCTTATGTCCTGCAGAAAGGTTTTAGCTTCAGATCTTCAGCTTCTAACAGTTAACATTAACGTCCGAAATAATAGGTTTAATGTATCTATAGCATTATTACTGTAATTAGCGATTTAACTCTATGCCGTAGGAGTTGGTGCAAAGTTTATCAACCTTTTCCGCAAAGTTAAAGATCTACGAGCGATATTATTCAAAGGAAGATCTAACCAATCTTTTTGTGCCTTCTAGTGGCAAGAGCAAATGGAGAATCAAAGAATGGCCACATTCGGCTCATTACCAGTCCGCGAGTGCCTACTCGCTTAATGTTCTTTTGACAATTTTATTGCAGATAGAAACATTGGTTTAAAGTATAGAAAATACATTTTATTGTCAGTTTTGCTTTGAATTCACACTAAATATGTATTATCCTATCTGTTTATATTGTTTTACTTAATAACTTTAATATACTGTTATATTGAAATAGAAATTGTAGGTGTGCCAAATGACAAAAATATGAGCAAGATTTCAAAAAAGACGACATCTATTTTTGTTAGTGTGATTAATTTATCATATTTCTGTTTTAGGATTATGTACGAGCTGGAGCAGTTTCTCCGGTGTCACCAGATATAATTCTCTCAGGTGCTTATGATCATACAATTCGAATGTATGATACAAGAACAAATACTAGTGTATTTTGTGTTGACCATAAAGCTCCAGTCGAAAGTGTTTTATTTTTACCTACGGGTGGAGTGTTTATTTCAGCAGGTAAATATCTGATACTCACATTTCTTAGTGGTGTTATATGATTGTATACGTGCATATCCAGAGCGTTTTTGTTCGATTCTTTTGGTGGAGAAAACTATCTATTAGTGGACTGTCTTCATATATACTAGAAATTTCACATGACGATTTGTTTCGCTTTACTTATATCTATAGCACTTCCCTATGGTCTGGCAGCTAATGCACGCGCCTTTGCTGCACGTGTTTCCGGGTTCGATTCCCAGTAGGAGAGCATTGAAGCATTACTGTGGTTTGAGTTTCACCTTAAACTGTAGATCCACGTTCCACATAGCCAGGTTCTAGAAAGGGGCGCTAAACGTCAACAAAGATGTCCAAAATGCACATATATTTTTCATATTTCACATATCTACGGTTGAAACTACAAGAAGTATCAAGTTTTCTAAAAAGTATTGAGCCTTTGAATGTCAAAATTGAGAGTACGTTTATTGATTTTAAAATAACATTACGAAACTACACACGTATCATTTTGTTTGATAACCTGTCATTTTTCCAACAACATCGAATCCGGTCACTATAGAACTTTTGTGGTTCCTGGAAGAAACAGTTGTGATACATGGTTTTTACAGGCTTCTTTTAAAATTAACTTAACATCATTCATTGAGTTCTGCGAAGACCAAAACAAATGACGATCTGATTGTGACGAGTCTGGGCTATAAAGTGGCACACCTTCCTAACCTGGTAGTAAACATTCCACCTAAATTTTTTTTATTTCTGACGGGTCGTTAAAGATGTATGCGATCGGGCGTTGTCAAAATGGTATGTTATTGTTGACCTTTCTGTTGACCAGTTCCGTTTCTTTTGAATTGCTAGATGCAGTCGTGTTAATTATCTACAGTACAGGCCGACGACAGCAGCTCGTGATGCACAATGCCCTTCGAATCCCACCAAACACACAGCATAATATGTCTGGATGTCAAGGTGGAGCTGTCACATACTGTGGCTGGAGCTATCACGGCTTTGTACATAACAGCTTTCACTTCTGATGCAAGTGAAACATAGTGACTTTTTCGGTAATTTTTCACGTTAAAACCACATTACGTGTTGTAAATCATCATCGCGTTCTATTGGAATTGACTTTCGATCTTTCTGTGAACTGCTTCTATAATTACATCATCTGCTATCTGTAAGTATGATTTTGCTTGCATTTGTGATCTGCTCAGCCTACGTAGATCATAACTTTTCACCACCAAAATCCAGTCATTTTCATGATCATTATTCATATTGCAAAATTACTTTGATAAGATAGTAGGTAGAGCAATTTAGCACATAGGATTCGGTTTTCTCCCACAACCTTTTTGTTATGTATATTATAACACGCAGTCATTATAAGTGTGGTCCTAAGAGCAATATAAAAATTCTCTATGTAGGCTGGGTGATAGGTGTCCCTACGCCCAGGCAGCTAAGGGAAGGATTTCCACAGAGCTCCAGACAAGCAAAAGAAGTTGATATCTCGCGTAGCTCCGGACATGCTAAGCGGGCAGGAAAACCACAGAACTGCAGGCATGCTAAGCGGGCAGGAGACCTCAGAGCTCCAGGCAACCTAAGAGAGGAGATTTTACCTGCCTACAGTGATGTCGATGAACACCGTGCCTGGTGTTTTATACCCTCTTCTGGACAGCAGTGGCGCTAGTGATCCTTTTCTGTCACATAACGTGATGATGATGAGGGTGCCTGTCGTCTGCTTGCTTGTAGAAAATTACACCCAACAGGGCAGTTAAAAAAAATAAACCAGAGGGTTATTATTATTATTATTTTCGTATAATTGCACTGGTGATGAGCAGTCAGTCCTGGAACGCACCAAAGATGCATTAAAAAATATGATTACATTAGACACTAATCACGAACACTGGTATTGTAAAGGGATGGTTGTGAGAGAAAAAGCGTAAAAAAAAGTTAGTCCTTTGCCCAAGGCAGGATCAATGACACTTCATTTTTCCCTCAAGGAAAAGACTGAGCTTTGGTGTATATAATTAATGTAAATACACTAATCTACTGACGGTGACATTCAAAATATTTGTCGATGGTAACTGCACATTAGTAGTGATATTATTATGAAAATTATCTAATGGAATTGGCGAATCGAAATATCAAATTTTGGACGAGTTTTCACTGGTTGACGTGAACGGAGGCGACGATATAACATACAGAGGATAATTAAAAACAAAAGTATTATGAAAATTGTTAAAGTCAGTGGTATAATTAGCGTATCTATACTCATGGTTCTTACAAATCGGGAAAACAGGGAAAAGTCAGGGAAAATGAAACGAAGGTCAAATGTCAGGGAAAATGTTGCTTAACCTGGAAATCAGGGAAAATTGGGGATTTTTCTCAGGAAATGAAACTATTGTCCACCTTACCTATTTGTTAAGATAAGCCAATAATTCAGTCATTATTTGTTGAAAGCAGCACTAGAAATAAAGTTTTTCGTTGAGTTCTAGGAGTTGTATTTATAGTATGTAAACTTGTTAAGTAAAGTAGTTACTACTTCATGTACAGTTGTACTCAACATTATTTCTAATATTAAGAATGTAATTTATGAAGATATTTTGATTTGTTACACTTCACGTTATAAATGGTAGCATTTCTTTTTGGTGGGAACATAATAGTGTAGAAGTAATGTTACGTAAATGAGGGTAATTTGCTACTACTCAATGCTTTTTCACACCGTAATAGACTATAAACATTTTCTTAGAACATATGATAAAATTTAAATGCCAATGTCCAATGAAGACGACTGAGGGTAAGCTCTAGAAGTTAAAAGTAATCTGAAAGCCCCAAAAAATGTAAATATAGGATTCGGAGGGGAAAAAATGCATTGGGAAGCTTAAAGATGTCAAGGAAGTAGACAAGTGCAATTTCTTCGGTGATTGTCAAAAATTTTTGATAGGCACTACTGAAAAAAATACTCGAAAAATGTCCTCTTAGATATCCTCTTACTCATGCTATTTCATGGCTCAATCGTGAGGTTTTTTTTCAAAAACCTAAAATTGCCCGGATAAGGATGACGAAGTGCTTGGAAATACTCCATCCTTTCGTTTCGTCTCGATGATGTCAAAGCAGAGCTAGTTCAGAAAGAGTTCAAATCTTTTCTTAAACCGTCTAAAAGTGTGTTGGCGTCTTATTTTAATTCAAATGGAAGCAAAACAAAACTTCATAAGTTCAATAAATCAGTTCTAAGTGGCAAAAGTGAATTCAAACACTTGTGGATTCTTGTGAAAATGACATGGATTATTTTACGTGGAAATGCAAGTGTAGAGTCTGGTATTTCCATTAACAAAAAATTTATTAGTAGAAAATTTGCAAGAGGCTTCTTCAGTAGCCCAACGACAACTGATAGATTGGCCTACATAGGTGGAATAAGATGCCTTGTAGGTCTTATATCTGGAGAACTACATATAGTGTAGCGAAGCCCAAACAATCACTTTACTCAGTATGTTATGCTATTCCGTAAAAAGCAAGAAAACTCGATTTAGGGTCCGTTCAAAAATTTTGTGGCCTCTAATCCAAAAAATCCAATATATTCCATTCAATCAAAAATTTTCTTGTACGCCTTATATCTCGAGAACTACATATAGTGTAGCCAACCCCCACTATCACTTAACTCAGTATGATATGCTTACTCCGGGAAAAAAAAAAAAAAAAAAAGGAAACTCGATTTAGGGACTGTTCAAATATTTTATAGCTCCTGATCCAAAAACTAATTATTAGCCAAGATCGCAATCTTTTGATGCATTTTTGGATCATTCCTAAAATTCTTGTTACCTTTTAATATGTTGTATAGTATGTATAATATATTAAATAACTGAAAAAGTCGATACAAGAAAATAAAGGTTAGTGAATTGGCATGGGCAGCTGTAATGGTCGCTCACCATAACTTTCATTATTATAAATTTTCCAATAATTGTGCGTTTGAGGGGGAAAAAATCACAATTTGCATTATCACAGTTGCGTGTATATTTAGACATTATTTTGAAAGTTTCTCATTGTTTTATTTTCTCATTTTATTGAATTCGAAGAAATATTGAGAAATTCCATTAAAGTATTTTTTTTTTTCGGTGGTTTACTAAATTTTTAGGAGCGCGTCTTATTTTCTTCGAAATCAATAGAATTTTTTTAAAGAATTCTTAAGTTACAGCTGCTCATTGGGGAGAAGGATGGCCAATTTCTTAGTGTTTTTTTTTTTTTTTAAAGAAATTTAACGTTAGTGTGTAATATTATTTGAAGATGTCTTATAAAGTTTCTTCAATAGCTCAAATAGCAATTCTTTGGTTAGCTTACACTGGTTTGCTTGTCTACTATTATTAGCCTTTTGTATTGCTCTGTGTGCACTGTGCAGTGTTGAAAACGGAATGTTCTGCAACACACTGGCCCAAGTCTTTATTTAGATTTTACAGGCATTCATCATCAGTACGCCATTTATCTTATTAAATGTGGCGGGTCAGGGAAAATAATTGGTCCTGCACCTGGAAATCAGGGAAAATGATAAAAGTAATTTTGTAAGAACCCTGTAATACTGGAAGTAGGACTAATTTTCTGGATATTCTGTGTATAATTTGTAGGACATGATGTCATTGACAAACATATAAGTCGCAGCAAGGAAGCGAATTTGATGTCTTAGTATAGATCTTTGACTTTATACAGAAAGAGAAGAAGGTGCTTATATTGCAGTTGTATGCGTTGACTGAAATTTTAATTGTGCACGCAATTTGAAAAATAGACAATAGCGGGAGGCGTAGGAGTGGATGATTGTAAAATCAGAGTATGTATTTTAGTGTCTGTGTGGTATTTTCATTGTGTTATTATTTTATTATTAATGGTGAAAAGTGAGTAAATTTGCTTTGTGCTATAAAGAACAGTGTTGATACGTAATAATCGGAGTGTCACTTCTATTCTTTTTTTTATTATTGTATTCGGCAGAAGAAAAACATGACCTAATCTGTTGATACTTTTAAAGATATGTTGTTTGTTTGGCAAGAGTTCAGCTTGATTTCCATCTGTTCTACTTTTTTTTCTACGAAATATTATCGCCTAACGCGTGCTTGCGTAGCTTGTCGAAATATTATAGGGGCCGCGGTGGCTCAGTGGTAGAGCGTTCATCTGTGGTGCATGGGGTCCTGAGCTCCCTCGTGGCTAAGCGGTTAGCATACGCGCCTTTGTCGTGGCAGACCCGGGTTCGATTCCCGGCGGGAGCTTATGTGGTTCGGATTCCACGTTAATCAGTAGGTCCACGTCTCATATAGCCTCGCTCCTGAAAAGGACGCTAAACTAAAAATCAACTCAACTCAACTCAACTCATGGGGTCCTTGGTTCGATCCCAGCTCGCGCCAAATGAACTCTGTAGTGGACAAATACCGTGTACGTGGGTTTTCTCTGTGTTCTCCCGTTTCCTCCCACTTTCTTCATTCCACCATTTCATTCATTTCTCATCATCACCTCTCATTTAGCCTAGCCGGCATAACCGTGGGACGTAAAACTTGGAAGATTTCATTTCGAAATATTATATTCCTCCTCCAGCAAATGTTATTTATATGTGCTTTTGTTTCGTTCTTCCTGTTTTATTCCTCGTAATACGGTTTTAAACGGTCGACAGATGTGTCTTGAATCTTTTCTTAAAAGAATCGGGGAGACTAACTCTATATAAAACCGGGTTTAATTTCTTAATAACGGAGATGTCGATGGAGAGTTTAGAACCGCATACTTCTTCTGGACAGCGGTGGCACTCGTGTTCCTCTTCTGCCACATGATCTGATGATGATGAGGATGCCTGTCGTCTACTTGCTTTTAGTATTTTTCGTAGGAGAGCACGTGTGGTGTTTATAAATATAAACCACGTGTACGATATTGAATTATCAATTAATCATGTTTCATCGTCATACTATTTAATAAGAAGTATTTCGTGAGTATAGTAAAATCGCTCAAAGCATCCCCAGGCGGCTACAAAGGAAGCGGAACACCATTGAAGGAAACCGCGTGTTTCTTTGTTACATGGGAGGGATAATTCAACATGTCCTTCCAGTTGACGGTGGCCTGCCAGTTGACCTGCTGAAAAAGAAAGCGATGTTGCAATTTTCACTCTCTTGCTTACTGATTCTTCAGTAGTCTTCGCAGAAAGACAGATTTATCTAGTTTTTTCGTTACTTTTGTTTTCATTGCATCCTCCTCCTTCCGTCTCCTTTAGCTTGAAGGGCATAATTCTGGGACGTTAAACTGAAATATTTCATTTCATTTGAATTCAATTTGGATATGTTGTAATGAAGAGAGAAAATAAATCAATAATTAGTTTCATGATATGTGCTTACATTACTCTTAAATATAGCATATTGTTAATATTATGTAACTTCCATAACGATAACGCTTGCACGAACCAAACATGTTAAGTGGTTCGCCCCCTGTCCTTCCTCCTCCCCCCTCCCGGAAGGCAGTACCGCAAAAGCCCGATGAGAAAAAAATACAATCTTTCTTTGCCACTCCAAGAAATCCGTCCTTGACCGCCCCTGTCCATAATATTATACTGAATTCCTTTAATGATTGTTGTGTTTTATATTATTATTATTATTATTATTATTATTATTATTATTATTATTATTATTATTATTATTATTATTATTATTATATAATGTATCCATCGATAATAAAAGTTTAGCGATGGCAACAACGTATTACTTCGACACCGAACACGTGCCGTTTATGGTTCATTTGGAGTGTTGTTTATGGGGGCGGTTAGGGTAAATTTTCTGCTTGAGTACAAAGGAAGCCGGTTGGGGACCAATAGAACGTCTCAACTATACAGAGTCCTTGATTTCACATTATAATTGAAGAGATCATTTAACCAATGTAATAGATATTCTGTATAAAAAAAAAATGTCGCAAAAGTTCATTGTTGTGAAGGATGTATGACAAACTGATTTATACAGAATAATGAAATAGGACGAAATAATTATCGTTATGTTGTTGTACGTATTGTCAGATAAGCAGAACAAATGGAATTTGGTTGGTGGCAGTGGATTTTAGCGTCCCTTTTAACTCCGCGGTTATATAAGACGTTGATCTACATCTTAATGTGGGATCCGAACCACATTAGTTCCCACTGAGAATCGAACCCAGGTCTTCCGCACCGAGGACGTATGCACGAACCGTATATTCACGAGGGAGCTCAAAAAGAGGAATTGATGTTGAGTAGACAAACTGAAACTAGTAATACATCGTAATAAAAGTTATTACTTTTCGCTGAATTTAGGTGTGATTTCTACCTATAAAATAAGTGCCTTTTTCCTGTTTTGATCAACGTTTTACGAAAAATGACTTTGTTCACAAACTAAAATTGCAGTAAGCTTATAATATAATGAAGACCGTAGCAGGTGCACTCTACGAAATAACATTGAAACATGATAAAGTTGCAGGTTCGAGTGGAAAATAAATGCAATTTGAAAGTTTGTTAATCGCCAAGAATAACTATTACTAATAAGCAAGAACGATGTATTGAAAGTTTTTTTTAAGTTCGACTAAAGCTCGCTCAATAACGTGGCTATCCAGTGGATCGCTAACGACCTACCTGAAAATATTGGGAACATTCTTCGTCTCGTATTTAACTAAGTGCACGGAGTCTGGGTTTGTATTTCCAGTGCAAGAACCGTGAAATTTTAACGCTTAATGGTGGTTTGAATTTCATATGTTCTTGTCGTCTAATATAACTTTGGTACTGAAAGGAATGTAAGTAAGTGCACAAAACACGTAACGTAACTACCTAACTTTTATGAAGTGATTTTTATGAATCTCAGAATGTGAATTGTGATATTTATTTATTTATTTATTTACGAACTTAATTCTAGATACAGATGAACACCAGTTTAGACTGGAATATCTAATAAATACAAGAGATGATAACATAAAGCAATAATAATAATAATAATAATAATAATAATAATAAACTAACATCTAAGTATTTGTCTGAATGGAATTCGAAATGCTGTTCGAAGAGTAACGTTTCGGACCTGAGTTGGCCATGTGTAAGTTTGTACAGATCACTGATTTTATAACAAGTGTCAGGTAGTTGAATATTTAATGTTCGAAACAGATCGTGTTTTTCATCGCACGTGTGCGATATACTCTGAAACGTACTATCGCAAGGAAGAAGTTTAGAACTTAATTTAGTCGAGGTAGGTTTATAGAAACGGCTATTGTCCCGATAGTTGACAGTATTCTATTTTAAGAGAAATTATTGCCTTGTAGAACTTTGCTAAAGAACAAAGGTTCCGTATTTCTGTTAATTTGTACAGAAGTGCCAGTAGAATACGCATCGATTGCTTAGTGACAGTGTTTATATGTTCCGTAAAAGTAACTCCGAGAGCTTTATGACTATTGACTCTCGTGATGGGCAAACTATTTATTTTGTATGAAGTGTGTACAATATTTTTCTTTAGGAAACATGTTATGGATTTACTCTTATCGGGATTAACTTTTAAGAGCCATGTCTTACACCAAAAGGAAAAAATGACTATGTCATTTTGAAGTAGACCGGAGTCTTCTGTACTGTTCACTTCTCTGAAGATTTTACAGTCGTCTACAAATAAGATGATTCTGCTGGAAGTTGAGTTGGAGAGATAAGCCAAGTCACCCAGTACAATATGGATAGGAGTAATCCAAATACACCTTCCTGTGCTATTCCGGATGTTACAGGCAGAGGGTTAGAAATGATACCGCCAAGGTGCGACCTTGTAGATAGCTAATCAGTAAATATAAGAGTGACCCATGAATACCGAATCTATTGGAAAATTTGTAAATTAGATAAGGGTGATGGAATCGAAGGCTTTAGATAAATTGAAATAAATAATGTCAAGTTGTGCATTGTTGGAAACACTGTTTATAACATGATTAAGCATATTATTTAGGATAGTAAGACAGGAAACCATGTTAGGCTATGTTAATATAGGGAGAGATAATTTCAAAAGTCACCAGTCTATCTTTGACAATTTTCTCGCTGACAATGGATATGTTTTGAGAGAAGCGAAATAGGCCTATAGGAGGACACGTGATCTTTCGGAACCGATTTATAGATGGGAGAGATAGGTCTGTTTTCCAAGAAGATGAAACATCTGTTAAAAATAAGCGAAAGCGGGAAAGAAATAATAAATGTTGTGGAACGAAGAAAGATCGAGCTTATAGTGTCAGGGCCTGAGGTTCTATCAAGTGGGAGAAACAGTAAGAGTGACTCAACTCCTGGAGGAGTGGTAAATATAACGTGAATGGGCCATAGACTGAACAGGAATGAAAATTAATGGTGTACTTGCACTTGAGAATTTGTTACAAAAGAATTCATTAAAAATGTTGTTCTTTCATCATCTGCACTTGATCATCATTGTACATCACAAGACGTATGGTAGAAGTTTTAGTTCTAGACCTGATAAGAAACCACAAGTGTTTATTGATGCTTTTCTCTGAAATTTTTGAAATATAATCTAAGTATCTAAGTATTTGCACCTCAGTAGCTCTTTTTCGTGACATCTTATATCAGAAAAAATCTTATAAGTTTGTTTCTTTGGAAATGCACACCACAGTTCCCAAGCCTTTTCTTATTCCGCAGTGTGTGGCGAGTGTCTTCATCGTGCCATTTTTTTTTTTTGGGGGGGAGGGGGGTACAAAATCTTTTACTGTTGTTTGAACAACGTAGGTTAAAAACCCACTGCCTCATCTATTGTCCCTTCTTATACAAATGTCCAAGGTAGTACGTGTAGTGCTTTACCAGTTACACCTACAAAGCAGTCACGACTAAATACAGATTATTCAATGCAAAAAGTAAGAATCTCACTATTAATTTCTAATATTAGTAACTTACAACTACTTGAGAATATAGTTCATTAACGACCAGTAGGCATCACATGATGTTACTCTACAATATTCAAATACACTTATATTTTTCTTTATTTTGTTTATTTTCTTTACTTAATTTAACGTTATCAAATAATAACAACGATGTGTTTTAGATATTAAATCTTTTATTAAGATCAAGGCTGTACGAAACGTCGATTTGGATTTAAATATGAAATCCAAACTGTATGTGCCCACCATAGATTGAACTCTAGGCTACGACACAGAACGCACATATTATCATTCGGCTGTTGAGGAACTTCAATAAAATGTTATACGTAGAATAGAGTAGACTGCTGGATATGTTTGAGTTCATGATGAACTCACAGTTCTTAGTTATTCATTTTTGAAGGTTTACTTTTAAGGATCAATAAAACATCTTTCTTCATTGCATAGTAAGATTACTACTAAGACGTATACTTGTGTACTTGTATTGTGTATGCCTTGTAATTTAAAACTTGTACTTTAGAAAATTTACGTGATCATTCGATCTGTTATTTATTTATTTAATAATAACACATCTCAAGATGTAACTCAGTTGCTTACTATATTTTAATAGCGCTCTTTGCTTCTTTCTTTAGGTGGTACAGAAGTGAAAGTATGGGATGCTTTGTCAGGAGGCAGGCTTATGGCTAAAATGTCCCAGCATCATAAGACAGTTACTTGTCTAAGATTGGCTTCCGATAACAGTAGATTGCTAAGTGGATCCTTGGATAGGCATATTAAAATCTATGATATAAGCACATACCAGACAGTTCATACATTGGATTACCCATCTGCGATATTAAGCTTAGGCGTTGTAAGTAGCATTTATTCCTTAGTGATTGAATCTATATCTTTTCAGAAGATGTAAAAGTGTTTTGTAGGTTGAGGAGTCGTTCTAAGTTCCTATGTCTACTTAACAACAATTTGTGTATTGTTTCCTATTTAATTAAGATATTCGTTTTTGATAGATTCATATTTAGTGCAGAAGAAGTGTGGTGGTAATTATAAATCTGATGAAAAGGATCTTATATAGAAAGTTGTTCCAGTATATATACAAAGTTCTACGAAGTACTTACCTTAAGAAATTCCATATCGTCATAAGTTGCAGTGTTCGATTGGGTCACCAGAATTATGAACAATGGCTCGAAATTATAATTTCCATTTAGAAAACTGAACTGGAGAATATATGGGTATTGTTCCACATTTCATCCCGAAAAGTTTTCCCGAGGCTACGAATAGGTCGGAGAGGACAATGTTTGAAACGTTATTTTAAACCCACAAAGATCCGTCGGACTTGAGTCAGGGTTCTCCACTGGAGTGTCAGTAAACTGATTAAGTTTTATCATGATTTGTGCTCTAATTGATGAGAAAAGTGGAGCGGAGGTTAGTATGGCTTAATGACTTATCCACATGATTGCATAGATTTGCAATGTTCTTTCCGTACAAACGTGGATATCTGTGCGGAAAATGGGAATCATAATGGTTGACTGAAAGTATGCGAAATTCACATTTTTGTCAACCATCACGGATCCCATCATACCCGCAGCTAGTGCAATCAATGTATCCTTTTGGAAATCTCTGCAGTAGTGGGTGAAGTTGCTAGTCTTTTTTACATCGCTGGAGTGACCCGTATTTAATCATTGCCCAATAGATAAATGCATGGTTCATCTAATGTGGCCACATGCTTCCACTTGCTACATATAAGTGGTATTCATTCAGTTTGCAACAGTTAGTCTTACGTTCAGTGATGTGCCGAGGTTGAACACGCTGTAGGCGAACAACCTTACAATAATATTGCAGTATTATTGTTCCTTATTTGATATAGATGGATCTTCCAGCAACCTCTTTTGAGGAGATGGTGTTCTTGGTAAATCATCCGGGTATATCACGCAGCATTTCGTTCGTACTATCATTATAGTTTCCTTGCGGATGTCTTTATGAGTGAATGTTTCCCATCAGCCATTCGTTGGGAGTAATATATCAGTACTGCATGAATACATGTTTTTCGACGGTCAAAACTTTGTCTTGACACTTGTTTCACAATCTTGTCATAGATGAACTTTGCCTGGAAAGGATTCGCTTGCCAGTAGTAGTTCAATTTCTGTGACATTGTGTTGCTGCACACTTCATTCTGTATCCTGGTAGATATACCCAAGGACGTAACAAGCAGTGTACGGCTCCTCCTTGCTACAGCTCATGCCTGCAGATGGCAGTGACGATCGTACTTCTTCTAATAGAACCGCAACAATCGTTTGCATTCAGTCTTGGGTTATTTCGTAATTGGCGCAGAAGAAGCGGCGGGAGCTAATGTGATTCGAATCCTACGTTAATTTGTATATTGAATCCTACGTGTATATCATATAGCCTAGCTTCTGTAAGTATCGCTAAATTCAAATCAAATCGTAATTATTATAAGTAATGTATATTTGTGTAAACGTTCCATACCAGAGATGCAAAAGTGCACAGTATTGAAGTTGCAATACATGTAATACCTAACAAAGTACAAGGGATGCAATCTTTTAAAATGTTTCTTTAATTTATATATACACTTTGAGCTCCGCGATTGCTGGTGAAATTATCTAATTTTAAAACATGAAAAGGATACAAACCCAGTTTCTGGATTTCTGACTTCTCTGCCTGTTTTCAATGATCTATATGTATCGTCAAAAGAGCTAGTGTCTTGGTACCAATGATAGATCTGGAGGGAAGTCACATCGGTAAAAATCAAACTTATCGCTTCAACCTAGGAAAGAAAATCCCTGTAATGTAATAACTCTTGTATAAAAGAATTAGTGGAGGCAAGCTTTGTTCCCTTGGTTTAATGTGACTTCCTTTAAAAGTATTTGATACTTGTTTCTACAAGCAAAAATATTTAGAAATTTATCCTGAGCAAGAAATGTTCTCATCGTATTCACGACATATCTAACATTTTTCCTGTGAAATATATAGCAATTTTTCTTTAATAATAATAATAATAATAATAATAATAATAAAAGAGGATTTAGGCTGATAAAATTCATACAATAAAATGTATTATTTCGCTTAGTTCATAGGGAGATATGCTAGATCCAGAAATAATTTTCACCCGTATTATCGGATATCGTCGTTTTGTATAAAACTATTGGATTTTGTTTAATTTATATTTTAGGCAAAGGATGAAACTGTTATAACTGGAATGGTTGACGGTTTAATCTCAGTGGCACGACGAGAAGAGGAGGTGAAGCCCACGAAAGCAGAGCGGAAAAGAGTGTCGTATCATTATATCCCGGAAACATTTAAAGAAGGAGCTGATGAAGTGGTGAAGGAAGAAGCTAGACCAGTGACTGCGAAGTACGATACTCATTTCAGAAAATTTCAATACACGAAAGCTTTAGATTCAGTTTTAATGCCTTATGTTACCAATAAAAAGCCAGAAGTGACCGTTACAGTATTTCAGGAATTAATTCGGTAAGTTTTATAGCTGTATGTACTAATAAAGTAAAAGGTGTGTAAAGATGTATAAAAAATATGAGCAAGAAGCATGCTGTCTGGGTTGATTTTAGAAAAAGTAATTCTGCACATACTTCAAAATCAAAATAAACCTTCTTAATGGTGTATTAAGAAATTAATGATATGTAGCCAACTATACGTACTAAAGCCGATATGCTTATTTTAAAAATTATATTGATTTATTAATTGAAGTTTAAAGTCTCTTGAGTACCAAGGTTATATAAAACGGAATCTATTGATTAAACTGGGATCCGGATCGCCATTTTCACAACCGTGAATTAAACTCTGGATCGCCCTCATAGAAAGCACACGCCTAAAAAAACATTGTTGAAACTGACAAAATGTTTGTTACAATGAAACGGGACATGTACCTGACAACTAGATTATCCTCTAAAATTATTTTCTGGGTGATATACGGTAAAATACCAGGATATTAAAATTTTGGAGACCTCCGAAATTAATTTTGTTATTCTGAAATAAATCAATTCTCAAAAACTCGTTGTTGTATCCACCATAGGATCTGCTTACTTCAAACGAATTTACAGAGAAAAGAGTTTAATATAATATTTACTTGATGAGAGTAAAATTAGGATAACGTTGAAGAAGGCTGTACTGTGCAGTAGACAGTGTTGAAAGGCTAGTACCATACTTCCTTCTCTATCTCCTTTGTTTCTCCCTTTCTTCGTCTACCAGAAGTATTTTCATTTTCTTTACAAAAGAAAACTACTGTCACTTCTTAATATACACATTGCTTTATGAAGACAAGCAAAGAATGAACACGTGATAGCGAGATACAGTGATGCCAAGTTCTCTTAGTTAAAAAAAAAAAAAAAAAAACGAATGTCAAATATTTCGCATCTCAAAATATATCTCTGCACTCAATGTTGAAAAAAAAAAAGAAAAAAGACAAATACTATAATAAATGCATTTGTATTATAAAGTAGGACGAACTTGAATTATATTATGACAGATAAAGTTAACATAGGCAAAAAGACGACATTTTCATTCGTTACGTTGAAAGTTCGAAAGGGAAGGGTCCTAAAAGTAATTTCGCTGTACTGAATATTTTGTTATCCTGGTGATCGTTACAGTGACATTTTACTATGTTAATCAATTTCTGATAAAATGCTTAATTTACCCACTTACTCCAATTATCTTATTGAATATACTACTAACTTTCAGTGGATAAATAAATATTGTATAGACAGCACTTAGGTAATGCGTTATGAAAATGTGACATGTAGTCGGAAATTGCTCTTTTCTTAATATTTAATATATTGTCTATATATGTGTACCGCAGTTTGTATGAGATTTTTAGGATACGCTGTTGAAGCAACGTGAGAAAATATCTTTCCATTTAGCACAGTTTTTAATTTCGAGAACCAGAAATCACAGTTACTAAGTCGGTTAATAAATAAGATGGCCTTATGGCCAAATATTCTTAGTGAGTGCTCGTTATTTTTGCGCCAAAGCTCATGGGGAAATCTGTTGATTTTGCAATAGTCAGATAGTAAATTTTCTGTCTACCTAAAGTTTACGTATGCATTAGCTAAAACACCCTCACACACATTTGCGTACGTGATTCCAAGTAAATCACGCTGGTACACTATTTCCATTGCGGGAAGTAAATTTGCGGTTTTATATATATATATACACCTCGCACATGAGGAGAAATTTCTCTTCTACAATTCAGTTATTGTATAATTAAAAAATTTCAGATTTGAAAGGACACAGAACTATTTATACTCATCCTCCGAATAGTCAAACTTTATCCACTGCATCCTGCGATCTGGATTCTCAATTCTTTGTTGGATTCTATAGAAGAAAAATGTACTGTAAAAGTAATAGTGTAGCTTTTTTCAATAGTAACTAGGCCTAAATAATCACTGTTTGTATATATATATATATATATATATATATATATATATATATATATATATATATATATATAATAGAGGATTTGATAGCAGCGTCGTTCACTTCGAATCTGTGAAGTAATCAATAAAAAAAAAAAAAACAAGAAACTCTAAGTAAACATAATTTAGTTAAGCTTCTTTTTAAGTTAGGGATGAAGGGGTGGAGAAACATGTAATTATTGGAAGCGCCGACTACAAGAGTGCCTAGTGCGCCAAGCTCCTAAATGGGGCACTATGGAAAACTCATTATGTATCATTTAATGATCTTATAAATGAGTTATATCTTATTAAGGAAATACTAGCTACGGTCTGTCGCGACGTAAGAATGACCAAACTAAAGACTTAAAATACTAAACCTTTATAAACTATATAAAAATGCATGCAAATGAATTTTAATGTGTTTATATATATTATATATATATATATATATATATATATATATATATATATATATATAAAGTTGTTTTTTTTCTTTCTTTCTTCAAGAAATACATTTTCGTTGGGTTTTTCTCAATGAGTATCTTCAGGTTTCTTCTTGTATGAACCTAGTGGAGGCGATGTATAACTAACCATGTCCAATCAGATAAAATCATGAGTTTTAAATAATATCAAAAGTAAAAGAAGTATTTAGGTATCGAATTGATGACAATTCAAAAGTAGGCAACGTCTGCTCAGTAAAAAGCTCATCATTATATTGTGCAGTGCTTAGTTGTTTTTTTTAATACATATTTTTAAAAATATTTTTTCAATTGCTGTCATTTAATAGTGAAATCAAAAGAACTTCGAAAATGAAAAAAAGGTATTGTTGCGACCAAACAGAAAGAAAAAATACTCTCGTTTTTTTTTTTTTTTTTTTTAAGTAATAGCATAGGTTGATTTATAATTGTTAGACTAGGTATGTAGTATATCATAGACCAAACTAATATCGAATAAATGGAATTGTAACACTTCCTTAATGATTTGATAACACATTATTTAAATACTAATATATTAAACACTAATAAATAGTACATATTAAATATTAATCAAAGCGTTACTTACCAGAAACACCGAGATTACAAATCTGATGTCTTCCACAGCCTAAAGAGTACAATCGTGAGACATTAAACTCAAAGATATAAATTCATTTTGTACAAATCTGATCGTGATCATTTCGGCAAAGGTGCTAAAGAACATGATAAGCCTTTGCCGAAACTCTCAAGGTGATGTAGCTGTTTTTGGAGAGTACAATTTAGTTAGTATGATACTTACTATTGAAATTAAATTAATCTTAATAGGTCTTGATTTTTACTTATTTATTTATTTTGTAATAGCTGCAGACATTTTTATGATTAAGTAATAATAAAATATTCCTCTTCCAGTAACGTCTACAATATTATTAATGTTTAATAATAAAAATGAATGTCCCAAGATGGCATATACCAATCAATAGATCCTATTGAGCTGAACAAAATGATATGCGTGAGTGTTAAAGCCCATGCGTAATTTTCGAGAAAATGGAAAAAATCGATTTCCTTTGTAAACCTAAATTGATGCTGTATGATAACCATGCCACGTATTGGGGCCACGGTGGCTCAGTGGTAGAGCGTTCACCTCTGATGCTTGGGGTCCCAGGTTCGATCCAAGCCCCCGTCAAGTAAACTTTGTGGTGGACAAACACCGTGTGCGTGGGTTTTCTCGAGGTTCTTTCGTTTCCTCTCACATTCTTTATTCCACCATTTTCATTCATTACTTATCATCACCGTCTCCTTTAGCCTAACCGGCATAACCGTGGGACGTAAGATTTCATTTCATTTTCCATGTCACGTATTGAGATGAAACTAACTCTGAAATATACGCTCTGTAAGCTCTTCATTATGACAGTAGTAAGACGACAGTAGATAGTGTGACAGTGAGAAAGGGTCTAAAATTACACAGCCAGACACACAAAAATAAAAGTTCTGTGCACCGAACCCCAGGGTATGTGTTCGATGTATTTTGTTACACAGAATACAAATTTCAAAATCCCGAGACGATCGACCATGTCAATATTTTGTTATGGTCGAAAAACTTGACCGATTTTGGATAGGAAGGATGCACGTAACACAGCCATACAAAAAAATCTGTTTAGCGGACCCCAGGGTATGGATTCAATGTATTCTGTTACACGGAATCCCAAGTTTGAAACCATAGGATGATTGACCGTGTCAGTTGTTTTATGGACGAAAAACGTGTCTCCTCCCTATCAAAACTCGTTCAAGTTTTTCGTCTATATAAAAGAATTCACATGGTCAATCGTCCTATAGTTTTGAAATTTGGATTTTGTGTAATAATATACATCGAATCTATACTCTGGGGTCCGATGACATAACCTTTATTTATTTATTTATTTGTGTGTGTGTGGTTGTGTTATCATTTTTTTAAATTTCTCTTTAACTAAAATATTGTCCAAAGATGACACATACATCAGTCTATAATCACATCGAGTTCAATAAAATAACATACTTGAGAATAAATCCTCATGCGTGGCTTTTGAGAAAATGAAACGGACTTTCGTGGCGTTAAAAGTCTATCGTTCGTTGCAAGTTTATTTTCCTGGAATAAAGTGTTCTTTATGTAGCAACATACAATTATAATTACCACAAAATAGGTCTATTCGTGATGGTACTGGTGACATACATACTGCTTCATGCACATAGTATTTGTAACTATAGCGCTTTGAATTTATTTTTCAGGCGGAAAGGTCTGACAACAGCTTTGGCAGGCAGAGAAGGGAAATCATTACTACAAATTATCCGATTTCTTACAAAGCATATTGGAAGTGGTAGATTCACGAGAACTTTAATTGATGTTGCGAATGCTTTGCTAGGTATGTTTTCGTTATTTAATGTATTTATTTTTTAGATCTTAACAACTGCAATTTAAAAATCTCGATCTTTTAATTTCTTTAATTATAGTCCAGACGTTACAGTTTTTCACAGGACAGTAATATGCAATATTAATCATGAATGTACTTGAGTTTCTCTCTTGGTCACGGGCCCGCATAGCTCAGTGGTAGGGCGTTCACCTCTGGTGCTTGGGGTTTTTGGTTCGATCCTAGCTCGCGTCAAGTGAGCTTTGTGGTGGACAAACACCGTGTGCGTGTTTTCTCGGGGTTCTCTCGTTTCCTCCCATTTTCTTCATTCCACTATTTCATTCATTTCTCATCATCACCATCTCCTTTAGCCTAGCCGGCATAACCGTGGGATGTAAAACTTAAAAATGTCATTTTATTTTTTCTCTCGTGGTCATCATCTAGGTTTTTGTTTTACGGGGGGGGGGGTCCTCTAAGACAATTATTATTCGGTAAAATGTCGAAAAGGCCAATTACAGTGCCAAAATATCTAATTGATTAACTGATAATCTAATAAGCTAGAAATTCGTTTAATATGAATTGCAGTTTGAAAGGAAATGGATAACATTAAAAAAAAGAATCACGAAATGGGGAGAGAGAAGGAATACTGCACGAAAATATTACTGTGCGATTTTGATACTTATTTAAGCATCTAAATGAGAAACATCTTGCAAATTTCTCTCAATAATACTTCAACTGGTTATTTATAATATCACAAAATGCAAAAACTTATTTTATTTCAAAAATAATCAGTTTATCTATTAAGCATTTCAACCATTTTTAAATTATGGCTATTTGTATACAATATAATTCTGTAATTTCAATACTTTTATTTCTTTTAATATCATATTATGTCATTTTTGTTGTAAGCGAATGTTAATTTATGAAAGTCAGTTGTGATTATACAGTTTGAAATAAGAACAAATTTCGATTAAGTGCACCTTTTTTTTGGGGGGAGGGGGAGTTTTGCAACTCAATCGACCTACCGTATCAGCCATCCTTGACCTTTATGTGGCAAGTTTTTATTGTACTTCAAACAATTCGTAGAACATTTGTTAAGCTTTGACACTCGTTGTTATATAGTGATGTGAATTCTAATTGTGATACGATTTTTAATTTTCAGATATTTATGAGGAATCTGTAGATGAAGACCCAGAAGTGAAGAAGGCCTTTGAAAAGTTGCATGAGCGAGTAGCTCAGGAAAGGGAGGTTCTTCTAGAGATGCTTAGTTTGCAAGGAGCGATTCAGATGATCCTTGCGGGGTCAACTTCTGCAACTTCAAATTCGTCGATAATAATGCCGTCTGCAATCAGCAATAAACATGGGTTAGAACCTTCAGAAGATGCGAAATCGGACTTCGTAGTGAATGTTACATAATCGATTTTCGTTATATTTCATCTTAAAATGAAAGAACTATGGTTCTGGTGATCAATATGAAACAGAACAAGGAGTTGAGAAACTGGATTGCGTTGTATTTATCATATTAAATTAATACAATACATCGTCGGGTAGTGTTGCGTAAGATCCTGGAAGCATTTATTTCATAACATGGTGGATACGTGGATAAACGTGTGTGGTTGGCAGTTTAAACAAAATAAGTACCCTGAGCAAGAAGAAAACTAATTAAGTACTTTCAAATGTAAAAGTATCATTCATAACATAGTCCAAGACATTAGAGCATATGACATCCATATTTGATATATATCACGTCCAAATTCATAATATTGATAGACCTTTAAAGTACATCTGACATTTTACAATTAAATAAAGAGATTAAGGTATATTTTTATGGGTGCAAGATCTGATCAAATAATATCCGACCTTAGGCAAGGATAAAACTGTAGTTTATGTAAGACTTGAAATCAAGAACCTAGTTTGTTTTGGAAAAAGGCTTCTTTATCGGGTACTTCTCCCTGTAGTGAATCAACTATTGGATACCTTTTTCAAAGTCGTTTTCGTGATCTCCAGTCATTTAATTGTGTTGGTAGTGATGTTTTTCTTTCAGCATCCTAAAATCTACTCACTTTGAGTGGCATCGTGACTTTGAGAAAGAACAAATTTTTGGTTTGGTACGGGAAAGAACAAAAGTTCCGATCGAAACCTATTTTTTAGAGCAATACAACACCATATTTGCTAGAGAATCTTAGTATAATCCATGGGCTTGAGTGTTGTTGTATCTGATGAATTAAAAACCAGAAATGTTCTCTGTAGCGTTTAGCTATGAAAAGTAGTCAGATATGTTAGACCTTTTTTTCCAGTTCATGTGACTGACCAATTTTCCCACGAAATAATTCGTTCCAAAACAAGAAAGGCCATTTCATTCCGTTCACTCAGGGAAATATTGCAGTTAAGTGGGTTGAAAACAGGTTAACCAGAATGTGCGGTGTATGAAAGATACAAATAGTCGATTGAATAGTAATCTTTTGAGTATTTCCTGCAAGTTCTATAGCGATTTTTTTAAAGAAAAAAGATACAGACATTATACTTCCTATCCCTACTCTTTCGTTTGCTTTTACACAACTTACTCAAAGTGATGGCTTGGTGTGAAATATGGAGCAAGTTTTACTGAGCCGGTATTCGTTGATGTTACCTCCAATGGTGAGCAGTATTTGGAAGTGGTATAGAAGTTTGTTGGAACTTTCCGTGTTACTTCCGATAGGATAGGGTTTCATCGCTTTATGATATAAGGATTCGTGAATGGCTCAGTATGTAATTCCCCGGTTATTGGATTGGGTGGCGTGGTTGATTTGATGCCTGGTGGTACACGTCATTGCAAGCAAATTGGGCAACTGTTTGAAAAAGGAAATAGCAAATTCGGGTATAGGAAAACCAGAGCCGGATAATGTGCGTAGAGCGCTGATTATTCGTCACTCAGTTGAACATGCCAAATCTGGCTGGCAATAGCACCACAGTGTTTCAGCTGACTTGAAACACAAGCGTATTAAACTTTTTTTTTTTTTTTTTTTTTTAAGTAATAAATGTTGCTTCTTTTTCTTTTCAAATTTCTTACTTTATCAAAGGCTTGAGTGTATATTTAATTACGCGGGTGATGCATTCGCCAATACTAAAGAAAAGACCAAATTTTACCGAAACTTCCTAAAAATTCATACAGCTACGGATTATTTTGTAGACTTGGCAACACTGGAATTTAGTAAAGAGAACAATTGTACTTGAATTATACAACACTACATAGTCAGATAATATTCTTCGGTCACTGTTTTCCTTGAGGAGCGTGCATAAATGAGTCAATCCTGGTGGTTATAGAACTATCAACATGACTTTGCTGTGTGATTGCCATGGCTTCTGTGATCATGATGACCGTAACGACTGTTTTCTCCATGACCACCAAAGAAGCAGAATGTAACAACAGTTCTTAGCTTTTTCGACTCCTGTGAAGTTCTTCATTCAGAGCAGAAGCATTCTCAAAACAAATTAAGCTTTTCAGTTTATTTTGAAATGAACATTCACTATTTCTTTTTACAATAATGCGCAAGGTACATTCGCATGTAGTTAGCCGAGAACGTACAACCTTGGCACCGAGTTCAGTAGTACTCGAATTATACAGCACTATAATCAGATAATATTCTTTGGTTTCGGTTTTTCCTTTAAAAGTCCTGGTGGTCATGGAACTGTCAACATGACTTGACTATTATATGATTTGCAATGGCTTCTTTAATCGTGAAAACCTTTGATCATCACGGGAACGAGTTTATTCTCCATGGCCATCAAAGGAGAAGAATGTAACAACAGTTCTTAGCTCTTTCGGCTTCCTCTGAAATTATTCTTTTACAGAAGAAACAATCTCAATTCGAACTAGGCTTTTCAGTTTGTTTTGAAATGAACTTCTCTATTTATAGTAATACGTAAGGCATATTCACATTTAGTGCACCGAGGACGTACAACCTTGGCACCGAGTTCGGTTTAAAAAAAAAAAAAAAAAAAGTTGTATTTGAATTATACAACAATATAGTCAGCTAATATTCTTTGGTCGGTTTTTCCTTGAGGAGCGTGCTCATAATGAAACAGCCCTGGTGGTCATAGAGTGACCTGCTGGTGGTCACTTTACTTTGCTGATGTAATTGCCATGGTTTCTGTGACCATGGAGACTGTATAGTTTTCCTCTGAGGTAGATGCTTTTATCTCAGGATCGTAACCGTACAATGTGGACTTAACTATGATGTTTTTCATGAAACCAGAGTCGGCGTCAGCTCATTCCAATATGAGATAGTTTTCCTTTTAATCGTAACTGAGAAGTTATAGGACTTCGCTCGTAGATATTGCTGATTATTTGTACTAAACTGTACGAAATTCCTTGTGTCCTTCGCTAATCGCTACATTTTCTCAATTGATTCTGAAGTTCGGTTTGAAGTTTTTCCGGGATGGTAGTTGTTTTCACTGACATTTGGCCGTCTTTGAAAGACTTATACCTCTCTTTAATCTGAGTGGCAATTATAGTTTCATTATCAAAAGCTTGTTTTAACTTTTTAATTGCCTCGATTATGTGTTACCAAGTTCCTTAAAAAATCTAATATAAATTCCAAATGACCGGCAAGAAAAAGAAAATAGGTCGGAAAGTATATGATCAGATCTCGTATAAAGTGAATTCTATTTTATTGTAATACGAATATAAATCTTTTGTCTCGAACTAAATGAAGAGAATATAACCCAAAGAGACAGTTATACTTCCGCTTGTAAGGATAGAGACAACATGTATATGAACTTGTACCTGAATTGTGATTAATAATATGTCTTGTATGAGCAATTCGTTGTACTTATACATTTGTTAAAGAATGTTTGATTTCTGTTAAATGAATTTTTTCAACAATACAACTTGTTGTCATGTACTCTTAATAAAATATAAATGAAGAGTACAGGGGAAAAACACTAAGTCATATTTCGTAAATTTTTCAGGAGAGCGGTTTTAAAGCATGGAGAAAGCGGGTTCTTCTTTATCTGAGATTTCTTTAATCGTGTAGAAAATGAGATCAAGCTGTTACTTTCGCAGTGTTGTTATACTATTGGTAAGATGCCGCCTTTAGCTGTCTGAAGGGACAAATATCTCAAACCCCGCCAAGTGAACTTTGTGGTGGACAAACACCGTGTGCGTGGGTTTTCTCGGGGTTCTCCCGTTTCCTCCCACTTTCTTCATTCCACCATTTCATTCATTACTCATCATCACCGTCTCCTTTAGTCTAACCGGCATAACCGTGGGACGTAAAACTCAAAAATTTCATTTCAAATATCTCAAAATCATGTAATTTGGACTTAGCGTGTTTTTCCTTTGTACTCTTCAAATGCATTTACTTTGTAACCATCTTTTGTGTTCTTTTTCTTTATTTCTCTCTATTTATCTATCTACCTACTTCTATCTCTCTTTCTCTGTATGTATGTTTGTCTTCCAGACAGTCATGCATTCATTAGTATATTTGCTATATTTGATATCCATGTATTTGTAACTTGTTGTTTATATATAGAAGTTGTTTTCGATATATGATGACGAAATTACACACCTTGTGCTGCACCATCAAGCGGGAAGAGGAAGGAAGCTGCCAGTCGCATGGACACGAACCATTGACTGTGCGTGACAGGTGTGGTAAGTGCAAATCAGGATAAATGCCGTCGAAAATAAGCACTTATTAGATTGGCTACTTAACTGCCCTTTCCGATATAAACCACATTTATAAGGCCATTATCAAAGTGTGAAAGGAGCGTGGATACATTGTGTCCAAAAGTGATGTAACCAACCTTGTAATCTGGTCGCTGTTCGTGGTTCGTGGTCCTACCAATAAGTATTCTCCTGAGACTGGGACTTACCTGGACAGGACAATGAAAGACCTTTCCAAGAAGAGGTTACAAATTGTTTCCAAATCGCTCGTCGGTCTCAATGATGAGATGAGCATTAGGCGCCGAGAGGTTCGGATGTCTCGTCCCGAAAACCTCACGGACGATCAGACGTTCATCCAGACCATAACGCACACAAACAACGAAAACACCCTGGATTAAATAACACTATACTTATTTATTAGCATACTATTATGTAAATAAAAAAAAATAGCGAAGAGGAATGAACACAACACTTAACACAGAGTATATATAATAATTTTCATCACTAAAATCACACTTTGCTTTTCTAATGCACTGTAGCCCTTTTTATAAGATTATAATTCAGATTTCACTGCAAATGCTTCTCTCACACCATTGACGCACTTGGGGGGGATTAGCACTGGGTAAAAGTTACGGGACAATCCCACGTAGAAATCCAGTTGCTGCGCCAAACAATCCTGAAGCATGAAGGTGAGTCTTCACCAAAAAAAAAAATCTCCAAAGTAGAATGCTGATGTTGGAGGGCACGTATATAATTGACATGTACGCACAACGTCTGCGGACCTGGGACTTCACTAGTTGGGGCTAGCCGTAGGAAAACGTCCTTCGCCGGCTAATAGCTTGTGCCCCTTAACACAAAATCATAATTCCCGACACAACGTGCGTGGTGGCTGCACACAATACCAGAGTCAAATTCCCCGAGCTCAAAAGTTTAAGATGCAAACTTCAATGGTTGATTGAAGAGTGTTGGCAATTCATTCCAAAAAAACACTCAATTAAATCGCCTGTGTGCAGATGCAAACAGAATACAAAAACTAAATTATGTTAATTTTAGTCAACTGCCCACAATGCACGAGACACTGCGATAACTCGGGCGTGAGAAAGTACAGATAAGGAACTGCAAAACCAATGTGACTGGCGTCACTTTGGTCACTTGAACATCTGTCAGTATTTTTCTAAACTACTACAATATTTCCATAAGCGATTAAAGAAAGCACTTAATTTAGTTCCAAATACCTGCAGTATATATACTATGCATAATAATAAGTCAGGGAGAAACACTGAGAAGGTTCGTCGCTGACAAATATTCTCACTAAAAAGCAATGTTTTAAATATATATATAAAAAAATAATGATAGACTTCTTTGTCCAGTTGTGTGGGAAAGAAGCAATTCCCACCGAAGACAGAACTGATTTGCGTCGCACAATAAAGTATAAATCGAAAAAAATAATCATTGTCTCTACGAAATATACAGAGCGTCCACAAAAAATACTTCTATAACCTGGTAGCGGTTATAGTGACATATCATGGGTGTTGAAAGGAGCAGGTAATGCGAGGGGTGGGATGATTCCTGTGAGACAGAAAGAAGCCAACCTCCGGCGTGCCACTAACCGCACACGAGCTAGTGTTCGTGAAGTCGGGGCTCTGGTCACCGGGAAGAATCCACCCACACAGAGGAGCATCGCAAACCGGCTACAGACATCACTGAGGACAATGCATACCATCATTCATCGTGATTTCAGGTTGGTCAAAAACGACGTAAGGGGCGTGTTCGTAAGCTCTTGCCAAAACACATCGAAAAACGTCGCACCAACTGTCGAAAACTGTATGAGCGAAAAGTGGAATTAAGTCTGTTGTAACACTGGACGAGGCATATGTTTATCTGGATGACTGTCACAAGCCACGTGCATTTTTTTTTTATCGTCATTCTTAATTTATTTTATTCTCTTATTTTCGGTTTACCGCACTGAAATATTTGTAACAAAATTGAAGTTTGGTCCAACGCCTTTCTTATTCTCAACCACTCTAACGACCGTACATTTTTGGTTGCCTACTATTGCAGGAAAAGGAGAATTGCAGGTGGTAATGCACTTTTAGAGTGGTGTATACATTCGCAATGTCCCTTCAAGGTTAGTGTAAAATTGATTCAAGTGCAAAGTTCTTCTCGGCCCAATGTGTATTGTACTAACTTTACCGGCCTATACCGGTAATTTGCATATTTATGGGCCTTCATACTGTATATCCGGAATTCTATCATACACTACTATAACTCGCGGACACAATTGTTTATAGTTTCTTTAGATGTAACTGAACATGAATATGGTCACATGCAAAACAAATTGGATTTAGAACTGCTTATCCGACATATGTTACCCATCCCGGTGACTATCTGGAATCCGCCATATTGGATTCAACTTTCGTTTTTTTCAAATGTGGATAGGTGCAAGTGATACATCAAATTCATGTACACTTTTCTCAGAAAATCATTAGTGTAGTGAATTTTACCGCAGCTTGTACAGTTTGGAAGCTATTGCATGTTAAATGTAGAAATACACTTCGCGAATAGGCATTACAGAATAATATCAGTTACGCTTATGTTTTTCTATGTTGACAAATCAAACTGGAAAAATACTGTAGGATAAACAAACTCTTTACAGCATTGGTGTCATAATCTTATTACATTTCTGTGAGTGATTGTTATTACTTCCATATTATAAAATAACAAAAAAAAAAGTATTGTATTACGGTCAAAATACCTAATGTAAATCCAGATACGACCAAATTTGGGTGAAGCCCTATCATTTCCGAATTGACGTCTGTGTGTTTGTATGTATGTACGTTCAGAAAATATTTCGTCAACGATATATCACGTAAAATATTACATATACATACACAACTTTCTATTTTGTTCAATATTCGTGAAGTGCCTGATATTTAGCATGCAATACCTTGCATACGGTAAAACTCACAATACGAATGAATTTCTGAGAAAATTGTACATGAATTTGATCTGATCTATCACTTGCACCTATTCCCATTTAGAATAAAATAAACGAAAGTTTGAATCCGATTTGGCGGATCCAAGATGGCGGCCGGGGTGGGTAACATGTGTCAGAGAAGCAGTACTTGATCAAGTTTGTTTTGCATATGCCCACATTCATGTCCAGTTACATTTAAAGAAACTATAAGTAATTTTGTGTCTAGAATTACTACTAACAGGCGCTTTAGAGGGTTCAAAATGTACCTCAGCTTCTGATGTGTCCAATGAGAATAAGGGCTCAGAAACGATTTTAAACAGTGTAAGAACGCTATATAATATATATATATATATATATATATATATATATATATATATTAGGGTGGAGCGAAAAAAACTTTTTTTCACCAAGCAAAACGCCTGGGGTCCAAAAAGTTGCGTAGTGGCCTGGTGTCAACGGGTGTAAAATATTTCCTTGATCGGTTGATATCTTCAGGTTGCGCATGCGCACTGAAGTTTGGCGAAAATGAGGAAAATTTGAAAAAATAGGATATTTTAATTTATTTTATTTTCTTTTTTTTTTTCACCAAGCAAAACACCTGGGGTCCAAAAGGTTGCGTAGTGGCCTGGTGACAACGGGTGTAAAATATTTCCTTGATAGGTTGATATCTTCAGGTTGCGCATGCGCACTGAAGTTTGGCGAAAATTTGGAAAATTTGAAAAAATAGGATATTTTAATTTATTTTTAATTTTTTTTTGTCATTAAGCAAAACGCCTGGGGTCCAAAAAGTTGACAACGGGTGTAAAATATTTCCTTGATCGGTTGATATTTTCAGGTTGCGCATGCGCACTGAAGTTACATCCTTTTTTGATTTACTAATAAATGCTATTATTCCATTAAGCCCAATTCGTGCACTGAAGTTCTGTTAGCAACATTCATGTATTGTTTGTAAGAGTAAGTTAAGAAGCAATTAGTTGATTATTCATTAATTAATTAATGATTAACAGGGGCGGAAGTCTTTCTTAGTTTCAAACTTCGGCATCACGAGCCGATTCAGAAGACGTGCCCGGATGAAACCATCGCGCTTGTCCTGTCCACAGGCTTGAGTTGCAGCTTCTGTCACCACACGAATGCATCGTTCGACTGCTTGCGTATGGCACGGTAGATCCTTCCACCACAGATTTTGGAGTTGATCTTGATCCAGGCTATCTTCTGGCAGTCCAATAACGAGTGGCGGTTCGGTGACAGCGAGGTCTTGCCAAAAGATGATGTCTGTGTAATCCTTGGCGCTGAAGTTCAACGGCGGAACTTCGAAGGTTCGAATCGAGCCGCCAGGACCAGGAGGAGTCTCTCTTGCCTTCAGGATTCGTTTCTTGGCCAAAGTACGAATATGAGGTCTCTCGTCATGCAGCATCGCCAGTAGGAGGTTTTCGGGATGTGCGGCGAATGCGTTTCTCTGCATGGTGTCGTAAACGACCTTCTTCAGTTCCGGATCGAGGTACTGCGACAACTGCATGGAATGCCATAGATTCTTTGGTGCATCCGTGATCTTCCAATGGCGCTTGATATTGAACCACATTGGAGCGTACACGCGGACCACGAACGTGGACAGGATAACTAGGTTTTCAGATGGGATTTCACTCGCCATATACAGCCGCAAGATTCGATTTGCAGTAGTCAACCATCGTGAATGGGACAACATGCCAGGACTTCTTCCTCCCAGCCCTTGCGGGAATTGCCCGGTTGCGACAGCCCGACAGATGTCGAGTAGATACTGCTGGTCGGTGCTGAGGTCTAGGACGACGTCGGGAAAACTACCTTGGATAGGCTGGAACTCCAGGACAGGAAGGTTCTCGCAAATATGAAGGCTCTTTGCGAGTGGTCCCGCATACCCTCGTGGGCTACTCGTAGGTCCCTCTAGATACTCGATTAGATGACGTAGGGTAAGCTCATTGAAGTGGAGTTGACAGACTATCCACTGCAATGGCTTGCCCAGCTTAACTTCCAGGCAATGGATAACCCCATTTCGCTTTCCTGTGTTGACAGCAGTACCGTCGCTGCCGATCGCCTGCAGTCCCGACAACTCCATGTTCACGACGGTTGCGTATTCCAGGATTGCATTCGTAATTGCTATAGCAGATCCGGATTTTGGTGTCACGTGTCCAAAGTATGTAGACCCTGGTTCACTGATTAGGGACACGTGTTCCTCCACAATCTCCCTGCGATGTAATTTTCCATCAGCCATCATTTCAACAGACATCGTTTTGTCCTTTCTCCCGTCGAAGTAGAGTGCCCGCAGTGGTTGGAGCTGGACAGGCGGATCTTTTAAACCCTTCCTCATCTTCTCTCGCTCTCGCCTGACTTTGCTTCTGTCGATGACCGTACTCTCAGCTGACGGATGGGCTGTGTCGTGCAGAATAGCAGAAGCAATCGCTGCGGCAGGCCTGTCAGCAATCCCATATCTGTCTAACACCTGGGCAAACGTGGGGAGTTTGAGACTGGTACTGGGCGACTGCTTTGTGGATTTCCGGGTATCGAAGGTTACTGATTGGTCAGTTGTCTCAGCACTAGCAGACTCCGCGCAATCGACGCCATCGTTGGAATCCGAATAGTCAGCTTCCGTGTCAAATTGGGAACTTGGACCGGGGTCTTCCTTCCGCTTTTTGAAAGATCTTGCTCTGGCTGCTTCGGACTCCTTCCTACTTAATCGTTTCTGAATGGCCTTGGTGACTTTGACGTCCAGTCTCCCAATGAACATCTGCCGAGCTGTTCTCTGGTCGACAATGAATCCTTGCTCCTGTCTGGGGACCTTCTTCCCTTTCTCGCACTGGCAGAGGGAAAAATTCTGACATTTGCAAGCTGCGATGTCGAACAACTTGCCATTTTCATTTAGAAATGAGTCCAGCGATTTCTTGAAAGCGTCGACGTTCCTTCGACTTAAGGAACACTTCTTCAGCTTCTGTACTTTCTCCACATCCTTCTTAATTAGTTCCACGACTCTCTGGTAACTCACTGTCGGAATCGATGCCTTAGTCCATACCTCCTCTACCTGACAGGCCACTTCGTCTGCGATGAAAGACAGAGGCGGGTCTTTCTTGCTCAGCTGCTTCTTTTCTTCACGCTTAAATTCCACGTACTTCAGGACATCTAGATGTGTGGGAAGAACTGCATCCGGTAGGCGGGAGGCACTCCCTACAACCGGGCAGTCAACCTGACGTCTTGTTTTCGAAAGATTATAAGTTTTCTCAGTCATTTTTTTTACTGTGTAATTGTCCGTTTACCCTTCTACCTGTCTCGGAACATAACTGCGACTGTTGCGCGTGGACTCTTTGTTCTTTTCACTTCCTCAGCTAACTATACGGCAACAATCGCTCTCTGCAACAAAGAAAAAATGCGCATTAGGTTAAATATTTAAATAAGAAATAAATTAAAAATAGTAAATACACATATTTCGATAATGAATAAGAAAGGACAAAAATATGGTGTAACAGTTTTATTTCATTTCACACTAGCAGCGTTCACCCCGCTTCGCTGCGGTCACCCCGGAACGCAATAAACTTTGTTACTTAGATAATTTTTACTTTTTCGCTTTCAAATTGCAAGCGCCTGTCATTTATGTTAACCCGCCGAGTCACGTGGTCATGCGGGTTGCATATACATACGTTTATTTTTACCTATGATGAACTATGGAGACTTGAATGGTCCATTATCTCAAGACACTGGTAATTAAAAATTAAAGTGATATGATAAAAACCATCTAGGGTCCAAATCCTAACAACCCCCCAAAAATGAAAGAAATCGGTTCAGCCGTATTAGCGTGATGAGTTCACAAAGGATTTGTACGTTCTCTTTTATATATATAGATTTGGTGACAAAAAAAAATAAATTAAAATATCCCATTTTTTCAAATTTTCCTCATTTTCGACAAACTTCAGTGCGCATGCGCAACCTGAAGATATCAACCGTTCAAGGAAATATTTTACACCCGTTGTCACCAGGCCGCTGCGCATATTTTTATACCCCAGGCGTTTTGCTTGGTGAGAAAAAAAGTTTTAAAAAATAAATTAAAATATCCCATTTTTTTCAAATTTTCTTCATTTTCGCCAAACATCAGTGCGCATGCGCAACCTGAAGATATCAACCAATCAAGGAAATATTTTACACCCGTTGTCACCAGGCCACTACGCAACTTTTTGGACCCCAGGCGTTTTGCTTGGTGAAAAAAACGTTTTTTCACTCCACCCTAATATATATATATATATATTACCATTTACATACCTATGAGTCGTCGATTCGGCTGACCGTAGGTATCTTAGAAGAGTTCCTATTCACAATTGTTAAGATGCGTCCATAAGCAAGCTGCCGCTAAACAACACCAACTGTAAATATTACAATGTTTGTAATACCTTTCACTTCACCTGCGTGCACACAGGCGTCAAAGTTTCATTATCGTTTAACGACAGATCTTTGCAGAGCCCCGAAGCAAGCTAAGCAGAGTGTCGTAAAAAAATTGCAATGCTCTGAAGCAAGCAGTGAGGGTTACGAAAGTCACAGAGCCCCGAAACAGGCTAAGCAAGTGAGATAGGAATCCCAACAGAGCCCGAAGCTGGCTAAGCCAGGAGCCAAGGAATAGCCAAGAGTCCAGAAGTAGACTAGAGGCTTTGGGGTAGGTTACTCCTAATGTTCCAAGATAAACAGTAGGAGGGACACCCGATAACTGGTACCGGTCAGCTGGTTGCTGTCCAGTTTGTAGGAGGTGCTGGAGGTCCGTCATTTGCTACTCGTGGTGTATAGTAAACCCATGTGGTGATGTTTACAAACAAGAGTATATGGAATTGTCTGTATACAGAAGCACGTGGTGCATTACACCAATTAATCTTGTTCTAATTCTAATTCATTATCAATAATTTTATTGATTGACCTTTTTGATGTATATTATACCAAATTTGATTAGAAAATGGTTAGTATTAGCATATAATAAGACGCATTCTATGATCTAAAATTGTATTTTCAACTTTCATTTAATCGATATTACAGATAGAAGTATATAAATATATATATACATTAGTTGAGAGACATATACGTATTGTGTTTTAATTCGTGCAGGATAAGAGGTTACCGTTTCTATACCAACTTGGCCAATGTTACTAGACGGTCCTACCTTTAAAATTACAATTACATTAACAAGCAGATACGTTTCATTACAATTTGATTAAGATAGTTGGTGAAGTTTAATGGGGCAGTTTCTTGATTGAATCCTTGTTATGTTGGTAAATTCCACTTGTTGCGTATGAAGATAATTGCACATATAACTTCTAGCGGTACTGAGAAAGACACTTTTGAAATTGTGTAGGTAAAGTTAACATGGTTCTACTTTGTGTGTATATATGAATTATTTATTCGTAAATGTAAAAATTCTTTCATTTGAGTGATTAATTAGGACAATTGAAGATTTCTTTTCTTGATGAAGGTTCGTTGTCTACAAGTAGATGTAACTGAGTACAAAATCATTATTTTGAAGTCTGCTCCTTACTTTGTGCAAAGATGACGAATTTTATATATTTGGAGTTGATAAAGATGATGGCAGTAAGTCAATGCATGATTTGATGAATTGATCTTTCTAGCACATATTTTGTGGTAGTTTAAATGAGCGCTTTCAGGTTTTTGCTGGTAAGTTGAGTTACTTCTTGTTTTATTGCTGTAAATTGAGCTACTTCTTTTTTATTGCTGTAAATTGAGCTACTTCTTGTTTTATTGCTGTACGTTGAGCTACTTCGTTTTATTGTTAGTAAGTTGAGAACTGCTTGTATTATTGCTGGCAAGTTGAGCTATATACTTCTTATTTTATTGTTGTAAGTTGAGCTGCTTGTTGTTTTATTGCTGTAAGGTGAGGTACTTCTTGTTTTATTACTATAAGTTGAGCCACTTTCTGTTTTATTGCTGTAAGTTGAATTACTTCTTGTTTTATTGCTTGCAAGTTGAGCTACCTCTTGTTTTATTGCTGATAAGTTGAGCTACTTTTGATTTTCTTGTAATAAGTTGTCTTTCATATTGAACAATATTGTCTTCTTGATTAGAGTTTTTCTTATTTTTAGTTTATTTCCTTGTCCTTTGTGTGTTGTAGTTATAAGGAGCATCCAGTTGAGGCTTCTTTTAAAGTTGTACCCCATTTTGTTATTTCAATTGAGCACTTGGTGATCCTCTTGGGGATCGCCGTTATTGATGGTGACGTATAAGGCCTTCTTGTAAAGTAACATAGGTTGAGTGGGTGTGTGAGACAACTACAATGATAGCTCTCGCTCGATGTCCCAATGTTTTACAAGTAACACATGAAAAAAGAAAGAAACTTAGATTATTACGATCCGAACAAAACTTTGTAAACACACATGATTCGTTATGTAAAGTTTTTTTTTTTTTTTTTTTTTTTTTTTGAATGCTCAAAGATAATTTTACTGGAATAATTTGTTTCTATCTGAAAACAACCCGATAGAGTATACTGCTTTACATTTATTACCCTTGAAAGATCGGGAAAATGTTTTACCTTAATGCTGTCCGTTTGCAAACTTAATCTAGTTAAATTCGGCTTACTGTCCCATATATAAGATATTATTTTTATTTTGTGTCTCATTTGCAAAACCTACAAGAATCTGTGTTGGTTAGAAATGCAGCGAATTGCTTCGAATGTTTCAATACTTGAACAGACAAAATGTTGAACTGAAAGATAATGTCATAAGTTGATAATCAATTTTGAAGGAAAGGAGTCAGTCTCCATTTTATAAATATTTGTTTGCTTATCTCTAGATCAGTGGTCCTGAACTTAATTCCTATCACGACCTACACTTTATCACATCCTCTTGCCAGCGACCTCCTTATAAAATAATTTCTGGTTTGTAATGAGCTGGTGTGGGATTTTTAACATACCTATTGCGGAGATCTTACGATATTCATCTATTTCTATAGTAGTAGAATTCATTTCTTGTATATAGTGGATACAGTAATTTCGCTAAAAGTGAATGGATTAAAACCAAACTAGGTAAGTTCATTCATATTACAAATATCGAATCTGTTTCACACTGTTTCAAAATAAATACCAATGCCCAGAGTGTTTTTTTCTTCCATGATAAGCATTAAAACAAAGACAAGAAAACACTTTATCAGTTGAAGATGATTTGATAATGTGCATCAAGAATATTGAACCGGACATTGCCGCAGTAGTGAAATCACACGATGCTGAGGCATCTCATTAGCTTTCGATTTTAATTGTATTTCAATATGCAGGTTTTGTTGCATTTGTATTTTTCTTGTATTTCAATATGCAGTTCTCATTACTTTCATATCGTACCTCTTTCATTTAAATTGATTTTTAAAAACTGCACCTGTTGAAAATGTTGAGTAGATCTATTTTTTGTTCTTAACAGTATACAGTATATATAAAAATAAAAATATGCCTATCAGAACAAAATCAAATTAATATTTAAAAGCATTTTCCGATATTAGATTCTAATTATATTTATCTCTTCCGCTTATATTCGTGACCACCATGAAACACTCTCGCGAATCCCAGGTTGAGAAACCCTGCTCTAGATTAATGATATAAAACAGCTTTTCTCAAACTAAGTCACGATAGCTGCAAATCTCAAACAGGTACAAATTAAAGAAATATAACATCAACAATTTTAGTAAAGATTATACAAATTCTAATAGTTTAATAATTGTATTATTGTAAAATATTCTTGATAGCCTTGAATTATTTAAAAATCTAACATGGGTTTTGTTCTATTTATACCAATATGAAATAGAGATACTTTGTATTAAGACTATTTTAAAACTATCTAATACTGCTAATAACATATGCGGAAAACATTTTAAAAAATCAAAAATTTTGTTTTCGAAGGAAACAAAAGTGGGTTGCTGTGTAAAACATTCTGACAGATCAATGTGTACCACACCAGAATAAAAGCTCGAGAAACTGAATTCTAGAATAAATTTTCACTTTTTGCCCTTATGTATAGACTGGAATAAAAATCACGCCACACAGTTGATTAACTTAGAGAGCATTACACTCATGCCAGAGATTCAACTTTCTTTCTGAAACAGGTTTAGGGTGAAGTAAATCCCACGCCAGTGACCATCATTCGTACAACTAGTGGTTTTTGGTGGACAAATTCTAATCACATCACACAGTTGATTAACTTAGAGAGCATTACACTCATGCCAGAGGTTCAACATTCTTTCTCAAACAGGTTTAGGAGGACGTTAATCCCACGCCAGTGACCATCATTCGTACAACTAGTGGTTTTTGGTGGACAAATTCTAATCACATCACACAGTTGATTAACTTAGAGAGCATTACACTTATGCCAGAAGTTCAACTTTTCTTCTCAAACAGGTTTAGGAGGACGTTAATCCCATGCCAGTGACCATCATTCGTACAACTAGTGGTTTTTGGTGGACAAATTCTAATCACATCACACAGTTGATTAACTTAGAGAGCATTACACTCATGCCAGAGGTTCAACATTCTTTCTCAAACAGGTTTAGGAGGACGTTAATCCCACGCCAGTGACCATCATTCGTACAACTACTGGTTTTTGGTGGACAAATTCTAATCACATCACACAGTTGATTAACTTAGAGAGCATTACACTTATGCCAGAAGTTCAACTTTTCTTCTCAAACAGGTTTAGGAGGACGTTAATCCCACGCCAGTGACCATCATTCGTACAACTAGTGGTTTTTGGTGGACAAATTCTAATCACATCACACAGTTGATTAACTTAGAGAGCATTACACTTATGCCAGAGGTTCAACTTTTCTTCTCAAACAGGTTTAGGAGGACGTTAATCCCACGCCAGTGACCATCATTCGTACAACTAGTGGTTTTTGGTAGACAAATTCTAATCACATCACACAGTTGATTAACTTAGAGAGCATTACACTCATGCCAGAGGTTCAACATTCTTTCTCAAACAGGTTTAGGAGGACGTTAATCCCACGCCAGTGACCATCATTCGTACAACTAGTGGTTTTTGGTGGACAAATTCTAATCACATCACACAGTTTATTAACTTAGAGAGCATTACACTTATGCCAGAGGTTCAACTTTTCTTCTCAAACAGGTTTAGGAGGACGTTAATCCCACGCCAATGACCATCATTTGTACAACTAGTGGTTTTTGGTAGACAAATTCTAATCACATCACATAGTTGATTAACCTAGAGCATTACACTCATGCCAGAGGTTCAACTTTCCTTCTCAAACAGGTGTAGGAGGACGATAATCCCACGCCAGTGACCATCATTCGTACAACTACTGGTTTTTGGTGGATAAATTCTAATCACATCGCACGGTTTATTAACTTAGGGAGCATTACACTCATGCCAGAGGTTCAACTTTCCTTCTCAAACAGGTTTAGGAGAACGTTAATCCTACGCCAGTGACCATCATTCGTACAACTAGTGGTTTTTGGTGGATAAATTCTAATCACATCACACGGTTGATTAACTTAGAGAGCATTACACTCATGCCAGAAGTTCAACTTTTCTTCTCAAACAGGTTTAGGAGGACCTTAATCCCACGCCAGTGACCAGCATTCACACGAGTGATTGTTGGTGGATAATCTTATCATATACTTACTTACTGAACTTCTATAAACTTATACTCATTCGTGAATTTCAACTTCGTTTCTTATTCAGATTTAGGAGGATCTGAATCTTTCGGCAGTGACCATCATTCACTCAAACCTTGTTTGTTATTAATCTGTGGTTATGGAGTTAGTAAGCATACAGTTTCGAAGTCTTCAACTTGTAATCTTACTTCGTGAATAAATGGTTTGCTATTGTAATATGCAGTAAAATAATGTTATTTTTGAAAGTTCTTTAAAATTTAGCCTGTAAAATGCTGAAATCCGAAGTTTAGTCTACTGCTGTGTTCAAGTACATTCCTGCAGTATAGTTTAAGTCAGGGATGCAAATAACCACTCGCCCACTCGCGAGTGGTTCATCGGAGTGGGCGGGTATTTAATACTATACCGAAGGTAAGTAAATGATTTCTGTTGTGAAATGTCAGCTAGTATATTTTTTTCTTGAGCGAGTAAAATTTTGCTGCTTATTTTCATCCCTGGTTTAAGTGTTTTTGGTTAACCTTACTCTTCCGATTTACATTTGTTTTCAAGAGAGTGATGGTGTCCTCTTTACTCATTTTAATTTATTTATGTGTTCGTCATTTTCGTTAATTAATCTCTCATATAGAATAAACTAAGTTTGGAGAACATCTTAGTATTTATTGAATTTATCAAAACTCAATTTTTTCTACGCCTATTTGGATGTTGATCATCCAGATAATCACTATCATTTTGCTTCCGCTTTTATCTCTCATCCAGTCTACATAGTCTTCAGAATGTATTGGGTAAATGATTTGTCGAACACAAGGTTATTCTATGTTAATCTTAATTCCATGAATTCCAATGTCAGGCAGTGAAGAATTTTTTTAAAAAAATTGCCTTAAACGCAGCCAAGCACGTAGCTCTTCAGCTGATATATTAGTCAAGGTTATAAATTTGAATTCGATAATAGCCTAGTGCAGGGTTTCTCAACCTGGGGGTCGCGAGAGGGTTTTGTAGATGTCGCCACGATATGCAGAAGGGATAAATATAATTAGAATGTAATACCGGAAAATATTTTTAAATATTATTTTCATTTCTTTTTCTGATAGGCACATTTTTATTTTTATACATCTACTGTTAAGATTAACCAAAAATAAGTCTACAGGTACAGAGTTTAAAAATCAATTTAAGGGAAAGAGGTACGATATGAAACTAATGAGAACTCCATGTTGGAATACCAGAAAAATACAAATGCTACAAAATCTGCACATTGAAATACAATTAAAATTGTAAGCTAACGAGATACCTGAGCATGGTGTGATTACACTAGTGGGGCACCATCATGTTCAATCTTCGTGACGCACATTATTAAGTCATTTTCAATAACTTTTGTAACAACTCTCCAAGTTTTTTTTTAGAAAACAAAATTAGAAAGCACTTTATTTTTTATCATACGACCCAAAATTAAGGGAATTATGAAGTTTTAAAATTTTCAAACGACTTCCATTTTGAAACAGCATGACGGATCGGATTCGATATTTGTAATATGAATGAACTTACCAAATTGGTTTTAATCCATTCACTTTTAGAGAATTTACTGTATCCACTAAATACAAAGAAATGGATTGTACTATTAGAGAAATAGATGTATATCGTGAGATCTCCGCAATTGGTATATTATTATAAAAATCCCACATAAGCTTATTACAACCAAAAATTATAAGGGGGTCGCTGGCAAGAGGATGTGATAAAGTGTAGGTCATGATAGGAATCACGTTGAGAACCAGTGGCCTACTGCAATGTTTCTTAAATTCATATTTCCCTAAGTAGAGCAAAGTTATGTGTTATAAAATATAGCTCTTTCAATCCAGCTTTTGGACTCTATGCTATTTCACAAAAATTACATTTCAGAACATAGTTGCCAAATCCATTCTTATTCTCTCTGAGAACCCCAAAATTATGTGATTATAGCCAAATAATATCAATGTCATTGCAGAAAAATAAATCTTAATCAACTTTTGAACAATAATTCAGTAGTTTTAAATTCAATTATCTTCAGAAATGATAAATGAAAATGTAAATTGTACGTAATCATTATTCATTTAATTATGGCTTTGCACAATTTTCAAAGAAAATGTATTACCAACAAATTGAATATTCAATACGTCTATTTACTTGTAACCAGCGCTACCAGTGTGTTCAGTCATAAAAATATGTTTAATTCATAATCACTTACATTAATTTGTAGAACATTATTTTCTTACATGTTTTTGATATGAATAATTAATCCTACAGATCATTGAATATTGTAATTCTGCACTCTAGCTCAGTGTTGTCAGATTGAGCTATAAGTAGTGGAATGGGGAATTTTTTAAAGTGTCCAAAATTTCAAATTGGGCGACACGCTACTTTTCGGACTACTATTAATTATTAGCTTCAGGTTATAACTCTTCTACTTTTTATTTGTATATATAAAAATCTCGAGTTACTAGTTTTACATAATACAATAAAAGTTTTGTTTGTTGAGTATACTATTCACAATAAACAATAGTTTTAGTAAAAATAATGTGTTCGATAAATAGTTCAATTCTTGTTTTTCTCGAGAAACAAATGTAGTGGCCTTAGAATATTTTCTAGCTGCCGAGAAAGAAACTGCTGTGTTTTTCAAAATAACAAATACTTAGGTAATTAGTCTGATATGATGGACTTGCAATTGCGTTGATAAATTGAAAAGTATTTTCGATGTATATACAAGACATCTCGAATGCCGGAAAAGTTCAGCTTGTATGTAGTTGGTTATAGAAACCTTCTGCCGCTCCAACAACGTACCGTGCAGTCATTAAATATACTTCTCGGCCTATGCGATGAGATGCGGAAGAAGCAAATGTATATTTCCATATGACAGCAAAGCTGAACCAAAATGTTTTAGAAAATTTCTTTCCTCGTCTTTGTGGATTGGTAAGATTTTATGACCATAAATTACCCATTAAGCTTAAATATAGGGTATACTTATTGTTACTTGGTGTAAATGTTAATAATTTACTCTTGAAAATACCAGATAAGTGTAGAGAGGCTATATTGAACAACGTATCGAGAGACAGAACGAGGAAAATCCTATCATTGAACATGATAGTAATGGTGTTACAGCTACAATGTTCTCTGGTTTGCTAACTCTTTCCAAGGAAGATGAACATGACTCAGATGAAATACAGTTTTCGAAACTTTTATGGGGCTATATGCCTAATGCTTCTTTCGAGACGAAACGAGAAACATTACAATTCATGAGCAACACTAATTTATCAAGTCCTAGGTCTCAAACACTTTTTAGTGTTACTTGTTTCATAGAAGAAAACTATAAATTGATTTGTATGAACACAATGAAGGGTATTTTCTACGTTTAAAGATACGCATTTTATTATACAATATACTCTAATAATAAATATGATATAAATTTTACCCATCATGGATTTCTCGCGTAACTTACTTTGATAACTTCTAGATGAATTGAGAAAAAATATAGTAATACATTTTCTGCATAAACTTACAAAACAAGATGAGAGAAAAAAATCTAGACGAGATGAGTAAAGCTTTCTGAGAACCGAGATGAGACGAGAGTTCGACAAAATTTTACGAGATAAGGCGAGAAAAGCTTAAACTTATGTAGTGTTGCCACAAGATGATATAGCATGCTTGTGACGAGATACGAGACCAGACATATATCTTCCAATAGAAACATATACTTCTCAAGACATCATTTTCACGATATATTTCTAGACTAGACAGCCTTAAATCTTGTCTTGTGGACAGCACTTTAAATATGAGAAGGAAAGATTTCTATTTTTAACACGATAATTAACTTATAAGTGTTGTCGTGTTGATTCAACTCGAGGAATTCGAACTGTCAAATACTGTTTACAAGAATTTTAGGAATGATCCAAATAATGAATAAAAAGATTGCTATCTTGGTCAAGAATTTTAAGAATGATAAAAAATGCATCAAAGGATTGCGATCTTGGCCAATAATTTTAGGATCAGGGGCCACAAAATTTTTGAACGTCCCCTAAATCGAGTTTTCGTATTTTCTACGGAATAAGCACATCATACTGAGTTAACTGATAGTTTGGGTTTGGGTACACTATATGTAACTCTATATAAGGGCTACAAGAAAATTATTGATTGAAATATATGGGATCTTTCGATCCAATAAAAGTAACACAAGTTGGATTTATTTATTATCACATGGAGAACTGTGGAAACAAAATCTGATTTTCTATTAAAATATTTAGGAAGAGGGAAACTGCATTTTCCCATATCATCCTCCAAACAGATGGTACAAAAAACGAAATGTCATGCAAAATTTTAAGAAGATTCTTTGTTCTTAGATACAAATATTATCATTATTATACTATTTGTAAGAATTCGAACATTCATTCGAATACGATATCTAAATGTGAAACACACAGAAAAAGGCTAAGCAATGGGGAAATTTTTCAAAGAATTTGGAAAATTCTACTTGGTATAATTGCGTGTATATGTTTTAGCCTCCCAAAACAGTGTTTATTTCCTAATACATGCAATCATTATAATTTGTATTCAGTCTTCACATACTTTTAACAAGTCTATTTCTAAAATATTCAATGTCTGTCGCACCTGAAACATAAGTTTCCCCCTTCGTTAGCAATGTGTTGATCGCTTTTATGTGTAGTTTAGAAGTCTAATTTATTTTCGAAACATCGGACAGATAGTCATTTAGGAATCATTAAATATAAAATTTACGAAAAAGAATCAATCCCTTACATTGCAAAGCCAATTATTATTCCAAACACAAATAAGCAAGAGCTACTAAGCATGCTGGAGAATGGGCTGGAAGAAAAGCAAGTGCAGATTGATACCAACTGGGTTTGTTTACATCTACTTTTTTCTAAGGCTGGAAAGAGAATAGTTCGCTTACGGAGAATAGACAAGATAATGCAAACTATTAGTGATCAAATTATTTCAGAGCAGAGTAACACTATTTTCTGTAAAAATATGATACAAGAATATACTAAATGACAGTAATGCTGACGATGTAGCTTGTTATACATCCAAAAGTTAAGAAATTTTGAAGAATGCCTTACCTCGATATTCCTTGTGAGCCTTATGGACTTAATGCATGATTTATTTTCTCAGTACTCCGTTCCATTTTCATTCCATTCCTTTTCTTGGTAAAGGAAAGGAAAAACCTCTATATCGGTGAACAACAATTCTCTTGTGTTATTACCATAGTTTCGACATGAAATTTATTCATTTCCATTCCATTTTTAGTTGAAAATACATTAACAATGGTTATACAATTCAAATTGTTGGCAGAGGATTTGTAGTGACATTACTTTATTTTTTTTATCTATAGAAGTAGTTATTAGAGTGAATCTCTCACGAATGTTATCGATTGCACTAGTTCTATAATTCTTTGTGATTTTTACAAGGAAATTTATATAATATTCTTGAAGGGCATAGATGACCTTGAGCTTGAGATGTCCAGGGATATTAAACCTTTCGGGACCTCACCTAATAGCCAAAGTGACACATACGGAGTTGTCACTTACTTAATCCTCTGCTGTGTGAACGCTTATTAAGACATCGAGATGAATTTTTCTATGCCAAATATGGTTGGACCATAGTTTATCCTGATGGTATTTTTTTTCTTTTCTGAGTGTCGAATTTCCTTCTCAAAGGACACCGTACAAAAAGCATTGCATTTCCTCGTCTGTCCGATTTGGGTGATTTTTGAATATATTGTAGCTGAGGACCCCCGGCCAATTGTTTATATGGGATCAACTCCCTATGATCAACCCTGTGATCTCCAGAAGTCATCAAACAGATTTCCAGAAATCACCACTGTACATTGCATTTCTTTGTCTGGTCAATTTGGAAGATTTTTGGATACGTTGTAGCTGAGGACCTCATGGGAAATTGTTTATACGGGGTCAACTCCCTATGACAAATCCTGTGCCTTCCAGAGGTCACCAAAGGTCACACAAGGAGTGTTGGTAGAACGGGTTCAAACTTGGCATACAAAAAATAGTTGTATGTTATACTAGACTACGGCAAATGAGGATAGTCCACGTAACGGTGTGACTTCTGGTGACCTCTGGAGATCACAGGGTTGGTCATAGAGAGTTGGCCCAATATAAAGAATTGACCGGGGGGTCCTCAGCTACAACATATCCAAAACTCACCCAAATCGGACAGACGAGGAAATGCAATGCTTTTTGTACGGTGCCCTTTGAGCTCAATGTCAAAAATCGTGAATTTTCTAATTTTCTTGTTTAGTAGTTTCAGTATAGCTTCCATAATTTTAAAAAGATCTACGTATATATCTCATATGGATACCTAACTTTTTAGACAAATTTGACCAACTCACAGTCAGTGTTGCCAACTAGGAAAATTAAAATTTTCCTATTTTTCGGTCAAAAATTGAAATTTATGTTTATAAATCCGTACCTATACGTACGTATGCAAATCAGTTTATGCCGGTAGAACATCAGTCTTTACTAAACAAATAGGTAGTGGCGGCTGGTACTATATGTTGCATGGTTGTGCAACCGAATATTTCTTTAATACTAAAGATATTTTTAAGTATTAAAGTAGTGTATCAGTAAAAAATAAACCTTTGCTCTTGAGCGCAAAACACTATTGATGCATTTCTAAAAAAAAATTAATTTTAAAAAACTGAAAGAAAGAGAGTGATATACAAATCCAGTGGCAGCAAGCGTTGCCACTGGAAGCAGTAACATTGAGCATATGGCAGCGAGCTCCTATCTCTTAACATAAGGAAGTGGATTTATTCTTGCATCGCTGCTATCCTCCCGTATCACGCGTTTCCAGTTGCTATTTCGTTGCAACTGGTAGGCTACATAGTCAGCTTCTGTAGTAGTTACGAATTCCTCCGTTTGGCAGCGCTTGACTCAATTGATAGGTTGAGTGAGATTAGACGCTTGGAAGAAAGAAGTTAGTCACCAAACAGAAACTCGCAAAGAGCAAATACGCGTCTGGTGGTAGCAGGGGCGGATCCAAGCTGAATATTTGGGGGAGGGCAGTCGTTCAAAGTCAATAGATTTTATTTTACATTTATAATACAAAGGTAAAAATTCTTGGGATAAATTTTATTTTTAAAATAAAAAAGTATCCTATTCTGGGGGGGAAAGGGGGCGATCGAGACTCGAAGAAGAGAATGTCTTACCACTGGTCTAATTCCTAGCTGTTTGTCGCTCGTGCACATGATCCCGTGTTCAATTTCCGGCGGAGAGCATAAAAAATTAATCTCAAATTATTCACTTTCAATACTCATCTGTCTTCTTTAGCATAAATTGCTGGAATGTTAAACTATTCTTTTTTCAGTTTTGAAGGAAAAAATCTTATATTTCATGCTTCTTTATAATAGAACAGCAGACAAAAATATGTAGTTACTGAAAATGAACTCTTTGTCCCTTATATTCATACAAAGAAATGCTAACAAAATGCATATTGTCGGAGTGTGCCGGTGCTGTGTCATCAGTTATAGCTCAGAATACGTAATAAATAAATGCAACCAAATGGGGATGGAACTGATGCACAACACGGTACTTAACTGTAAAATTGTGGTTGAATTTAAATAAAATTCAAATATTTCTAATTTGAAAATGACTAGTAAGGAAAGGGTGAGAGAAAGAGAAAGGTTATAATTAAGGAATAGGAATGAGCACTAGCCTGATATATCCAATGAAGCTGGCGTCGTCCTAGTCATCTGGAACGATGAATGTTCTGGAGAAGTCTGGATTAGCTGGAGACAGTCAACATCTGGATCTTAATCCTGTTGAACTGCAAGGGGCGTCGATAATGCTTCTTTACGACAATGTCCTTCTACATCTTCATTCTACTAGACTGCTGGAACTTGTTGAGTCTGCGGTGATAAACCAACAGAATGGTACTCTTTGACTTGTGGAGTCGGTGGTCCTCCAACGGTGGGATCCGCTTCTCTCTGATGATCCTGCACCTGTCCCAATCGTGTGTTGAATACCCCTTGTTGTTCTGTTCCTCGTGGTTTTGATCAATTCAAGAATGATGACCTAATCGGGAAGTATCAGGCTGTGCTTGAAGGTATGCGGAAAGGAAAGAAGGAAGATAGTCGAGTTTATTTAACAAATATGCATTTACAACAGGTGTCTGAGAATGTACACTTCTAGTCAAAGTTTTCTTCAATAAGTTTTCAAAAGTTCATGCTTCTTTATATCCAATACATAGTTACTTCATTTCCAATAGACAGATACTTCACAGGAGGAGAGAGGTGTTTCTGTACCTTAAAGAAAATAAAGCGGAAAATATTTCCAGTAGCGATGCTTTCTATTCAGAAAAACTTGGCGAGCAACATTTAAGATTTCAATGAAGTCATAGAAGAATTTGAAGCTCGAAAAGAACGAAGAAAGACTTTCCATTCTAAAATAATGCATAGTTTACTTAATTAAATAATTTTGTTTAACTGTGTGCATGAATATATGCAATTTTCTTGCTTTTTTTCTTCTTTTTGAGTTAACGATATCATTAATGGCTTACAGCACATGCTATACATTCGATTTATCTCTTGTTCAATAACATGAACGTAGAAGTTTTTGTATATAAATAGTGTATAAACGTACTTTGATAGTGGTTGTTTGAAAAAAAAGGAAATAACTTGTATATTAAATCAATATTAGAGAATACACTTTAATCAATAAATATACAAATGTAGCTTATAAGGACTTTCCTCTTCATATTTCCTGAATATTTTTTGGATAAGACTCAAGAATGCTGGGGGGAGGGGAACACTTGCGCGTACCTTTGATATTGCAACATTGCAACCGGTACTTCTACAGACCACGAACCGCTACTGCAAATAGGTACGGATTGTTACAAGTACAGATTGTTACAATCGAATAATTAGGTTACGCACGAAAAATCCGAATTTAGGTTCTAAACCTTGAGTTTTTCTTAGTTTTCTGTTTACCATAATCATTTTTTTAAAAATTAAAAGCTTTGTTTCTTAGATCTCGACATGATACTTGCAGAATATACCTATATTAGTGGTGTACCAGAGCTCATTTCAAGATAGTTTTCGTCTGTCTGGTAGCAGTGTTTCCAGCCACAGAAAATTTTAATTTCCGATTTTAGGTGAAAAATTCGGAAAATATCCCACTTTCTGTTTATAATTTCCCTCTTGTTGGCTTCATTGGAACATACTTACCAGTATCTGGAAGCCTCATTATTGGCCAACACTGCGCATCAAAGAAAGTTTCAGTAGGATAATTAGGGAAGCTGCAACACCTGCATAACTGTTGATTTTTGCTTCTGAGGCGAAAAAGTGTCAAAATTTCGTGAGTACGATTACAGAGAATTTAATGTCTGTCTTTGTATGGCAGCCAACGACGTCACGTTTTCACGTTGTCGATACACCAAAGAATTTTTTAGGTGGCTTGGAAATTTGAAGCAACAGTGGTGCCAGTTCCAAAAAATCTTAAAATTCGATTAGGGAATTTTTTTGAATTTTCACCCTTTCATTTCCCTCAATAATTTCCCTCCCATTTTCAACACTGCCATTAAACTTACGCCATAAAATTGCCACATTCTTCTTCTAAAAGCAAGGTGTTAATCATATCAATCGGGTAAATAGTCTCTGGGTTATGATTCATTAAATGAAAGTCTATGAAAACGGCAATAATGACTTGGTCCCGAAAGCGTTAAAGAATCGAGTATTAAGGCAAAAATAGTTGATTACTGCCTACTTCATGATGCATTCAAATTTTAAAGGCCTCATTCAACATCTGTTGGCCATTGTCACACAAGGGTTTCCTTAATTTTTACTTTACACAGTTACTGAAACTCTGCACAAGCAAATAGAAAGTGAGTCGGAATCAGTAACAAAAGTCAGTTTTATAGCATGTGATAATTGCACATTTCAAAGTGATTTTAATTTTCCATAAATTGGTGCAGTCTTTGGAAGGTCGTGTCTTCTCTTTAGGCAACAACATGAAGATCTCTGGAGTTATAAGATGATAATTATGATCTTGATGGGGACTCGACTTCCATAGAACCTAGAGAAGTTATTCTAAGAAAATAGTAACCAGAGACGTTATTTGGAGGAGGCAATTGCACCCCCTGAGTTTCAATCTTATAATATAAATATCAATATTATACTACTATAGATATACTATAGATATCAATATTATAGTAAATTCTAATGAAAAAGTGTGAAACTCTGGTGAAAGGGATGTTCAACGTCCATAATATTTTGAGGGTTACCGGACATCTCAGTTTATTTTACCTGCATAAACACCTGGATCAGGGCTACCAACTGCTGTCAGTGCCGAGAAAAGTTTCGTGTAAGTTCTGTTGCATCTGTTTAGGCGTTTTATAAACTGCAAATCATCTGGACTCCAAGTAATGGAATTAGAGCACTTAGTTGGGGCAGATACTTTTGCTGGTGGTTGTACATAATATTTATGGAGAAAAAGAAAAGGAAGAATTTTAAAAAAACAGTTTTTTTTTAGTTTTCCAGACGGAAACCAAAATTTTCCAGTTTTTCAGGCATCAAAATCAGTAGTTATAACACATTTTTTTCGGCTTTGTACATTATAGCTGGCCCCCCTTCACAAATGATGGGCCCCACCTTGGTAAACCTGCTGGCTACACCCCTAGTAGTAAGTAACCCTCGGACGTCATGGACTGCGTGGTTAATTCATGGATTATTTTTCAAAAGTTTTATAAACTAAAAAATCTACGAATTACCCCACTCGGTCTTAAAACTTAAGACCTAGTCCCAAAAATGAAATTGCAGTCAGCGCTTTGACACTTATTAAATGATATTCGAATATTTTTCACTATCAATTAGGAAGAAACCAGTTATTTTACTAAAATTTTCTTCAATTTTCATAATTCTAGTTCCTTAACTTTCCTCATAATATCCGATCAGGTTATCTTTACTAACTATTAAAATGGTTATTCTACCGCAACAGAAAGGCTTCATTGCTAACCTAAAGCCAAAGACAAAGCAGCAAAAGCTTTGCCGTTTGAACTCCTCTCTACTCATTAAAGAAATCGTTAAATGGACAAATAAAGATTCCCTAATGAACATAGTACGATTCCCTAATGAGCATACACGTACATGCATTAAGGTCGACAATGTTGTGTTGATGTGTCTACACTATGTCAATATTGTTAGTTTATTCTTTATATACTTAATATAAATTATTGTAAATCATTGTTAATAGAATTAAGAGTTTCAATCACTTCACCTGAAAATGTCGACCCCTTTGTTCCCGTGCCAGGTCTGCCGGACCGCTATCGCTGCCACTGTTAGACTGTTAGATTGTTCTATTAGATTTATGTTATGACAAGTAAACTACATTTTTTTTTTACTATGCTGTTTGCCACCTTACTTCCGTAAAAAGTTTTCTAGAATCCGTCTCCTCATTTCTTATGTTAACCGAAGTAAAGCTGAAGTGGTTGAAAATTTCTTATAAAAGTGTCCCCTCACAATATTTGCGAGTGCTGAGCAGGTTCAAAAATTGATGCATGAATAATACAAGGCTTTACTTTTTTAATTAATAATATAAAGCTTATTAATACTTTAGTTCTGCCAAGTAATTATACTTTGCCCTAGAATTAGTAGTAGTTGAAGCAGTTGCCAAATGTCTAAAAATGCCTACACTGAAGAATATTTAAGTTTCTTCATTTCATATGCAGATCCTTGTTGGTTGTCATCAATACTTTCGTGACTTATATCTATTTTATACAAACTTAAGGGTTTGGCTTCTTGCTACAAAGTACCTTGTGTCGCAGGAATTAGGAATTAATATGCTCAAATGAATATCTGGATAAAATAGACAATTGCTGGTGGCATGGTCCAGTAATGCAACTCCCCTGTAGGCAATATAGTACGATGGGGAATGGTCTATATACTAAGCTTTGATCTTAGATGATGGACCGGATTCAATCCCAAGTCGTGGTTCTGAGTTCATGGTAATAGTGGGTCCTGTCCCTCACAATCCCTCTGTGTTGCATAAAGATACTTACACAGAAACTCGAGTGGAATTAAATGAGCATTCCAGATTTGTATCAAACGTTTATGCTCTTTAGGCTAAAGGAGGTGGGGATTAAGAGAAGTGAATGAAGGTATAATTGATGGTATTCCAATGCTAGGAAAACGGGAAAGCCCGGAGATCTCGTGTCGTCGAGATCGAAACAGGGACCTCTTTCACTAGAGCTGAACCCTCTACCACTGTACCACCATGCGTCCCTCCCCACATACATAAGAATTAAGAAGAAAAGGTAAAATACTCATTATTTCTCAGTTTCTATATACAGGGAATCCCTGATCCTAATTTCTAAGCTATCTCTTGACTTGAGTTTACTAACTTCTACATTCACACGGAATCAAATTACTTAGAAACAAACTGACCGCATTAGCCATTCTGTACTTTCCTGGTGGCCCATCTGACTCTATTCGGCATATGTTATAAAATTTTCCCTCAAGCAGAACACTCATATACAGTACAAACATACACGTACATTCATTAAGGTCGACAATGTTGTGTTGATGTGTCTACCCAATGTCAATATTGTTAGTTTATTCTCTATATGCTTAATATAAATTATTGTAAATCATTGTTAATAGAATTAAGAGTTTCTATTCTTGAGCAAATTGTTATCGTTGTAAGAGCTGGAAAATTTAGTGCAGCGCCTTAGATCAGAAAGTAAAACGTGTGTGATACTCGCTCATTAAAAGCGACTAAATGCTCTTTAAACGAAAAAAAAAAAGACCTCGTGTGGAAAGTGAAAAAATGGGAAAAGACCCTTTCTTCATAAATATGAGCAGAAATTTCCCTTTATAGACAATCCTTTTATTACAATCAGTTACGAGCGGGGGTGTCAAGAGTATCAGAGTCGAGATACCATTGGTAATATGGTGTCTACTATTATGGAAACGTAAAGGACTTGATCGAATTTTTTTATAATTTCGAGAATTGGACTCCAATATTATTTTAGTGTATGAAAACTCAGTCACTTTGGAAAAACCGAGTTATCATAAATAAGTTATTATTGAAATAGTATCACACTTGGAGGAGAACACCAGGAACCAAAAAACAATTATATAACAGAAACATTTTTGTTTTGTGAAGAATGTGAGAGCAAGTGTTTTTCTGCAAACGTTACTAAAATTATTATTTTATAGTTTAGAATGCACTGGTTTTGAAGGACATGAGAAAGGAAAATAACAAGTGAGGTGCACATAAAAACTACTGGTTTCTAAACCAGGGTAATCAGTCATTCATTGGCTCATTTAGTCGGTTGAATTTTCGACTCAATTTCTCTTGCACGTATTGTTAAGTCGGAGACTATCGGGCAAGTAGTGCAATTGCAATTGACCACCGTAGTATTGCGAATATATTGTTGCCATTGCTGACTGTTATTGATGGACCAGAAAATGTAAGTTGTATATTGCATGTTTTTTTCTACTCTTATGCATAATTATGGCAGGGCAGTACATGTTAATTACATCCTTATAACCGTAGGTTTTGATAAACTCGGAACAATTAATTTTGTAATTTGCTTGCAAGAGAAACTATTCTCGTAAAGCATTTCAAAGCTTGTTTACAAGCACATAGCTTATAAATCACAATGTATAACTGTAATTTGCCAAGGTATTGTGTCTCAATGTAACGATTATTATTTATCAATCTTACGTAGTGTATTTGATCACTTTGACACACAAGTGTCATATTTTCGCTGTGGATGACCCATTTATTTATTGATAATTGAACTTACTTTAAAATAGCCCTGTAAGGTGCTAATCCACATTGTCTTATCAATGTTAAATACAATAAAATAACATAGCCTAGGTTAATTGCCGTGTAATCATTGTGTTTAATCAAGATAACTCTTTTAGCCCCTGTTTTCCTACATTAAATTAAATAACAACTAGTAAAATTACAAATATTTATTACTATATTACCAAGGTAATAACTAAATATACTGCTAACTACCACTATACTATCATTTTATTATCTGATTACCGTAATATGGCTCCCCGGGCAGATGCTGTCATTGTCATGCTTCCTTCACACATGCATCACTTCTCCCAAAAGACTTTTGCAAACTTTGAGGCGTTAATCAAGGAAGCATTTACTAGGCAGAAAGCGGCTCTCTTACTACATCAGCGCATCGCAGAACAACAGCGAGTCGTTGCATGCGCCCCTCAGCCTCCCGCATTGGCGTCGCAAGCCGCTGCCATTCCCACCACGAATTCTGCGGTCCCGATGGTTCAAGTAGATCCATATGCAGAAATTATTCAAAAGCTGGACAATTTACAGCTCCAGTTTAACTCAAACAAAGCTGACGTTCACTTTGCAGAGACTTCGTCTCGACCCCTCATTCCCCGCGCGATTCTCCAGCTCCGTCTTATCAACAGGCTTACCACAAGGGAGAGGAATCATGCAACACATGTTCACAATGCAGTCACCGGCACGACAAGCCCCCTGCGCCCAACACTGACAAAACCAAAAAACAAAGAATTGAACTCAACTTCGGCTCAGCGGTCTAAATCGAAGCCTCAGAAGAAGAAGAATAAAATAATACGACATCTCCTAAGGATTACGGCAATTACCAGGCATATTATGTTCACCTTCCTCCGGCATATCCTCCGTATGCCCCTCCTTATCCGTTCTTCGGACATTCACCACCCAACCCTTATGCTTTTCCACCCTACCCCCACCCCCGGTGGCCCAAGCACGTCAACCGTCCGAACCTGTTTCCCCTCCAAAAAACTGAATTTGCCTCAGGAGCCCTCAGCTCCTGAGCCACCTCCTCCACTTTCAACCCAATCGCCTAATCCCAACCATGCTAACTTTTCCACGACTACCCTCACCCTACCACTGCATTCCTAAGGTCAATTGTTTTACGTTCAAGGTTCGATAGGGAACGTGAAACGACGTTTTCTACAGGGCCGGTTCCAGACATTTCTTAAGTGTAAGCAAATAATATTTGGGCACCCCGTAAATCAAAACAAAAGAGTAGAAACTTGTAATAGGCAAAAATTCTTCAAATAATTGTTACGGTCGCAAATTTCTTCAATATGTGTAGTCTCTGAGAATATTAACGAAAAATGGCGAAATTATAACTAATTGACTGTGGATGAACACTGATATAATTAATATATGGGAGACCGGGGTATTCACGAACACTTAAGTTTCGATTATAAATAACTTTGTTGTTTTTAGAGATAAAATTAAGATTTCTTGTATGCAAAAAGTTTGGAGTTTTTCCTGTTTACTAAAGTGCAGAAGAAAGTCAAGAGTAACATTTTTCAACAAATCAGTGAGATGTTTTAAAAATATACCTATGTTCGGGATTGCCCCAGTGGTCGGAGTAATCCCGAAGACACTGTTTACTTTAAACTGTATTTTACGAAAGAAGCGAGATGCACCAAATACAAAAAATTATACCGTAATTTAGTTTTTAAATCTTTAATAAGAATTACAATTACAAACATAACTCGAGTTAAAACTATTGCAAATGAAAGCTAATAGATAATAGACTAAACAAAATGTACTCTTGTGAAACAAATTCAGAAATAACGGTGCATTAAGTAAAATACTCATTAAAATGAAAACATTATTTGAAATTGTAGAAATAAAAGATATACGCATTAATGTTTTGCTTCCAAGGACAGTATTCTTTATTAGTTCGTTGTTCAAATTCGGTCAATAGGCTGAACAAAATTGGCTAACTGTTTGCTAATGGACGCTACTAGGCTAAATAAATTTGTAAAATACTCTGTGAATCACACATAGAAAAAAAGTAGCCTATGATGAAGGATCAAATATCTAAAATAGGGTTACAAACTATAGAATAATGAAGTAGGCTACTAATGACCTAAAATAATAAATGTAGCAAACTATTCTAAATAAAAAAGCTAATAACGTTTATCACTAAGACATAATGGGCCGTATACAGAGTCATTTTGACGTATGATTAGTGCCATACTAAAGAGTTCGACTAACATAAGGTTCCTGTAGTAGTCAGATTTTTAGTATGACGGTAATCATTGTTCAAAACGACTCTGCATAAGGCGGAATCTATTTCCCAAACCAATTTCGTTAACTTATTACTTACTTTTCAATTAAAAAAAACTATTTTTTATAATTTATTTCATATCATGTGGCAATCCCGAAAACTCCGGGCTAATGGCGAACATTCTGTCTGGCATTTCCCCATGACATGCCGTTCTATTGTTAAAATTGAAACTAACTGTTGACTGGATACAGACTAGTAAGATTACAAAGAACTAATGCTCAAATATAGGGGAATATATAGTCTTATCTGTAACAATATAGATAAAATAAGAGCCAACTTATCTTGCCCAGATTGTTGAATCATCGTTATAAGTGAATTGACAAAAACAACAAAACGTCTTCTTCCTGAGTCTACTCAACTGACTGTCACGAAAGTTATGCTATACTTTTCCAGGTCTTTCCGCTAGTATGCAGCAAAAGAATCTGTTTTCTAACAAGCTTCCTTGGACGTAAACTTGGGTGTTCGGCATTAGTTCAGTGTTCGCGAATATCCCGGTTTCATCTATATATTTTTTTATTAAATAAACACAAGACACAACTAAGATATGTATATACTTATGATGTATTTTGACAAGTACAATTTAAACATAAAAGTCAAAACAGAATAAAATTCATGAGCTTCAAGCCTAACATTAATACAGTTTGAATTTGACAAAGACGTATGCTCTTATGCTTCATTAAAAGCATATTTAAATAGTACTTTTTTTTAGTAATACGATTATAATAATTATCAAGATTTCTTGTATTCTTTATTACTGAAAAGTCCATGTTATAAAGACACTTCTGGCTTTCAATTTGGTAAAATCTCTTATTATTTCATCCGTATCCATTTCAATGAGTATTATATTTTCGATGGATTGGCCATCAAAGCTAGTCCATTTAATCGTTCTTGAGATAGGCCTATAGTGATCTCAAATAATTCTTCATTCATTTTAGCTCAACTTGTTTATACACAACAAATTACAAAAGTGTATGCCTTAATCAATATTTAATTTGCTTTCGATCCAGTGGCGGAGTTTCAAAATCAGGTCCCCTGCAAAAATTCTTTTCAGGCCACCCTAAGGCCTAAAAACATGTCAGTCCTTTCATGTCTCTTTCCAGCATAGACGTTCGAAATCAAGTAATGAGTAACACAATGTAAACACAAGCAGTGGTGCACCCAATATTTCTCCTTTGGGTCCGATTTTTCGGAGTAGCCTACAAAATGCAAATGATTTTGTGTATTTGTCCCCTGAAATTGTACTAATTTTCTTAAAAATTAAAAGTTTTGGGGGATCCAGAAACTTGGACCAACTCCGTCGGTGCATCCCTAAACACAAGTAACTAAGAATCAAAACTCTACTTTGCATTAAGACTATTACCAAATGTTTATAAATATTGCTCCATCTAAATATAATATGAGAGAATGGATTGACAACGATTGTTACACTGTTTTAATACAACGAGCATATGTATACGCTGCTGTGATTGACAGTGTGATTCCTCATTTAAAAAGATGTGTTACTTATAATCCTAATGACTTTCGAATACAGTTACCCTTTCGAGTTGTACGAATATATTGCGTGAAAATTAATTGTATTCAAATAAATTTTGAAATACATTAAATTTTACTCAGTCCCGTAACCGAAGAGGCCGTATCCATTCCATTTTAATTTAACATCTAAATTACTGCAATCAAGTAAAACAAACTTAGTTTCAAAAGTTGGTCGACATGAAAATGCTTTGCTAACAGTACAAAACTGGTATTTACAAATTCCCCACCTCAACATTTGTATGATTATCACTTTCCAAACTTTGTCCAAAAGTCGAAACAAACTTTTTAGAGCCTTCGTTTGCCTCTCATCTTTCAAGTTTCGTTATTTTCTTTTCCGTTCGGTTTTCTTATCGTTGGCCATTATTATTACATAAAAAACTATGTACTATTGAAAAGTGAAATCACACATCATTATAAATATAATAATAATAATAATAATAATAATAATAATAATAATAATAATAATAATAATAATAATAATAAACGACTCAAGGTAGAAACGAAAATGTTGAATGAATGACAAATGGACTAATAGACATTAACAAAGTGAGCATTAAGCAGTGGACAGCAATTATGAGCCGCTGATATTAGGAATTTAAGTTAAAATTTCCCTCAGAAATATCAAACATCCCATTTGTATAGACCATCTTTTCTTAGTATTCACCCCCCTCTTTGACCAATGGACAAAAAAGCCTAGTCATTTGAACTTCGATTATACATTTCATTTACGCTAACTTTTCTCAACTCTTAACAATGGTCGTTGAACCGAAGCACTAAGCGGGGACATTGTTTATGACAAGGAAGCACCCCTGAGAAAGTTTTTTCTACTGTGATAATACCACCCAATCCATAAGCAAAACTTGCAGTTGATTTCCTTTTGCTGCAATCCATTCCAATTTCAAAGACATATTTGACAATATTCTCTAGCAAGTTCGCGGAAGGGTTGTTAGGAGAGGAATGAAGAGTCTGTTATTTGTATTTTGTGCATATGCTGGGATTGTAGAAAGAATACTGCTGTCTTGAGTCGTACTGCCATAATGTTTAACATAACATCTATTGAAAAACTAAATTTTCCTACATTTTATCTCATATTTGTAAAACCTTTTTCCTTCTTTAAAAAGCGTCATCACTTGTAAGTGTGGCGTGGGCGCCAAATGATATACGACTCAATTTCATTGTAAAGGGGTGTTTTACAGCCAACCAAGCAAAGATTCGACTTTATTGTCCTTTTGATGTATTGTATCTCTATCTTAGTCTGTAAAATATTTATTTGAAACTATTTGGAAAATTTTCATCATTACATTTTTTCTAATAAATATTCACATTTAAATATTCACAAAATTGATTTTTCAGTTTGACGCCTCCTGCAAACGCGTAGTTCGCAGGATTCAAGATCCGGCCCTGGTTTTCTAATAGATATAGGAGCAGAATCTACGCTTTTGCCGTGGGCAGCCTTACCACGAAATGTGACTGCACTTCCGCTAGAAACTAAGTTGTATGGTGTGAGTGGCAAATCAATGTCCCTTAAGTATGCAGCATACATCATAATTAATTTGGCGGGAAAATCGTTTATGGTTTTGTTTCCTCTGATTCCGATTCCAAAATTTCCAATTATTTTGGCTAATATTTTTTTGAAAACTTGTGAAGCTATAATTGAGTATCAAAATAATACACGTCATTTTGACTGCCGTCAAGAATCAGAACAGAAAACACCCGCAGGCTCTACCCAAATAACTCCTGTAGTTTCTTTTCAGGTTCACACTAATCAGTACTACACGTTGGTTTGTAAACAAACCACAACCGTTCCCCCGCGTTCTGTTGTTTCCATTCCACTCAACATACTTGTAGTGTTGTTCATATACATACTAAAAACGTTGCTTTATTGCTCATACTGTAGCGAGCAAAGACAATATAGCGGTTCCCGTTGTAAATCTGGCATCCACGCCCAAACGCTTTCACAAGGAAACGCCTTTGGCTATTGCGTCTCTACTACCAGCCATTCCCAAGTCACGGTGCAGGTAAACACGGTGCGTAAGTTGTTTAAACCAACAGATGGGCATGTGAAGGAGAAAACAAAAGAACGGCTAGATAAAATTGGTCACCTTATTGATCCTAAACAATTTAACATTAACAGAGATCTAAGTAGCAAACAACAACAAAAATTAAGCGATGTGCTCACAAAATATGCTAGCGTTATTAGGTGCTCTGATACGGATTTTTCACACATAAACGCTTATGAAACAACTTTAGATTTACAATCCAGAAAATCCTTTCGATCCCCGATGTTTACTGTGCCGCACAGGTTGCGCCCCAAGAGGAAACAACATATTCTTAAATTATTAGAGATGGGTATCATAGCATTAAGTAATTCTGCAACTAGAAATAATATTCTCGTGGTTCCCAAGCCTACTTATGAGGATCTTCGTATTTGCTTGGACCTGAGGAAGCTTAACATTGCCTACCACCCAATTCGCGACTCCTCGACCAATATGGCGTCGACGTCATTGAGAACCTTGCAGACGCTACTTACTACTACTAATTTGACTTAACCTAGTCGTTTTTTCAAGTCCCCTTGGATCCGAATGACCGTCCCTTCACAGCATTTTTAGTTCCTTCCCTCAATCTCAAGCATTCGATGTACCGACTCACGGCCATGCCTATGGGACACGTCAACAGCACGTTTATGCTCCAGCGCATTTTGCGCGATATTTTCGATAGATCCCGAAAATCCATAGATCCCAACTATCTTACAATGTATGTGGACGATCTCTATCTAGCTGCGGGGACGTTTGAGGAACTTCTAGTGAGTTTAGGAAAAGTTTTAGCCACTGCACAGCAATATTCTGTTTTGCTTAATCTTAAAAGTCAATCTTTGGTGTTACGACGCTACTGTGTCTTGGTTCATAGTCCGAGCAGGTCATACTCAACCTGACCCAGCTAAAGTTGAACCCATTTTAAATACCTTAAGCTACAAACCGTCAAGCAATTACGATCGTGGTTGGCCTCGGTGAATTTCTTTCATACCTTCTTTGCTAAGATTTCTCTTAACCTAGCATCGCTTTATTAGGCTCTGAAGGGATCCCCCCAAAATTAGTATGAACCGATAAATGCGAGTGCGCATTCCAACAAATGCACCATGCTCTCGCTAATCCACCCCTTTTTCAGATATATTCCACCCAAAGTACGTCCCATGCGTTAGTGGTGGACTTGAACCTGATAAGGGTCGGGGAATTTTTGCTCCAAAACGGTTCCTCTGGTGCCGACTGGCACTCTGCAATTTGCATCATCTCGTCATCCTCCACGGAAGATACCCCCACCCATATACGAACTCAAACTGTATGCGGTTTACTTTGGTCTTTAAAAAATCTATAAATATTTAATGGGCCAAGAATTTACGATTTACACCGACTCACTGGCGGTCACGGCTATGAAAACCTCAAATCACCTCAGTTCCAAATTGCAGAGATGGTAAAACTTTTTCACTACATTTTCTTTTACCATCAAACACTTCAGCGGAAGTAAAAACTAATTGGCTAGTATATTGAGCAGAAACCCACTTCCGGTTTTTCAGGAAACTATTGTGGAAACTAAAAATTCCTCATAAGTACCAAATGTTGGCCCTAGACAAAATACTCAGTGTGACAAGCAAGATCTTCTCCTCTCCAGAAAGAAAAACATGTTGAAATGAGGAGAATTGAAAGTCTCTCAATGGTGGCATTCATTTACAAACTTATTTCCAGCAGTTGTTCTAGATTTGATATTTTCATCTACTTTCAAGCATTTTCTGATTCATGTGTGGTCGGTATTTTTAATTCTTTAAACATACAATATATAACGAAACAATACATTACATACACAGTAATATAGAGAATAATATATGGTGTTCATTGGACAACACGATCCGAACCATGGAGATTCATTTCAGAATGGAGGAATGTTTCGTAAGTCACCTACTTTACAATTTTAGTTACATAAAGATCTCAGTGTTACCAACTGCTGTCAGGGCCGAGAAAAGTTATGTGTAAGTTGTGTTTCATCTTTCCAGGCTCCGTGGCTAAGCGGTTAGCGTACGCGCCTTTGGCGTGGGAGACCCGGGTTCGATTCCCGGCGGGAGCTCATGTGGTTCGGATTCCACGTTAATCAGTAGGTCCACGTCTCATATAGCCTCGCTGCTGAAAGGGACGCTAAACTAAAATCAACTCAACTCAACTCATCTGTCCAGGCGTTCTCGTAACTGCAAATTATCTGGAGCCCAAGTAGTGGAATTTTAGCACTTACGGGAAGATACTTTTGCTGGTGTCTGTACATGATGCACACAAAAACGTAAATTAAGTATAATGCGTGAAATCTGCTTAAAAATCCCTATTGGTAAAGTTACAACTATGGAGCTGCCCCGACTACAGGTAACAAAATATCATGTATCTTGAAAATACTATAGGTTAGAGGAAATTTGTGTACCAAATTGCATTGCAATATTTTCCTTTGCGAATCAGACAGTCGGGACAGGCAGAATCACTATGTTATGAAAGTATGGCCGAAACGAACTGCACTAACTCCAGGGGAAAAGATGTTTTGTATCTTTCTTTAGTTGATCTGCAAAACTCTTTCTACCCCCACTACACATAAAACTCGGTCTGATTAAAAACTTCTTCAAAAACATGGGTAGAACTGGCAGGGGTTTCTAATATCTGAGAACTAAATTTCCCAAAATGAGTGATCTAAAATCAAAAAGGGTATTTTTGTATACCCTCAGATCAGGAACCTGTTCTGTGATGTGCAGTTCATTAACGAACTTAATGCACTCGAGAAAAACGCATAGAGATATCAGAACAATATGCAGAGATTTTTGGGGGAATGATAGATTCGAAATTTCCGTAACGTTGTGTCCGACCTCCCAACTGCCTATCAGGCATTGGGGTGCAACATGAGCCTTAAAATTCACTTCTTGGACTCCCACATACACTTCTTCCCTCCCAAACCTTGGAGCAGCGAGTGACGGGCACGGTGAAAGGCTTCATCAGGCTATTGCGTAAATGGAGAAACGTTACAAGGCAAAATGGACCCCTCCATGTTCTGATTATACCTGGACTTTCCAGCGCCAAATACAGACGAAAATCATACATTCAAACATTTTAGAGGTAATTTTTCAACATGTTTTCATTGCGAAAGCACCTTCTTGCATGCATAAGTTACATGAACTGCAGTACACATTTTTTCCCCTGTCTCATCAAAACTGTGGGTGACAGGAGAAAACTAAAACGAGATCTGAAGTTACCGCTGTCAATACTATTAGATTCAACTATTGGAGTTCTTAAGACAGAGAGACACTTTTTTGTTGTTGTTGGCCAGTGTTTTCTTTCTTCATAGTTTTGGGAAGTCATTATTTGTATTATTATAAAACAAATGTCCCAAAATTTTAATGTGGATTTTTGTGGATTCTTAAGTAGAGACATACCAATTATAATAATATGCATGTATTCAGATTTCAGAATGTATTCACTGTACTGATTTGTAATACTGATGTGTGCCACTATACATCTACATCGCCTGATGTATAAAGGTAACCAAGTATGTTCTGTCAATTTTTGTGAAGGCCTATTCCATTGGCCCTCACATCGTGAGTTGAATGCAAATGGAGATAAGGTGAAAGTCAGTTGTTGATGTGGGTATATCAACATACTACCTGGTTGTGGCAGTTCAGTTACACCGTGAATTTGCGAAAGGGCAGAGTGAATATGGGACCTCTACAGAGCGTCATAAGAGCGTGTATGTTGTACGACATCAAACTGTGGCCAATGCCATTGAAGCGGGGCGAAAGCTATGTCGGGCCTTTGGTAAGGATGTCGTGACTACGCGGACAGTGCAGCAGTGGTTTATCAAGTTTAAAGACGGTGACAAACCACCCGAAGACGCGCCACGTGCCGGAAGACCAACAGATGTACAAATTGAAGATCTTCAGGCAACAATTGAAGCGAATAATGGCCAGAAATGTGAGAAACTGAGACAACAATTAAGTGTGATTGGAGAAACTGTTCGGTAGCACTCCCATCAACTTGGAAAGCACTACAAGTTGAGTCGATGGATACCACATGATTTGACTCCGGACCAGAAGGCAACGCGAGCAGACACCTTTGTTTCTTTGTTGTCTCGTCTAAGGAAGGAGCCATACCTTTACAGGGTGTTGACATTGATGAGAAGTGGGTCCTGTAAGAAGCTCCACAGCGCCGTCATCACTTGTTAGCATTCCATGAACCGGTTCCAAAACAACTCAAATCAGCACTGCCCCAGAAGAAGGTCCTCCTGTGTGTTTGGTGGACTCCCCGCGGCATCGTGCGTCAGGAACTGCCACAAGCTGGTCAGATCATGAATGCAAATCTATGCTTAACAGTTGAGCTCTGTTCAAGGAAAACTCAAAACTCTGGAGCCAGCACTTCTGAATAGCAAAGGGTTCCTCCTGTTAGAGGACAACTCTAAGTCCCACGTGGCTAGGATGACCCGGGGCACCATTCTACGCCTTGGATGGGAAACACTATTGCATCCGCCATACTCCCCTCACATTGCACCGTCCGATTATCATCTGTTCTATTCCTTGAACTATTTCCTTAAAGAATGCCAGTTCAAATCCCTAGTAGAGGTGCAAAATGCACTTCATACCTCTTCTTTTCACGGCATCAAGTTCTACCACAATGGAATGGCCTTCCAGAACGTTGGCAGAAGATCGTCGCTGCTGATGGGCATTATTTTTGATCTTCCAAGTACTTCTTAGGTGACATCGATGTTCAAAGGTAATAGGTGAAAAAGCGACAGAACTTTCTTGGTTACCTTTATAAAATATTCACCAGTTCATCTCAAAAATCTGATTTATATACCGTAATATGAGTCTCATCTCCCTCCCTCTTCAGAATGAGCTTCAAATCTGCTCGCCTCTCAATGTTGAACTCTGTTCGCCTGATCTTCCACAGCATTTTCTACTTCATAAATATTTTGAACATAGTTTTAAAAAAAAGGGAACGGTCTTGCCCGTCCCCCTCAATGTTGAAGACAGATTTACGCTGCTGGCAGAAATGAAGAATTACGTCATCATAGATTTGAATCAACGCCCCTAGCAGTGTGACAGATTTGGTTCCAGTTGTCAACTATCTCCAATTTCTCCAGTATCCATTCAGAGAGTGAAAAACGCCAGAAAGATACATTCGTCATTCCAGACGATGAGGACGACGCCAGTCACTGGTACTCATTCTTTATTCTCATAACCTTACTCTTTTCACTTCGCCTTTCAAACTAGTCATTTTTTTTAACAAAATTGAATCATTTGAATTTTATTTACATTCAAACACAACCTGTTATAGTTCAGTTCCGTGTAGGACAGTCGTTGTTCATCCCCATATTTTACTTCCCCAAGTTTAGTATATAGTAATCATAATCTGAGCTATTAACTGATGTTCCCATCACTGCACATGGTTGCGATTAGCTGGGTTTCAATCTTTTCAGTCACTCTTAATTTTTGATATTTTTAACATTTGTGAGGTTTACATCGTTTGTTTGATTATAGATACAATATAGTTAAAAGAAATTGCGCTAGTAGATCATAATAATTGCCGAGTGCGGCATGTCCGAGATTCGTAAAGATAAATCTTATAGAGCTAAACATAATGAAGATGCATTTTGAGAAAAATGTATATTGCAATTTATAGTTTTGTTGAGAAAAATTCAAGTAGGAAATTTACATGATTCAAGAGAAATAAACAAAAGGAGTACCAAAATTTGCCGCTCATATTCGTTATTCTAAACCATGTTATACGCAGTTATTAACGAAATATTTTGTTGTGAAATAATAAAATAAATTATAACACATTTTCGGGAAATTTCGTTCGAAAATCTCATCCCCGACATTAAACTATCTCTTTTGGATTTTTTATAAGATGACTTACGTCACTTGTTAGGATTGTTAAGAAAATATTTGTTTATTTAATACCAATAAAACCACATGGGTGGTATTTAACGAAACTGTAAGAAAATAAAACGGTCACCCCGAAGAGTAAGCTACCTATTATGTATATTTTCGTATTGAGTAGGAAGAAAATTTGAGAACATATCCTAGAGAACCTTAAGTTTTAAATTTGGTGCGGACTTCTTGAACAATATAATTAGAAATACTAGGCGAGTGAACATATTAGATTGGAATGGGCGATTGTATATTTAAAACCTGTTTTTCAATGTATTGAGGCCATGAAATGCATAATTCCGTTGAAATATCGATTCCTTTTTTTTTTTTTTTTAACCGTCATCATACTCCCGTCTCTCCTGCTTCATACTAGGTATTGTCGGTCAGACAACACCGAGTTTTTTACGAATAATTGGTAGTTACAGCTCTTATAACATATAAACGTAATTTGCGCACAAGTTACGTTTTACTTTACGTCATAACATCTTATGTAAAGCAGAATTCGTGAATTGATGGGAGATTGGAATGATCAATAGTAGTAATAATAATAATAATAATAATAATAATAATAATAATAATAATAATAATAATAATAATAATAATAATAATAATAATAATAAAGCAATAATAGAATTACCTAACCAATAAAATGTGATAAAGATATTTAACACGACGGGACTCGAACCTGGGTCTGCTGCTTGGCACTTTAGTGCAATATCAGTACGGTATAAGTTGTTTGTGTAAATGTATCAAATTAAAATACTAGTTACAGAGGTAATATGTTTAAAAGAATATTCTGCTTTTAAATATATCGAAACCTAATTGTCACTAATATTCCTTAACATCTTGATATAAGTTAAATAATACAGAATAATGTCTGCCATCTTTTTTGTAAGTTGTGGAACCAACATTGAAACCTCAGCCTCAACTTGAGGAATGTTTCGAGACATTTTCCTCATTGACAAACACAAAGGTCTATTTGACTTGTATCTGAGCTGAAAGGGAACTGATGCGAAAGTCAACTGATGATCGCCTTTTCATACTGGCCTTAGTATCTGGACTTGTCTTTCAATAAAGATTTTCCGCTAGGAAACAGTTTTCTTGCAATATCAAGTAGGCTTAAACGATCAGGGTACGCAAGTGGTTTATGGCATTGGTTTCCCACCAAGACGACCCGCAAATCCCTGCAGGTACGAAATTTTTAACGTGTTTCCATCTCAATTTTAAATAATGATCTGTGTGCTATGCAAGATCTCCTGTGGAGAAGGGAAGTTATGTTCGTATGACGAGAATGACGGAAAATAGGAGCAGATTCAAGAATAGAGAAAAAGATTTACGAAATTATTTCCTTCAATCGTTTCAGATTTGATATTTTGAAATAATTTCAACCATTTTCTAACTCAGGAAGAAGCAATGTTTCTTTTTCTTCTCACATACAGAATGTAGTGAAATAATATATTAGAAATTATAATGTCATTATATATAGTACTCTTGGAAAAATACGCTCCAAACAAATTTCAGAGTATTCTTAAAGTGAAGGTTTTTCTTCTGTGTATCAAATCCACAGCAAAAAACCTATTTCAATGCTCCACAGGCTTAGCAACGGTCGTTTGCTAGTTAAAATGTTAGATGTAAATATGGTTTCAACAGTCCACGCGTTTGTAATAGCAGCAAAGTTACTGGACCCGACCTGATGGAGTTATAAGAATCAGGGAGAAGATTCATTTGCTGCTGATTATACATTTATTGTTTTGAGCAAATAGTTCTAACCCTACACGTTACATTGCACTTGGAATAACTATAGTAATTAACTCGTCATATTTGCCATTGCTTAGTGTCACAAATAACCTTTAGGCCTATAGCGTTGAAAGAATCGTCAAACGAGATATTTATTTTATATTTTCAATAACATAAATCATTTTCTTCCAACAAATCTTTTTCACTAGCATGAGAAACATATTCATCTTTACTATTGCGAAGAAAATTCTCAATATCACTTTCTTTGTCTATGTAACATTTTTTTCTCACGCGCCATGTTGCTCAGATAGTGGCATTAGTGGTTTTTGCTGATATGTTTAACGGCGCAAATCTACATTCAACATTAAGGGAGGGGGTTATATATATATATATTTGCGATGTTCAAAATATTTATGAAGTTGAAAAACAATGATGTGGAGGATCAGGAGAGCAGAGCTGTCTTCAACATTGGGAGGCGGGCACCTTTTAGGCTTATTCTGGGGGGACATCAATTTCTTGGGAGGCGGGCAGATTTGAGGCTTCTAGGGGACATCAATTTCATTTCACTTTCCTTTATGGCAATTGGACACAAATCAACACATTTTTTTTTTTCAAAAAACATATTTCAAATCGGATTATTGTGGGACAGTCCCCCCAGGTCCAAGATTGGAGAGTACATGTCTCCCTCAATCCTCCCGGGATTTGCGCCAGAGCTATCATACCTACGTGATACAAATTTTTTTTTATAGAAGTAGTTAATTGGGGGGTTCGGGGCAATATGGCGTCAAGATAGGCAGTTCTGTCTCGAACCTCAGTTTGATATGATGTTAATTTTGTTACAAATATTCCTTTGAGTTCATTTTCTGTTTGTCACAACATTTGATGAGTATGGACAATTCTGGTATTATTATTTTCTATTATAGGACAAATTTAGCTCTCTAACGAGCAACGAGACGCTCCCTGACAGCAAAAGGTTTATTTGGACGGCATAACTCATTTTCGACAAAAATGTCACATAGCGGTTCTTCGAGGCGCAGCGACGAAATAACTTTTAGTGCCTTTTCGCCCAAAAATAGTAATTTCATCTCTCGTTTAAGACTTTTTTCGTCTATGTTTTGGCAACGCTGAATGCAAGCAGACCAATTTCGGCCTGTATTTCTTCGTTGTTTTAGCTTATGTTCGTGAATTTTCATGGCCTCTATTGGGGAAGTTTTATTTCTAAGGGGTGAAAAGGTATTTCCTTTATATACAATTATGGTTTATTTAAGTATTTTTACATAATCTGTTTCTTTTTCTTCTTCTGATCCATTTTAGAAGCAAATATCGTTTTATTTCTTTGAAAAACTGTATTGTTTACTTTTAGAAAGATATACTTCAGGAAACTACAGGAAATATACATTTAAAATTTACCTGTAGATTAAGAATATGGTTGCCAATGTATAATGAACATACATACTTCAATTTTGATACAGCTGATTATTTAATTCCATCAGAAATCGTATCTATGTGAGACGTCCATCCGTGGTACATATCCATTTTAGAAGAGCAGAAGCATAATTGTTATAAATAAAAGTGGTCAATGTTCCGTTAAGGGGGTCCAGTGTCTTTGACACCACTTCTTTCTGTTGATTTTCGTTTGATCACATAATATAACGTTATATTAGGTTCTATTAGGTTAGGTTAGCTTAAGGGGGTCCAGTGTAGTTTTGGACCCCCTTAACGGAACATGGAACATGGGAACGGATAAGAGGGCTTAAGTTTAGAGTTGCCCCTCCAGTCTGAAGGTGCCCTTGGACTTTGCAACATACAAAAACAGTGCTTAAAGTATTAAAAATGGTTACATTTCACTTAACTTCAGTACTCCGTGGGCTTCACAAAAATTTAAAAAGTTTTCTTCATTATTTTTGCGCATCCGTTACACCTGTTCGCCATATTTTACAACTACCATGCTGCTGAAACCTTCCGCATCCGGCAAATAGTACTAATTTCCACATATCTTTTCTCGTATTAAACATAACTCTCCTGCCGAACTTACATTTCTAAACACCAAATAAAAACTTCAAATCATCATTTCTTCTGTAAATTTTCCTGGTTTTTATAAAAAGCGGAGGGGTAGCTCTAAACTTAACCCCATAAAAGTTTGCAACGCAAAAGTTGGTGCCAGCACAGTTTATGGATCCGTAGGTTTGTAAAATTTACAGAAGAAACATCTTACGTTACTTCAAAAAAATAATGTTTTAAGTAATCAAAATATATGGGGATCTTAATCAGACTGTAGTAATACTTTACAACACTGGTGTAGCTATTCTGGCGCACGTGGACATCCCATATGATTGTGGGGCATTACTCGAGCAGACGGTTCTACCAAATTTTGACACATTTTTTATAGGGATGTACCGATACCGATTCTTTTGGACATTTCTTATAGCTATATTATTCGGAATGGTTATGTTTTACTTTGGGCAAGGCGGTGATATCCTACCACTGTTAGTATTATTCACAGGTTGTCACTGGTTCTTTGCTGTTCCTAATTCACGGATGTAGTTCGTATTTTCTCACCACATGTCGCTGCTGTTTCTGATTCACATAGTATTGCCGAGTGAGCGTTAGCGAGTGAAGGCGGGTTAGAGCCCCGCAGGTGACGTTGTTTTCTGTCTTTTGGAACTGAAACTGCGGGAACCTGTTCAGATGAATCAGTTCCTGTCACTGCCTTGCCTAAAGTAAAGACTTACCTTAGGGATTTTCAGAATAATGAAATGATCAACATTGTAATAGGGTATATTAGATATATGGCCAAAATTTGATATACAAAGACAAAAAGCAAAATTTCATATTAGCTTCCACACAAAAAATATATTACTTACAAATTTAATCCAGCTCACTTCATGTGCGTGTTCCAAAGTTAAAGCGGAGCAAGACACCGATAGAACTGGTCTGGAGAATGTAATTAACTGGCAACTTCAGCGTCGAGTTTTTCGTGCTTTGGGCATAACATCTCCACTCTTGGTCATCTCTGAAAGAAATACTGTTTAAACGCAACGGAATACGGAAAATATCTTTTTTATCACCTCGGTTACCGAGTCTCAGTCGAATTACCGGGTCACTACGGGTTTGAATCCTCGACTAAGTGGTGGTCCGACTGATACTAACCAACATCATCCGACTGACACTGTGATCCGTTTGAGGTCTAGCGTGTTCATTCTATCTGTGCAAATTACAACGTTATATCCGCAAGAGATGAAAGTGATGCTAGATGTTCGGAATAGATAAATCTTCGGAAAAGACTAGAAAATGACAACCTCTTTGGTTATTTGGAAACAAAATTTTATTTATATAGTTTGACACAAATTTGTTTCCATCTTATAATTCAATGTGATTTATTCACGTTGAAATTTGAAACATGCAAGGTCTGCTACATCTATAAGGAACATCCAATTTTCTATTTGAACATTTGTAACTTTCCATTATGATACGGTTTGGACTTTTAATATAGGATATTTCTGACAAAAAATTACCAGTCAAATAGCACTCATTCAGTTTTATCTTTCTTTCTTTCTTCCTTTTTCTTTTCGTTTTTTTTTTTTTTTTTTTTTTTTTGTTCACTTTGCATTAGTAGTCTGGAATGGAAGATATGACCTACGCTACCTACTGGGTTTATTAGAATGTAGTTTGCATCAGTACGTCCAATGAACACTACCGAATTTACAAAGGAACCACGCGAAAACAAGGCATGTGTGTTAAACTTTTTGAAGGTTTTGAAAGTGACTTAATGAATGTTTCAAGCCTCCTCTATATATTCGAGCAGTCCCGAAAAAAATATAAAAACAAACGTTATTTCTATATTACTGTTGGATTTCTGGTAACGTAACTTTATAATGTTAGGTTCTTTTCTTACTAAGTTTAGAATTCCACATTTTTATCTATTCTCCCTTTTCTTTTTCTTCTTCTCTCGCCTTCTCTCTCTCTTTCTCTCTCTGCCTCATTTCTGAACCTCTGTGTAATAGACATCCATTGGTTTCAATCTTTCATTGTGTGTGTTTCAGTTTCTCCCTAAATCAACTTATGAATCTTGCTTCGTTTCGGTTTTGTTATTTCATTTTATCGATACTAATACATGTGTAGTTTGAAATTAGAATTGCGTTCATTTGTTAGCTAATTTTAATATGGGAGAGAAGAAAGAAGGAGAGAGAGGGGAGATCTTTACCAGACACGATTATGGGATAAGAAGGTGTATATTGGGTGCCTAGCTGCACGGCGTTAGCTGCGCAATTTTTTTGATGCGGAGTGTACAGTACATACATACAGTTACTATTGGTAAAGAACCCGTGAAAGATACAGTGCGCCCTTTACATAAGGAGCCCTACGAAACATCACATTATAGATAAGTGATTTTAGTTGTTCTGTGTACCAGGTTTGTATAATAAATTAAAATATTGGCTGTTAATAAAAAAAACCTGTGAAGGGTACAAGGCGCCCTTTACATAAGGTGCCCTGTGCATTATCACATTATATACATATTTTTTTTTTAAATTTGTTCTTCTGGATACCAGTTTTGTGTTATAAAAATGCATACAGTTGTTATTGGCGGAGATCAGGTAAAGAGTATAAGCACTTACAAAAATAACTGTAAAGTTATGTAGCTATAAAGCGAAACAGTGTAATACATCAAGAATAGTTCGGATAGTCAAACGTACGATGCATTCACGAATACTACATTGACACTGGTCTCTTACGATTTTTACGGCATCGAAGCTTGCACAGTCTTAATATGCATCCATATATCCGAGCATACTGATTGTTCCTGTGTGTTTTGAAGCAGTGTTCGAATAATCAGTACCTATTGTATTTCTCTAAGATATAGCAATATTAATTTCTGTGAAATGTGGTCTTCCTGTCACCACGGCATGGCGCGTCCTCAGGTTGTGGATTGAGGAGAAGGCCTCTAGATATAGAGGTTAGCTGCGAATATACTGAATAAGCAGTCGCGGACAGATGACAAGGGGTGATCCTCCAGCTTGTGGATTTGGTGTGGGGCTAACAACCTCATCCTGTAAATAAAAATAAATAAATTAAAAAAAAGGCTTGTTCAGTTATATTCGCAGAATCTCCGGATTAGAACTGATAACTTGGCACGAACTCAGCAAAGTAAAATCGACATGAGATTTGGAACATGGAATATAAGAAGTCTCTATAGGGTAGCGGCGTTAAAATTTGTAAGGAATGAGTTAGTTTAGAAATAGAGGATGGACCTAGTGGGATATCAGGAAGTTAGATGAGAAGGAAATGGAGGAGTCAAGTCGTGAAATTTTACGTTCGTTTAAGGGAAACGAATTAAAAATTACTAACTAGGAACAGGGCTATCAGCTCACAAACGAATAATATTAGCAATTACATGGATTGAATTTGTTAATGATAGAGTTTCTTTTAATTCTCTTAAGGGTCTGTGGTGTAATATTATTATTTTAAATGAATATTCCCAACATAAAATAACGATGACGATAAAGACGACAGTTTTTACGAAAGAATAGAACGTGTATTTGATCATCTCCCGCAATACCATATGAAAATTCTATTAGGCCGTTTCAGTGCGAAGGTAGGACGAGAGGGTATTTTCAAACCGATTATAGGGAATAAATGTCTGCATAAGAAAGGTTGTGACAACGCCGTTAGAGTCGTAAACTTTGCAACGTCCAGAAATCTTATCGTGAAGATTACAAAATTCCCACAACGCGACATTCATAAATATACTTGGATTTCATCAGATGGAAAAACACGTAATCAAACTGATCACGTTTTATTAGACAGAAAAAAACAGTCTAACACAACTAATGTTCGGTCGTTCAGGAGCTGATTGTGATACTAATTACCACTTGGTAGCAGCGATAATAAGAGAGAGAGAGACTATCGTTGAATAAAGAAAATATTCAATATCTAAAAACGGAGCGGTTTAATTTAAAGAAATTTGAGGAGAGTCAGGTGAAATGGGAGCCAGATTAAAGTGTCAAATAGATCCTCGATTTTAGAAGGTTCGGAATGCACCAGTGTTCAGGATACTTGGTTGAAATTGGAGATAATATTAAAATTTCAGCAAAAGAAAAATTGGGGCACGCAGAGGTACGTAGGAACAAACCATGGTTCAACCAGGCATGCACTAAAGTAGCAGAGAAGAGAAAATAGAAGAAACAGCGTTGGCTAAAAAATCGGAACGAAATAACTACATAAAATTTCATTGTCATCTGGCGGAAAACTTCCAAAATTTTTAGAACAAAGGAACGCTATTTTTGAAAGCTAAAATTAATTAACTTGAAGATAATAATAATAAAAAACAAAACAAAAACATTCGGGACATGTATAAGGGGAACAACGAATTTAAGAAAGCATATTAACCTCGTGCTTATATATTAAAGAAAGCCAGTGGAACAGTTCTCACTGATAAGGATAGCATCTTAAATAGATGGAAAGATTTCTTTGACGATTTGCTTAACATATAGCCAAAAACCAATGTTCGTGGAGAAAGTGAAATGCACACAGCATAATCGTATATTCCAGAACCTAACCAGACAGAAATAGAAATCGCTATTAGAAAACTAAAGAAACACGCCTCTCCGGGTGTAGACGAAATTCTGGCTGACTTAATTTTAGCTGGAGGGGAAAAATTGTACAGCAAGATACACAAACTCATTTTCCTTATCTGGAACAAGGAGGAATTACCACAAAAGTGAAAAGAATCAATCACTGTTCCAGTTCAAAAGAAAAGCAACAAAACTGATTGTAATAATTATTGAGGCATTTCTCTTCCGTCAACATTAAATAAATCCTCTTAAACATTCTATTAGAAAGATTGCCTCCATACGCAGATGAAATTATTGGAGATTATCAGAGCGGATTTAGGTAAAATCGATCAACTATGGACCAGATATTTACCATTCGACTACTCCTTGAAAAGAAATGGGAATACAATATCCTGGCACATCAGTTATTGACTTTAGACTCGGGTAGGAGGAAAACATTGAACAATATGCTTACAGAATTTGGAATGCCGAAAAAGTTAGATTATTTAAGATATGTTTAAATGAATCCCAAAGTAAAGTTCGAATAAACAAATTCCCGTTCACGAGCTTTCACATTGAGAATGGCCTAAAACAAGGAGATGTGTTGTCGCCATTATTATTTAACTTTGTTTTGGAGAACACTATAAAAAAAATCAAAGACAACAATCAGGTCCTAGAGATGAATTGTATTTACCAAGTTATGGCGTATGCTGAGGCTGTAATTCTTTAGGGGATGTTAGAACAATAGAAAGGAATGCAGATATCTTAATCAACGCTTGCAGGGATATGGGCTTAGAAGTAAATGCAGAGAAAACTAAATACATGGAAGTTTGTCGGGATCGTAATACTGCATTTTATGGATGCGTTAAAATACCAGATAATGTTTACTTTCGACAAAGTGGATACTTCAAATATCTAGAATCATTATTAACAGACCAAAAACATAATCACCAAGAAATTTGATGTCAACTGAAAGCAGGAATTTCGTGTTATTATTCAGTTAAAAATCTTTTGTTGTCGCAAATTCTGTTGAGGAATTTGCAGCTTAAAATATAAAACGATAATCATGCCTGTTGTGCTGCAAGGTTGCGAAACATGGTCACTGACTCTAAGGGAAAATCGCAGACTGAAAGTATTTGAAAACAAGATTCGGGCTCCAAGAGGAACGGGAATAAGGAATGGCGGAAACTTCATAACGAGGGAGTGCATAATTTATACGTTTACCAAACATTGTTAGGGTCATCAAGTCTAGTAGGCTCAAATGGGCAGGTCATGTAGCTAGAATGGAAGAAATTAGAAACGTTTTCAAAGTTCTGACTGAAAATTCAAATAGGAAGAGGAGGCGCAGATGGGAGGACAACATTAAAATGGTTCTCGCAGAGATTGGAATATAAAGTAGAAACTGAGTCCAGTTGGCTAAGGACAGAAATCAATCGAGAGCTTTTGTAAACGTGGCACTGAACCTCCAGTGTCCATAGACAAGAGCTACATTAAGTTGTTGATATATTTATCTTCTTTATATTTGACAGAAATGCTGTTAACAGGAACTAAAAAGTTTTTCTCTAGTAACGAGGATTTCGATTCGAGGTTTTCAGAAATTAGCTATTTACGTTAATATTAAAACAAATTTGGTGGTGATTCTGATATAAAATGGCACTCATACTTTCTTTCAAAGTCTGTACATAAGATTATATATATATATATTCCCGTTTCTATGGGCACCCTTTTAGTAGACTTGTCCACCGCCCTCATTAGTATCCCAGCACGGGCCTGCCTAGGCCCCCCAATTTTTGGAGTGGCAAAAATAATTTAAGGTAATATTTGTATATTTTTGGAACTTTATAGTAATCTCGTGATATACCAATCATAGTCTGGGGTCTGTCTGCCCCCTTCCTCCCTTAGCTTTTACTCTCTAGTTCCAGTACTGATGTAGGCCTATTGAACAGTCAAAATAATTAATTTCAAATACTGATTCCTTTCCTCCGGAGCTCCTCCGTGGCTAAGCGGTTAGCGTACGCGCCTTTGGCGCGGGAGACCCGGGTTCGATTCCCGGCGGGAGCTCATGTGGTTCGGATTCCACGTTAATCAGTAGGTCCACATCTCATATAGCCTCGCTGCTGAAAGGGACGCTAAACTAAAATCAACTCAACTCAACTCCTTTCCTCAGGTAATATGCCTTCACGTTCAAAATACAAGAATACAGTTTGAATTAATATTCTTTCCTCTATTAGGAAAATCTAAACTTCATATTGAATTATGAAATAATTTATTTTAATTCTTTGAAAATAATTACCCAATTAACTGTCTTGACCAGTAATTGAATTCCGTATTTCGTAGATATTGGCTAGTTTGAAAGAAAACATAGCATTCCATTGAACATTAAAATATATATATATGATGAACAAACAGAGGCTTATTTTATCCCTTGTGCGCGCTTTTCTCTAAGCGGCCTCAGTTGAGTTTGTCACCTAAGATTGACAGCCGTAGTAAGTCCGAGCAGTCATCGGAAGCGGTATCTCTCTGTTACTCACTTTCCTGTTTGCTTAAAAAAAATAGCCTGGTTCCTAACCAACTAGCATTTTCTACAAAAATGTCTGCCTAATCTATCAAGGTTTACTTTTCTTTTTTAAAATTTTAGAATATTTGACTACTGAATATTGTCAATTCGAGTTTTACCGGTATCTTTACGTTTTGTTTTTCAAATGTGAAAGATTAGGATTTAAACTAATCTTGATGGGACTTTGGTAGATAAAATTAGCGGTCCAGCTCGCTAATTCAAAACAAAACGTAAAAGCACAGGTTTTTATCCTTCATAACCTATGTATTGTATTTGCATTTTTTCAAACTTCTTCCTAGTTAACATATTGATGTGTATAATTTACTCATTTCTTATTATATTAGTGAATTTAGTAATTCATATTTTCTCTTTTTTTTTTCAACTGCATGACACCTTCATGACCTATTTGCTGCATTTCTTCTTACTCTGCTCTTATTGTTCTTAAACACAAACACCTATCTTTCTCTTTATTGTATGGTGTGACGACACCAAAAAACATTCCAGCTAAGCTGTTATTTGTTTCTTTTTCTTTTCATTGTTCTGTTGGTCAATGCTCTCGAGAATTTACCTTCTGCTTATTGCTGCATTACGTTTAGAAACACCTAGACTGCTCATTGTTACTTAAAAACAAATTTAAAATCTACATATAAATAATAATAAAATTATAAAGAAATAAAATAAAATATTCCCTAAACTACATGCATTTATATTAATTTGTTCTAGGTAGTTTCTTTAATAAAATATTACTCCTGTACCTTCAGGATTAATTTTAACTGTGTTGACATTTCTGTAAACTTGTCAACTTCATTGGAACTTTGAACAGATTGTTCTTTTAATCTTAATGCATTAGAGATCCAATGCACTGGTGGCTTTGCTAAATCCTCTGGAGAAGGTGAGTTACTAAATTTCAACTCAGCATAAAACTTTCGCATCGTTTCGAAATTTCTCAAAGAAACATTATCTAACTTGAGATTTTAATTTCGACCTCAATTCATCACAATTGGTGTTTTGATTTTTGTTTTCGACCTGTTTAGCTTTTCCTCTCGGAGAATTACTGCCATTATTATAATGAGTTTCTTTCCAAACAATTTTCTACGTTTATCTTTGAGGAGGTTTATTTTAATTTAGGACCTAAATTTTCGAGAGCCATGTAATTTGAAATCGAAAAAAAAAATACCGTGATTGAAAAAGTTCCATTTTGCGCCTCCCCCATTTCTTTGCTTACGAAATGGTATTGGAACAGTTAAGCCTTCGGCTATGCGTGGGATCCAAAATTATTTTCTTAACCATTTCGTATTCCCCTCACTGGTATTAATTTTAGGGACGATAACTTCTTACTTTCATACCAATAAGGAGAAGTAAGTTCACTCACATTCCTTTGTGAGTGATAACACTACGCACCCTATTATGCATTTCGTTGCGTGTGTAACTTAATTAAAAACAAAGATGTAATATGAGGAGGAATGTTTATTATATAATTATTGATACTGATTGTTTTAGGTGTATCAAATCGTCCTAGTAGAATACACGATTCGCCAATACATGCAACATTAAATATTGAGCAAGACGGACCTTTCTATAAGTCCACGTTGTAACTGGAACACGTTGGTATCAGCGGCGGTTGGTCTGCGATTGTTGAGATTGCAGATTCCCACTGTTCTTCTAGGTGATTGGTGAACTCAAATCTGACTGACTGAGAATGACATTTTGACTAACTGACGGAACCTCTGGTTGGACTCCACAGACTGACCAAAACCAACTCCTTGACGTGATTGTCCACCCTGACGTGAGTGACTTAACTGATTGACCCGACTGACCACGAAGCATCCAAATCTTAATATTTTATACGAATTAAACATTTCCTTAATACGTTGTTCTTCTTATTTTTGAATCGGTTCCTTTCTTTATTATTTTTGACATCAGATGGTTTGTTACCTCATGGCTTGCTCAATATGTCTGTGTCAGATGAAATTTTTGACAATTCTTGATTCTACTAAGCGTTCTTTGAAAACCACACAGGAAATTACAATGTCAGTTGTTTCTTAACATTTTCACGTTACAACATACTCATGCATTTGCATTTACATTCTGTTTGATTATAATGCCTTCGTATTGTTTTAAAGTTCAAGTTTCTCTTCCTTGTTGCTAGTGCATTGGCCTAATTGAACATTGTACATGGAACTTTATAATTTAGAATAATTTAGACTGATTTTTACAAATGCCGAAAATCAAAGTGATGTAACATATATAACAGCCAGCCAACTCCCAAAATTTTGTTTTGTATGAAGTTGTGAAAATAAAAAGCTAAATACACAAAAATCTTTCTCTTAAAACAGAATTCCTATACTATTGTGACGATTGTGTGCTAAAGGAACATTGAGAATACTAAGCACAAAGTAGACCTATCTCGAATTGAATACAGTTTCATTTACAAGAACGTATATTCCTTAATTTATAAAGGACGAATTTAAAAAATATAAAATTATGAAAATTATTATTGGATAACAAAAAATAGGGGCTACTTTTTTTTTTTTTTTTTTTTTTTTTTTTTTTTTTTTTTTTTTTTTTTTGAAAGGGGCCGTTTGGTGGAATTGTTCCACAGTGAAATTTTCATCTCAGTCCGCCCCTGCTCCCGTGCACACATCATCCTCTACATGCTTACAGTTTCCGTTACCGGAGATATTAAATCGATAATATGTGCTAATGAAAACAAAGCAAATAGTAAACCTCTACCTGATTGGAAATCACCACACTAGGTAATCAAACGAGTATGCTTGTAACCATGTAATAGCCCTTAAGGAAGCAATGATGAAGTAAATTGCTACGTAAATACTGTGTGTTAAATTATGGTCCGTCATGATAGAAACGTTCGTAAGAGTTTCCATTATGTTCGTTTACTCGCGTGCTCCATACGGACGCATCCCTGAGTTGCTGAACGAGCACACCAGCTTTCGCTTGGTTTACCAATTTTAGCGTGTTCTTTTAACACCGAGGCCATAACCTTCTTAGTACATCATAAATGTCTAGTAACTAGTCTGCATAGGAACAACAGATGGCAGGACTGATACTCAGGTGTTGCCAAAAAATTCACCCACTTACAGAACTATTTTCCTGGAGGATTATATTATGGATGGCTGCTGCGTTTGCTCATAATGGAACAAGAACAGGGTCGTGAGAAATAAATAGGAAATACCATACGTTGTTTGTTACTTGGTATGAATGTCAAATATAGAACTAAAGCTTTATTCATAGCAAAAATGTAACAATACAAATTCTTACTGTCAGTTACTAGATATTTAAGATACTCTAGGAAGGTGATAGCCTTGATGTTGAAGGTACACACTTACAGATAAATTGAATTATTGTATTGTTTTAACACAACCTTTTTTTTTTTTTTTTTTTTTTTTGTGCAGACGAAAAGAGCTTTCTGAGGTCTCACAGGCAACAGTGATTGTCGAAATCGTTATCAGATTAACGTGATTATTGGACGCATTACGTGAAAAAACAACTTCCCTCAATTAGTTATAGAACGTAAGGAACACATATCACAATTAGGAATTTTATTGTTACTAACCGTATTAAAATATTCCTATGCAGGCCAATATATTTTCGAAATGTATCTCGAGTACTCATCGTCTGAACCAAAAACAAGCTTAAATCGTACTTTGCATTGAATTTGTCACATATTTGGTTGCAGCAATTCCAGTAGAACTAGTGGGATTATATAAACTAATTGTGTCATTGCAAAATGGCGATTACAAATTACTAATTATAGTGAGAGCATCACACTTCAGTTCAACACCCCACAGTTAAATATATACGTGATTAGTGTCACAAGTACCCAACCTGACGTATAGAGAGCGTTTGTTGTTTGAAAAACATTAGTATAGTGGAAAGTATCAACCGTATGAAGCTTAAGTTTGAAGACGCTACGTTGTTTGTTATTTGTTTGGCAGCCATCAATAGTAAACGCTCTCATGAACTTGTAAACACGGACAATATGGATCATTGTTATGTGATACAATACTTTCATTTGAAAGGGCTCAGTCCAACTAGTGTGAGAGACGAGCCAGATTCTATTCTGAGAGAGTCTGCTCTTTTGTTTACAACAGTAAAATATTGGGTGACAGAGTTTAAACGAGGCTGTACGAGCTGAAAAGATTAACATCACAGTGGTCGACTAAATGAGGTGACTACGCCAAATATGGTGAAGAAAATCCACAAAATAGTGTTGGATGACCATTAACTGAAAGTGTGCGAGCTAGTAGACATGGTAGGCATTTCGAAAAGTACTGCACATCGCATATTGATTGAAAATTTGGACATGAGAAAGGTGTGCGCGAGATGGCTGCTGCGTTTGCTCATAATGGAACAAGAACAGGGTCGTGAGAATGTTTCAGTCGAGGGTTTGGCGATGTTTCACAGCAATAAAGCTGAGTTCTTGCGTCAATTCATAACCCTGGATGAAACATGGGTCTATCACTAGACGAAAGAACGGCCAAAACAATGGACTGAAAGGGGAGAATCGGCTCCAAATAAGTCGCAGACAGTTCCATCTGCTGGTAAGGTTATGGTGTCAGTTTTTTTTTTTTTTTTTTTTTTTAAGGGGGATGCACATGGGATAATTTTCATTGCGTATCTTCAAAAGGAAAAACAACAGCGAGCATTATCCACTTATTGCAGCGTTTGAGTGGTGAAATCAAGAAAAACGCCCGCAATTGTCGAAAAAGAAAATGTTGTTTCATAAAGACATGCACCAGTTCACATGTCCGTTATCGCGATGACCAAAATCAATAAAGTTCAGATTGTTTTCTCACGCACCCTATTCGCCAGATTTAGCCCCCTTAGATTATTTTCTCATTTCAAACCTGAAAAAAGGACTCGATGGTAAAAGATTTGCCAACAGTGAAGAGGTTAATGGGTATTTTAGGAACTCGACGGTCCACACTGTAAACAGGGTATTGAAGCTATTGAACATCGCTGGGAAAATGTATCGAGCTGAAAGGAGACGTATGTTGAGAAATAAAGATAGTTTTTTCGAAATGTTTTGTGTTTTCCTTGTTAGGCCGGAAACTTTTGGGACTACTCTCGTAGGTACAAAACTTAAGTACACTTTCCTACTAACTCAGTTGCTTACAGAAACACGTATCCGAAATATCGACCTTGGAAATAATATTGATCAGCATAGGAATATTTCACAAGATTAGTAAGATTCTTTATTGTGAACTACCTTTTATTTAAATACCTATTGTATTTCTTTATTATGTATTAATTGTTTTTGCGATCAGCATCTCTCTGTTAGGTGGAACATTACTAAGAATGTACAATAATTTATTTCTTTATTACCAGGGTTCTAGTCAGGAAGATGATGAAGATATCTGGGATGATAGAGCTCTGGTAGAGGCCTATGATTTAGCTGTTAAATCTGCCAAAGAGAAAGTAGCCATGCGATTGGGTCTAGATACTGCTTCTGGTACAGAGAGTACATCTTCCAAAGCAAATGACGAAGACAAAAAGAAGAAGAAAAAGAAGAAAGGAAAACATGAGGTTGGTTTTTGTGCGAATAGATTGTAATGGTCTTTCTCTGTTTTCATGGGAGGTTACCATTGTTGACAGTGAATGAACTCGGCCCACTTTGGATCACATATTTCTCTTTAGTGTACATATGTTTGGTATTGTATCACCAAGTTAAGTGCCAGTGTTCAAAGTGAATGGATTCAATTAAAACTTTGTGTCGAAAATCTGAAGGTTAATTGTGAAAAAATATATATAGCGAATTATTTATCAGAAAATAGTAAAAACATTTCACAAATGTCAATCAGGTGCCCACTTCCACGGATTTTCAACTGCTTCTGACGATCCCAGACGTCCTACACATATTCTGATCAATAAATTTCCTGCCTGCAATGAAGTATTGATCCTGCTTAAAGCTTTACTGCCATTAAGCAGGACCAGTACTTCATTGCAGACAGGGAATTCATTGATCAGAATATGTGTAGGACGTCTGGGATCGTCAGAAGACCTGCTGGTGTACTGGCTAGCTCGCGAACTTTTGGTCCACTGGGTTCCAAGTTCGATTCCCAGTGAAGAAGCATTCAAATTTGAACGCATTACCGTGGTTCGGTTTCCATCTTAAATAGGTCACGTCTCATATAGCGTCGATGCTGAAAGATGATTCAACCAAGCAAGCCGAAGGCGGTAACACAACCAACAGCTACATCACCATACACTTGGCGGATCGTCTGTAGAGTTTGTCATGATCTCAGTAAGTTTGACAAAACGGAATGTTTAGCGCTTTCCGGGATAAGCCTGAAAACTTTGGCGTGGCGAGAATTACAACTTTTTTCTTTTATTACTTCAGTAACGATATTTTTGTGTTGAAGTGAATTCTTTGATAATGTAAACTCAACTAGAATATAATTATTCACTGAGTCTAAATTGGACTGTAATGTCTACGAGCAAATAGTAAATACTGACCAAATGTTTAATAAACAGAAAGAGACCTGGCAACAAAAACAAAATAAAAACGATTATCACCAGTCCAAGCAAAAAGCAGTTGAATTCTAATTTATAATAGTGTATGGTAATTGCTTAACTAGAATTTAAAGTAATTGAGTAGTAAGTTAAAAGGTGTGTAAAGCTAATGATTATAACATCAATCATACAAATACTTTTCAATGGTTAGCACAAGTCTACAAAACTAATTCCAGATTATATTTTTCATTACAAAAGGCCTCGTGACTATATAGTATGACTAGTTAAGGGGCGCAACTATGATTGGGACCCTGTGATTGGTTGAGGGAAATGCTGGCTCATGATTGGCTGTTGTGGCTACAAGAAATGGCTTTGTTGAATGCCTTTCTTGTTCCTGAAAAGGGTCGACCAAATAGGACCCATTTTCTCTTTGAGACTGTTCCTTTCACGTGAGGTGGCTATGGCTTCCTTTATTATTCTGTTCCAAAAATTGCTACACTTGGCTATTATGGTAATATCTGTGCCCCAGTTCTATGTCTAGTCTCTTCATTACCTTGAAGATTAATACAATGTCGATTCATCGCATTCGAAACATCGGATGTCAATATCTTCACCTGGCCAATAGCCCGAGAACTCTTACTAAAATCACATTGCCAGGAAAAATTTAAGTACTCCAGTTATTTATTTGTGTTTAATATTAGTTCCCATAGAATATAGAATATTCCTGCGAATTATGAGCCCTATATTCGACCAACTATTAAGTTAAACTTACAAGGAAATGGTCCCAGCATGATAAGTCCAAATTGGACGAAATTTTTTATAGATACTAATTTGTGGTCAGTGAATAACGTGGCAATAGTCATTCGATTCGCTTTTGCGTACTTTGCGAAATATGCAGAGTGATGCAAAACAGAATGCAACATATCACAACTATGTAATTCTAGTCCGAATTGGACGAAATTTCGTATAGATACTAATTTGAGGTCGGTGGATAACGTCTGAATAGTCATTCAATTCGTTTTTGCGTACTTTACGAAATATACAGGGTGATGCAAAACAGAATGCAATATAAGACAACTATGTAATCCCAGTCCGAATTTGACGAAATTTTATTATAGATAGTAATTTGAGGTCGATGAATAACGTGGCAATAGTAATTCGATTTGCTTTTGCGTACTTTATGAGATATACAGGGTGATGTAAAACAGAATGCAACATAAGAAAACTGTAATTCTAGTCCGAATTGGACGAAATTTCGTTTAGAAACTAATTTGAGGTCGTTGAAAACGTGAGAATAGTCATTCGGTTCGCTTGTGAGTACTTTGCTAGATATACAAGGTGAAGCAGAAGTAAAGCAACGTAGAAGCATTCTGTAATACACCGGTATAGAATTATGAAAGCCAACACCGTGAATATCAAAATGAATATGCAGAATCTCATGGCGATAATGAGGAACGCAGTGGCGTCGCAGGAAAATCTCCCGTTGAGTAAAGCGGGTTCCACATGAAAATGAAAGGAAAAAACAGTGTTCGATGTTGAGATCCTGGAAAGAAGTACGAGTCTTGGAGGACACATGTCCCTAAAATCGGGGGCGCGGTGGCTGTGGTAGAGCGTTCACCTCCGGTGCTTGGGGTCTCTGGTTCGATCCCAGCTCGCGCCGTGTGGACTTTGTGGTGGACAAACACCGTGCTCGTGGGTTTTCTCGGGGTTCTCCCGTTTCCTTCCACTTTCTTCATTCCACCATTTCACTCATTTCTCATTATCACCGTCTCCTTTAGCCTAACCGGCATAACCGTGGGACGTTAAACTTAAAGATTTCATTTTCATTTCATTTACATGTCCCTAAAATCGTCCGTTTACCAATTGCAGTTGCGCCTTGGATGGTCAACATTAGAACGGAAACTGGGTACCATTAGGGACATGATTTTACATATGTTTCCAAGAACCGAAAGGAGAGTTCAGACCTAAAATTAAACAAACTCTACACAGACACCTTCCATTTAACCTTGTCATTGATGCTAACAAGTCGGGAAAACTCACGAAACTACATGTGAAAAGATGGCTGATGAGCGTGTTCATTCCTGATGTTACGGATGACACGTTGCTGCTATTAGATTTCTAGAGTGGACAGACTGATCATGATATTTTTAGCGACCCCTAAATACAACAGATGTTAAACTAGAAGTCGCTTTGAACACAAATAATTCCTCCCAAGACTACGACATTTGTGCAGCCACTTGACGTTCACTTTTTCCGGTAATACAAACTTGTCATTCGGAGAATTGAAGAATACTTTCGACACAAGATTATACTTGGGAATAGTACAGAAATGTTGCATGATGGAGTCTTTATAATGAAATTACATTCCGTGGTCTATCATCACTTCTGTTCCACGCAGTGTATGCCTGGCGTAAGGCTGGATATGTAACAAAGGAACTGAACAGTGGTTTCCGAAATATTCTTCAAACTCTATCTCAAGTTGACGATGATATTTGTGAGACAGCAGCATTTCTTACCTGCACGTACTATTCCATGGCTCTTTGTCCAACTCACTCAGTTTGCAATTCACATTACCATCGATATGGTATGTATCGTTTTAACTTCCATTCAAAATATTTCAACTGTAGTTTCTTTCCTTTGTGTGCTATTATGACATGTATTAGGGAAAAGCGTAGATCTTCAGCACTTGCTTCTTACACAGGTGTATTATATTGCATTCTGTTTTGCATCACCCTGTATATCTCGTACAGTACGCAAAAGCGTATCGAGTGACTATCCCCACGTTATTCATTGACCTGAAATTAATATCTATACAAAATTTTGTCCAATTCGGACTTGTCAGGTTGGGACCATTTCCTTGTTACCAATGTCTCTAAATAGTTATTAATGCTGAAAATTTCAATGGTACTCTCTCCCTCTTCCTCCCCATACACACATATTGTCGGTAGTTTATTTGTTTAAACACATACTGCTATGTCAAAAATTATTGAAATAGCAGTGTGCGTTTATTTAATGAATAAGCCGCTGACGAAGGTGGGGATTTTCGTTGAAACGTTTGGCGAAAATAGACGGATTTCTAAATTTAATTTGATAGTTATAAGCAAGCTTCAGTCTTAGCTCCTTCAATAGTTATACTTAGTTAAATTATTTACTATTTTTCGGTTGAAATAAGTAAAACTAGTTTATTTTTTTCTTAGTGGAATGTAGGATCACATTGCCGAGCAATTTATTTGAAGGATGGTTTAATATATGAAGCTACTATTGAGAAAATTCAACCAGAGTTAGGTACTTGCACAGTAAGATACGTTGGTAAGTATTGTCATTGTCATTATTTTAGTAGTACTAGTAATAAAAATTGAAACACAGAGTATGAATAAATAGGTAATTATAGATAAAAGAAAACCAAAGTAGTTTATCACTTACGAAGAATTGAATGTTTTGATAACATTATATGTTGTTATTACATGTAAACTTCAGATATAAATGGATGTTAGTTCGGAGTTTAACTCTCTTTTCATCACTTCCGTGTAATCTTTAGAAAGGATGTTTTCAAGAGGGTAGAATTATTAGGCTTGACTTTAAGTAATATAATTATTTATGTATAAAACTCGTTGGTCATATACTCAGGCTTTAGAGGGTAAAGAGTAAAGTATTTTAAGCTAAATACTTTTAAAGCGAGACTTCGTGAGAAATGATGGTAGATATGGCTAATACAAAACAGAAAAGAAACGGTAAGTTTGCTCGTATGCGTTATAGCTCCTGTTCAAAGAGGGTGTTGTAGTCCGTTGAGAGCTAACTAATTTTGGCGATCGTAATTGAAGATAATCTGTCCCCAAACGAAAAACTAACTACATAATTTGCCTTGCAACATAAATAAATAAAAACTGTTCTTACATTTTTCTTTTCTTTTATTATTATTATTATCACTATCATGCAGTACTTTGCCTTTTGGCAAGTCTTCAAACTAATGAGTTTGGGTCGATTTCAAATTATCGATCAGTTGTGTTCTTCGTACTCCTCGATCTCCTTCCATCTTTCCTTTTATAGCGGTATGCGAAGACTATTTCTTCGCAAGATGTGTCCAATGTAGTTGGTCTTCCTGCGAAAAATGCTGGCTAAAAGCGTCCTCGTCTCTCTTCCTACAACACTACATTTCGAAACTCTGTAAATATTTTTTCTCTAACTTCCGTAAGTCCAAGTCTCTGAATCAGACAGTCTAATACTCATTATATATCACTTGACCAATTTCTTAGTCTAGTATTAAGCCTGCTATTTAAGAGGGATCTTTTGTTGTTGAATGCTTATTTGGCTGTGGGAATTCTTGACCTGATTTCTTTGGTGCAGTAAGCGTTTCTTGTCAAAATATCCCCAAATACTTAAATTATTGACCTCTTCAAGTTCCTTTGTTCTGCTCTGACCCGTAAGGGCGCGTTTCTGCGGGATATTCTCATGACTTTCGATTTTTCGAAGACAGTTTCCAAATCTAGGTTCCCAATGTTAACTGTTTTGTCAATCATCTGTAGTCCTTCGTCGGTTCGAACTATAATAACTGTATCATATACATACCTGACATTGTTGATGATCTGCCCTCCAATCTTGAAATCTCGAATTCCCATTAATGCTTCCTTCATTAAATATTCACTGTAAATAACACATGAATAGTGAAAAGTGAATAACTGGACTATTGCTTCCCAGACGCGTTTACTCTTTCCGTTAGAGTTCGCACCTGTAGAAGATTTGGTGTGTACAATAAAAAATCGGTTATTTTCTCCTTTCATTAGTATATATGAAATCATAAGCGTTATAAAGGTGCTCGGTATATGGACACAGGATTGTCCAAATCACCGCAGGGGGTCTGTGGTACAACCTATGTGGTCCGAGATGACAGTACCGACCTTGAGAGTGAGAGTGGGTAGCTGTTCAGGGAAGCGGAGTGGGTGGCGTAATGGTTAACGCATTCGAGTCCTGGTCCATGCGAGCAAATTGCGATTACTACTCAACATATATAGCAATAATTAACTTGTTAATCTTAAAAGCGAAATCTTGGTTTCGTGTAATCTAGTTTATTCAATTTGGTATTGAAGAAGTGCATAACGTTTGTTATGAAAGAGTAATTATATCTGCCGCGGAACCTTGAATCTGCCACGTCGATCTGAATTCTTTAATGTTATGATAACTTATCCAAGTAACATCTACACTAACTTTATACCTTACATGTAGTAAATTTGTTGATCTTATTACATAAATACTGTACGTAACTAAGCTCAACAGTGAGATGTCAAGGTTACTTGTTACTTTCGCTTGTATCATGTTTTGATGAGAGCTGCTCGCTCTGTAACTGAAGCAAATTGTACGCGTTATTTTCTTCTGTTTATTTGACAATGCACATGCGTGCCGATATAGTCGGAGATACCGATGTTTGATTTCAGCATTATAAATGCACGGGTATTCTACTCATTATGTATGCTTTCCCTGATGGTTATCATTACAGCCCGGATTTATATGCAAAATACATGTTTATAGTAACATGCAAGAACGTATGGAAAACGTTTTCTTCTTTCCGACAGACTTGCAAGATTCGTTTGAGATGCATGTGATGGTGCATATAAAGTGCATATTTTGAGCGAATTTCGATGTGCGTGCATATTTCGTAAACTTTGCAGGATACTGCATATTTCCGAATTTTATTGCTGCATACTAGCATATTTGAGAGCATATCACAAGAAAGTAGGTTGATTATATTTAAAGTGAACTGACTCAGTTTGTAAACGTAGAAATAGAATAAAATGTTGTACAGAATAATAGAAGAAATGTTGTATCCTATCCTAAATTAGTCCACTTAACTTGTCTTGCACACAGTCTTCACTGTGTAGCAGAAACAATTAGTATTTAGCAATAGACGCGCTTGTATCCAATGTAAAATAAAATAAAATAAAATAATAAAAATAAATAAAATTCGAAAGCTCCATCGCGCGTACGTATCTTTAGCGAAGTTGCGAAAAATTTTCCAGTACCTTCTCAACCAGTGAAGCTCGTGGCTAGAAGCTGTGCCGTATTATGCAGATAACTTAAAATCAAGTGAAGACAGCTGACTCACTAAGTTCCGATGATGCATCCGCTATTTATGTGGCCCAAAAATGTTTCTCTACAAACATACATTGAGAACAAAATCTGAAATTATCAGACAGTTGGAATCCTGTAAGAAGGCTTTGCAGCATTCACTCTAATTGTTGGACGAATTATCGCAGACTTTATCAAGTGAAACAATTCACAGTCTTGCAAAAATAGCGTCAGATAAACTTTGCAAGATATTAGGCAAGAATCGCGGGTACAAAACAATCTGCCCCATTGTAAATGTACTTAATGCTGAAAAATAGAATTGGAAGAGAACGTAACATAGGAAGACATTAGTGTTTTTCATATGTGCCAGTAGAAAGGACTTTTCGATGTACAAAACGTTTCTTACTGATAAACACAGAGGGTTGACAGAAGAAAACCTAAGGAAGATGTTAACAGGTCATTGCAACAGAGATCATTAAGATAAAACTTTTTGTAAAACAAAAAACTGATATTTTATTTTCTTCGTGTATGTTTCAGTGCATATGCTAAATTTTTTAAATGTATATTTTAGTGCATATTTTTTTATATTTTTCATGCATGTTTGCATGCATATTTTTGGGTTTGTTTGTGCATGGAAATCCGGGCTCTAGTTATCATATTATGCTGCTTATGCTATTTCTGATGACAAAGGTACTCACTGAGTTGCTTATGCATATACTGTTGTTATTAATGTACGCTTTGGCTGAAATATGTGTAAACGTTAGCATCAACATTTAGAACTACAGAAACCTTAACATGTAAACATGGTGCAGAACAAGTTTACAATAACCAAACAGACATAAATAGCTAAATATTTCTAATCTAGTTATAACAAAAGACATTAAACAAGATACGTTCTGTAACGAGATTTCCAGCTCGTTACATTGGTATCTGCGCTATCGCTTGCCTGTATAATGAAGTCCTCGTATAATTACATGATGTTAAGACGTTTAAAGTGGTTGGTGGGCAAACTAAAAATATAGTAATAAATAAATTTGTTAAATATAAACAATTAGGGTTTTTCATTAAGCACAATTTAACCTATAGTGTACAACGGGCCGCGAGCTTGAGCGGAATAACTGCTAGTTAACTATTAAAGTGAAAACTCGGTTGTTATTGCTAACACCAACGATACAACTACGATAAGCAAATAGCAAAGTAAAGTTACTTCGTAACCAAAGCAAAGTTCCTCCATCGGAAAACTATCTCCTACGATACAGCGAGTTTACTTCATTGATAACTTCTCAAATTATGGACAATTGTAATCAGCCACGCATCGAGGAAAGCAAGTAGTTGTTCGGAGAACTTACTATTATAATTACCACCATCTATCAAGAAACGCTCGAACTTCGTGCTCTTCCATCGGAAATGTACAAGCTTTTGTAAAATCTCTGTCTTTCTCGTTTGAAAGATAACTAAATATTAACAGCAAATGTCTCGGTGTCCTGCTTCAGCTGTGCATGTAGATAACTCATAACACACATTAGGTTGCATATATTGTAAAGTTGGTAATCGTGGTATCGTTTGTGCTCTATTTTTTCTTTCTTTCAGAGAGTGGGCATCTCGTTCTACGGTTCTAATACCGGTACACTACTTATCGTGAGCGGTTCAAGAATGAAGTTATACCCAAATAACTCATACACCATATCATGCAAGCTGTGGTAGTTATTCGGAACAGTCGATGTGGGCATACCATATTGGGATGGGCCCGAAAATTTATCGGGTTGAGGGTAGCATTTTCAAACAATAAGTATAACAATAGTACAGAAACAATGCTTGGTTTTTCGGGTGTCTGGAGGACATTTTCTTGGTATGACTCTTATCTGTATTGTAGCATAAGGTCTTGATGTCGTAGACCAATATAAAGACATTTCTCGTGATTACGCGTAAAGAAAGTGCTTCATGACACGTTCATATATATTTATCACCACTTCTGATACACTCTTAGACAAACACAAACAAGTGAATGAAACAAATTATAATGATATGGGCGATATTCATCTGCTCCATAAGAAATACGTGTGGTGCATACCAAATTTTAGTTGGGAAGCTATTGAGTAAATTTAAAAGAAGATAGGAAGACAGCATAAAAATGGATTATTCGGATGTGGATAAACAAAGGCTGGATTGATTTGATAAGGACAATATTCAATGTTGGGCTTGTATTTTGCGGCTATGAATCTTGGAAAACTTTGAACATTAGAGTTACATTAGTCAATTCTCTTGCTACAGGACAGTTATAGAACTGTACAGCAAGATTAATTAATCTACACTATCGTTCAGTGCCTTTCTTTCTTCCTTTTAATATTATTTCATGTAAGATGAAGTAATTCCAATTACCGTTTATAAAATGTGTTAACGACTTCATGTTGCTCGTTCGCATTATATAAAATGTGTATATAGAATAAGGTTTACTTCATTTTTTCATCCGTATTATTTGTAATTTTATGTCGATAATTTAGGTATCACTAATTCTTACGCTTTCTTGTGGTCACTCTAATTTAAAATATATGCATGAGGTCCCTGGTTCATCCCAACTCGCGCCAAGTTGGCTTTGTGGGTGGACAAACACCGTGTGTATGTTTTTCTCGGGGTTCTCCCATTTCCTCTTACTTTCATCATTCCACCATTTTCATTCATTCTCATCATCACTGTTTCCTTTAGCCTACACGACATAATCATGTGACATAAAACTGAAGATAATTTAAAATATATTGATCAAGTTGCTGTGTGGAATTACATGTTTCCTCGTTAATTTAGACTAATTTCTAAAGCTATGTGCTAAAGTACCGTTAAGTCCTGTTCTTGATCTGTAACTATAAAATTCCACTGTATATGAAAGTTAACTATATTTGTTGTGTAAATTTAATCAGATGCCCACTATTATCAATCTTCAATCCTGCTTGCCATTGTCGTTCGGTATTGCCAATCCCTGTGTCTGCTTAGTTCCTATATACTATAGAAAATTGCTAGAAATGTGAGTATTTTATTTATTTATTTATTTATTTATTTTGACTTATTTTACATGTCGAGGTTAAGGCTATATGTAGCCTTATCTACCACCTAAACATGACACAAAATTGAAAAATCAAAGGATATAGCTAACAATAGCAAAAGAAAAAAAAAATTAGAAAGTAAAAAAAAAAACAAAACAAGAAACAGACTGTCACTTGAAAACACACACACACACACACACACATATATATATATATATATATATATATATATATATATATATATATAATATAGTGCTACACGAAAGTACATATATGTTATAATATGTAATAAGTGTTGAGTTTCATATCTTTATGACAGGCTTCTCTATTGGCTCTTCTGTCTCTGTGTCCATTCAACCCTGCTTCGATAACAATAAATTATAAACTGCCCTTTTAAAAGATGCTAAAGATTTTGACTCACTTACCGAGGTTGGCAAAGTATTCCAATCACGACACGTTGAAATTATATATGATTTGGATGAATGTGGACATATCCTAATTATAATTTAGTAATTAATCTTTTCATTTCTAAGCTTCATAATATAATTTCATTGTTTATCAAATGTACCATTATCCTGTGTTCAAACTCCTTAACTCTAACGAAGAATGATTCTTAGATTGACCTGTTAATTTGCATAGTAGTCTTATGAAGTATTTGTACCTTATTTATGAAGTGTCTTGTTATAGATAAATGTTCAGAAAGCCTGATACCGCTAGACTATTGGGTTTTAAATCTGTCATATAATTCTAGTTCTCTATTTCTTTTTATCATCACGATGTAAGTTTCTAAACATTGGCACGTTACTTAGTAAATTCCTGGAAAAGCCGCATTATCGAAATTGTATTTTTTACATTCAGTTAGATGCTTTTCTAAATTAATTGGAGATGTTAAAGCTAGTCTGAAATCATAATTTTGACATCTTTTTGAAATCTAGATGATAATTTTGATCATAATGAAAAAGATGTCCACTTCTTAGAATTTCTGTTATCTATGTTTTTTCATGTAAATCTTTAAAGCTTGTAATTTTCATTCATCCAGCGTTGATTTTGAATATCCATTTCGAAAGCCTAAATTATAAACTAACTTGAAGTGTTTTGTATTTCTTCTTGAGGAAAGAGACTTATATACTCTGAGGAAAAATTTGATGCAAACAGCCTTTATTTTAAACGAGTGAGCTGGCATTTTGTTTATGTAAAAGTTTGAGGCATATGGTTTGTTTTCTGTAGATGTTTGTGTGAAATTTATTCCCCATTATGTTAATTATTATATCTAAAAGATTATTTAGTTATTCTCCAATTCGGCAGAAACCCTCCCCGTAGTTCTAATGGCTAGCATATGCCCTTTGGTACACATGGTCTCGGATTCAATTCTCGGTGAGAGAGCACAAATATTTAATTTCACAATCATTCACTTTCATTAATCATAAATCTCCTTTAACTTAAAGGGAGTAACAATGGAACGTTAAAAAAATTAATTTAACTGTGAATTTGATGTGATGAATATTATTTAATTCCTCAAATAAGATATCCAGGTCTTGTTCTTCCCTGTAGATAAATAAAATGTCATCTACAAATCTATAAGTAACGTATTTAAATCTTCCCTTTTAAAAATACTATTTAGAAAAGAATTGAAATATTTTATTTTTATGATACTGTATTTTTCGACTATAGTATTTCGTTCCACCATCCTCAATTTTTATATTTTTTCTTTCTTTGGTTACAATATGCAACACGCTCAGGAATTTTGACAGACATTATGCTTACTTGAAATTCTGATTCCTGAAAATATATTACACTTCCAGGCTTCGGCTCCTCCCTGGAGCCTTGTTCAAAGAGTGAAAATAAAGTAATAGAAATATCAAGGAAACAGAAAAGAACGAACTCTTCAGGATATATTCATGTCGTTTATAAAAGTTTTCGCTTTCAAATGAAAAAGATCTTATACCTAAAGCAAGATGAAACATGCTTTTATAGAAACAAAGGAACCTTACAATACGATCTACAAGAAGAAAATGAATACATTATGTATATGATGTAAATATGAATTTCACGTTTCTTTACTGTTCCTTTCCTTATTCATGAATTGTTACAATATTTACCTTGGCGCAAGGAAACGGGAAATTTTGAAGTAACATAATTTGCACAAATAAACACAAGAAAAACATCTTTTGTTGATGAAATTGCATGTATACAATATGCTACTTATGTTTTCATTACAAAATGTCATAAACTGTCTCGTTACTTGTTAAAGATGACATCGGAAAGATGTGCTTCCTTTTGGCGTTTCAAACATCAACATAAAGAGCAGATGTTACTGTTGTCGCAATGTCATCCACACGTTCAAAATAAGTAAGCACCAATGGACCCATGACATGATACAGCTCACCGTACTGTAACCTTGGCGCTATGTAATAGACGCTCGCGAAGCTCACAAGAATTTTCCTGTGCCCAGTAACGGAAATTCTGTTTGTTAACGTATCCGTTAAGGTGAAAATGGGCTTCGTCTGACACCCATATGTTAAGGAAATTGGCGTCCTCGTTGATTTTAGCCATCGTCCCTTCACTAAACTCCCTACGCGACACAGGGTCTCGTGAATGTAACTTACAGGGATGGAACTGTAATTCGTGCGGTATTTTTTGTACGCTTCGTCACCCAATCTTTAGCGCAGATGCATGTTGTGAAGCGGCGAGAGCTCCTCTCGATGGAAGCTTAAACCGCAGCAATGTTCTCTGGGGTACGTACCGTTCGAACGCCACCTGGAATCTTCTTTTTTAAGACTGAACCAGTTTCTTCAAAAATGTGCATCCACGTTGTAATCGTATGAGCAGATGAGACACATCCATGATGTCCTATCTGGTAATTCTGTCTAAATACCCTTTGCGCAGCAGTCACACTGTCACCCTGCTTGTAAAATGCTTTCACAGCGATAGCACGTTCCGCATCACTCCAATGCTGTATGATTACTAAATGGCAACGCATTCAAAACAACCACGCAGCGGTTCCGAACACTGCTGGCACTATAGTGTTGCCGACTCTAACATTGAAAATTTCCCATTTCCCTGCGCCACCCTGTACTTCCAACTACTGAGGGAGTTTGCTGAAGAGCAAACAAAAAAATATAAAATATTATTGTTTACTGAGAAAGTTATTTCAGGATTATCAAGTGCATTATTACTTTTTCAGTAGCAAGAGAGTTAAATATGAGCTCATATATTCCCAGTATCATAGTCATTGATAAAAAGTATTCTAGAAGTTGTCTCTCTCATTTACTAAAAGTTACTTCGACTACATAACCTTTAATTATTCGATACAAATAAAATTAAGTTAACAAAAGGTTCCATGTCAGTCACCTTTAAGCTCATTTTCTTTAGTTAATAGGAGGACAATCCGCTAACAACTTTTAAGGTTATTATAGAAAGTATAATTATAGCTAACTGAAGTCTTAAAACTTAAGCGAATGAAATAAAGAAGTTGTTTTAATAGTAATGTTAACATTTTATATAAACTAATATCATTTGTAGGGTATGGTAATGAGGAAGAAGTTCCCATAAAATCACTGTTGCCCTCAGACGGGAAAAAAGCAAGAAAACTTCAAATGCAACAAGCTATTATGGATGAAATGAATGATGAATCTTTAGAGGTGAGTGGAATATTGTCATTCGTTACCTTGTAATTTTATATGCAGACAATAAAATATGTATTTGGTATGACTACATACTAGGACATTAGTAGTAGATTTAATGTTGATATTTACTTAAAAGATAGAAATTGATTCATTTTAAATGTAATTGTTAAAAAAGATAAGTGAAACGTTTACTTCGTTGATTCCATCTATGTAATAATTTTCCTGCGCAATTTCAGCCACTTTTTCCCTGGCCGTGTTCACCAGGTTAAGTCACTTACATGAAGATTTTGCATTTTTGGTCCGAAAGTTCTAAAATATAAAAAGACCTAATCATAAACTAGTTATGGATATTTTATTTTTCTGTGATTTCTGTATGAAATAACTGCAGATTTAACAACCTTTCTCTATACTGTATTTGTAGGGGCCGCAGTGGCTCAGTGGTGGAGCGTTCACCTCTGGTGCATGAGGTCCTTGGTTCGATCCCAGCTCGCGCCAAATGTGCTTTGTGGTGGACAAACACCGTGTGCGTGGGTTTTCTAGGGGTTCTCTCGTTTCCTTCCACCATTTCATTCATTTCTCATTATCACCGTCTCCTTTAGCCTAGCCGGCATAACCGTGGGACGTAAAACTTAAGGAATTCTATATTTGTAGTTCTTTCATAGAGAAATTGCCCAAACAACAAATTTATGAAGAAGTCTTTTTAAATATTAGATACATGACACCAAGAGTGCAAAATGTATTTATATAAAGTGAGTCGATCCTCGTGTGAGTGACCTAAGTTGGTGAACAAGGTTACAAAATAAATGGTTGAAACTTGTGCTATTAAAACTATTCGAATAGTCTTCAGCTCTTATTCAAATATCCGATCAAATAATTATTCGTTATCGGAATAATTGTTCAAGTAATGAATTACTCGAATTTTAACAGCATTAGTTGAAACCGTACAGGTAAATTCTTACAGACGTAAAGAGCGAAGTATGTGTTTCATTTCTCTCCTTAACAGTTAGTTCTAACTGTCTAATGACCCACTTCTTCGAAGCAAGTTTATAATGTGGGAATAACAAGTGGAATTAATTATTTTTATTTATTTATTTATTTATTTATTTTTTAAAGTGAAATCACTGAAATGGTTTTCTGGCTCATTTGCAACGCTCATAAACATTGGGCGTACATGAATATTGCTGAATATAATGCATTTTATACTCTTTTAATTTAATATTTTATTGTAATTCCATTATGGAATTGGAATTACATTTGACGAAAATGGAAGCTTCTGATTTCGTTCATTGAATCAGACCAGAAGTTAGAAACATTAAAATTAAAAATTCTTGTTCTTGATTAAAGTGTGATAATTTGTTAATCTATATAAAGTGATTTATTCATCATTGCCAGGCGGAAACCATTGCTTTTATAGTTTACGAGGGACGATAAAAATGTTTTGAGCCTAACACAGAAGCAAGTAAGCTAAAATAGAAAAAATAAGGTAGACGTTGGGAAAATAGAAAAAAATCGAGTACAGGGCTGTCATTGAAGTATCTGCAGTTGAAAGCAGTGTCAGGATATGGTATATACTGTAGATGAATTGTCCCTTCATATGGTACAATCAGAATATTGGTGGAAGAATTCAAGCGTGATAGTAAAGAGTTAAAGATGAATCGAAGTCAGGGTGGCCATCAAATGTTACCACCGAAAAAACAGCCTTCATACTTGGTTAATTCATGCAAGCTCGGCGATTGTCAACTTGTCAGATAGCAGAAGGAGCGAGCAGATCGCACTCTAAAAAAATGAACTTGAGTTTATTAAAGCTTTCAGCTCGATGGGTCTCTCACCTTCTGACTCTTGAACAAAAGCGCACTCAATGCACCACGTCATTAAACAATTTGAAACTGCTTGAACATGATGTGGAAATGTTCTGTCGCAATTCATCACTAGAGAGCGGATTTTAAGGTGCAGCACCTTTTCTAAAAATGTAGTTGTTATAACAAAGTTCAAAATATGTATTTCCGGGCATAAAACAAATTGAAATGAACGCACTTTGTTGCACCTTTTTCGTGAATGTTGCACCTTTTTTGCTAGATTCAGATTTCCCTTTTTGTTACTTCTTTTAGCCTTCAGCACCTTTATTGTCCCTTTCTTCTCTTTTTTTTTTTAAAAAAAAATGGACAGAACAATATGTTTTATTTTTAATCTAGTTTACACGTAACATTCCATAAATTTAGACGCAATCTTGACGGATTTGCTAAGGATAAATTTGCACTGAATTTGCGAAACAATCCGGACATAAAAACCTTTGCAACATCAACTGAACATCCTGTCCATGCGCTTACAAGATGTGTACCACTGGTTTCCGTTGATGTCGAGCGAAGTTGAGCTCCAAGTGACAGAAACTAAAATTTGAAAATATAGAAATGCTGTGCATAATCAAGTATAACCGATTTCTGAAGACCCAAAACTATGTGACGGTTTCTCAAGCCACAATATTGCTAAATTAAGGTTTTTTTTTTTTTTTTTTTTTTTTTTTTTTTTTTTTTTAAATAAAAGAAATACCGAGTTGGTTTTAACCACAATTTTATTGCAAGAATGTTGAATGTCGTACAAGTTTGGGATTAAATAAAATAATTTTGCAATTTATGTCCAATGTTTAAAGCCAAGACTTTAACAATATTTGTTGGTGTAATGAACAAAGAATGTTCATGTAACTGTATACTATAGCACTTAAAGATAGCCTATTAGCACCTTTTAGAATGATTTTTCAGCCCCTTTTATTCCCTTTTTCCTACCACATTTTTGCACCTTAAAATCCGGTCCTTATTCATCACAATGAACGAATGGTGGGTTCATCACTATCAACCTAAGATCAAACAACAATACAAACCGGTAAAGCATCCTTCATCCTCCACCATAAAGAAGATAAAGGTCATCCCTTCCATTGGGAAAGTGATGCCATCAGGTTTTTTTTTTTGGGGGGGGGGGGGATTCCGAAAGCGTGATATTAAATGATTACATTCGAAAGGGTCATACCATCACAGGACAGTATTAATGCTGACCAAAATAGTTCTCTATCACCACAACAATGCTCCAGGCCGCACTTTAGCAGTTGCAATGGTAACTATTCATGAATGTGGGTTTGAACTTGTTCATCATCCACCGTTTTCACTAGATTTGTCTCCCTCAGACTTCCCGTTGATATACAAGGGGACTATCTTAAACAAATTAAAATATCATCAGATCCTCTTACAATTTCGCGAAGGCTCAAAACTTTTCAGTGAATTCTTGTTCATCTTTATGAAGCAAACAACGGATATTTTTAAATGTGGATTCAAAGAGAGTACGAAGGTTAATTATCTTTCCCAGAAGGCCTTATAGGAATATTGCTGAGTGGCAGCATGTATTTTATATTGTTCAAATTTAATATTTTAATGTCATTTCAGTGTGAAATTGGAATTACATTCAACTAGAATCGGAGCTTCTCATATCTCCAGTACTTCTTTTACATACCCTAAGTAGTCTTCATTAAAATTTGTTGCTTCTGTACAAACTATTATATTCTTTATACAAAATTTTAGCTGCTTATTAGGAAAAGAGTTCTTTCGTCAGCATAATGCGCAGACTACTATCAAGTAACATGCTTTGGTTACTAGGTCACCTGAACACCTCACTGAACAGTTTCACAAAATAACCATAGTAATTGAGTAGGAAAAAATGACCGTGTTCCCGAGCCGAGTATGGTTTTGCGTCATCCTATTGAAGCAGGGCGCGCTTTGGTTCACCATGCAGGATATTTTTGATGTAGTGCAATATACATCTTTCCAACGTTCGAAATAAAGGTCAGCATTGATGGTAACACCATTAGGAACGTACTTGAAATGAATTGACCCCTCGTAATGCCACCATACAGAATATAACTTTATGTTTGAAACAGCCCTGTTGGACGACCTATTCTGGAAGTGGCCCATGCTCAACCTCTCTTTTTGTACATTCGGATTTCGGAAATCCACCTTTCGTCACATGAGAATCTGTTTCATAAAACGTGCATCACGCGGATTTTGCAGTAGTTGTCGGCACACAATCTACTCTCCTTTGGGCTTGAGCTGAGCTCAACTCATGTGGCATTCTGCGACGGCTCCTCATGGTTTTCTGAGCTCTGAGTTCGTGAAAGTGACGCACTACAGTGGACTGAGATGTACAGAGTGTGGTTCGACAATTGTGAGTCATGTGACCTCAGAATCTGTTACGCTTTAGCGGGCGGAGCTTGGTTAATCTTCGACATTCTTACAGCCTTCACTTAAATTCCTGGAATAAACATATTGCTGTGCTATGGTTCACTGAACCTTCACCTTTCTCATAATAAATGTTCTGGGTTGCTGCAGTGGCATTATGACTGAGTTGAAGCTTATACACTAACAGTGTGCGTATCAAACGTTGTCGAATACTAATCGCCACTGCTACTAAAAAGTGACTGAAGATACTAACTGTGTAGTGGCATCTGTGTTAAATAGTCCACTTGCCACACTACCTTTTGAACCAGTTTGACCTTGTACTCCGGTCGATCAGGGCGTATACACGCGCCTGGTGTTTAGGTTGTGGAAATATTGTAAGACTTATGACTAATGTGTGTATTTCCTTGTTTTTAACCAGTTTGTATTATTTCTCTGTCACGAGAGGCAACCTTGTGTTAAGAACATTTTAGTTTCTTTTATACATATTGATATTCAAAGATTTGGTCGTCGGTGTTCCGGTCTTTTCAGACTTCCGGCACGGATTTCGGAGTACATTTTCACATTTACCACGTTGACGAGTCATTGTTTTCTAGAGGTTTCGTTTATATTTTGATGGTGCTGTAGTTCTGAGAAACTATTTTATTTAAATTCTTTAAAATAGTTTTAATTAGTTGATGAATATTAAAATTTTCGTGCGTTTTTCACTTAGTATTTAATTTCTTTCTTTGAAGGACTGTACAGGTAATCATTTTCTATTATATATAATACACATGTATAAGCACCCAAAATTCTGGAGGTTGCCGGAGTTTTGAATATTAACCTGTATTCTTGCTTTCAATGGTTACTGTACGTGCCTTCTTATGTGGGACTCAGGTTCCTTTCCGGTGAGAGTTTGTGTTTCGGACTCCATTTAGCTCTGGGTTTACATCTCATATAGAATAGCTGCTGAAAGGGACGCTTAAAACTAATACAACCAAAAGTTTTGCTTTCAGGGAGAATATAACTTAAGATAATCTGGAAAAATACACAAGGGTAAATTCCAAAGTCTAATTAACAAATCAATTTGTTTGTAGTTACATCTTGAAGTATAGTTGTTTCTGCTTTTTTATTTCGCTGTGCAGAATGGTTATGGAAGTTCTTCAAAAGGATCAGGGATGGAATTCAACGAAGATCTACCGAAAGAAGGCAAAAAATCGAAACATAGTAAATCAAATAAGATGCCTCATAATAAAATGGAGGAGGGTATGAATGCTTACCTTTCGAACTTCTCTCAAGATAAGACTGGATCCGAATGGTATTATCCACCACCTCCATCTTTCCCATGTGGAAGAGTTCCTGTCAATGGGCCTTATCCTTTCCCATCCATGGTATGTATTACTGTTCCTATGATATTATGTATTATGCTCACATTTAATTTAATCGTATTTTAATCATTAATTACACTACCGCTACTGACTTTTTCGATTCAGTGTAGGATAAGACAGAACTAACTTTGATATTTTATATCCTATTTACTCCTGATACAACTCCTGTTGATAATTAATATAATGTTAATAAATAATTATAAGAAAACAAATGAGTGTACGAATGTACCCATGTAATACTTGATTTAAAATTTCCATTATTTGTATGTCTATCTTTTTTTATTTTTATATTGAATCTTAACTTATATTAGTGTAAATAGATAAATAAAATAAGTTTAATCTTCTGAATGCACAATAGTTAAAGTCTTAACTGTACTATTAATATCAAATATCGAAGATTGTAGTATATATATATATATATATATATATATATATATATATATATATATATATATATATATATATATATATATATATATATATAAGTTCTAGCAAAAGTTACGGAATCATAAATTGTACACTTATGTCCAGAATTGTTGTCGCATGTCTTAAGAAATTACATAAATAGAAATAACGCTCTTGTGATAGAAAATGTCACATGTCTTCTTGGAAATGAGCAGAAAAACAAAACACATATTTCCAAAAAATATTTCAATAAAAAATTAAGAAATAAGCAAGTTATAATTAAAAACAGAAATCTCCGAAACTTTCATTGAAAAATTCTAAGTTCCATTTTCGTAAATGTGGCAAACGCGCAGCGAAATTTGCATAGAGGGAGGGAATTTTATGCTTTGTTAGAAATACAACGTAAATCTGTCATAAGGTTAGTTACTATACATGTGGTACAGCTCTAACAATCATTGCTATTAAGCATTTTGCATTTAAGCAAAGGACTAAATAGAAATAAGCTACAAAATGTGCGAAGCAATCAGGCATTATATGTTAGTAGTTTCGTTATATGCGTCTGCCAAGGTGCACTTCTTACCGTACCTTTGTAGAGTAGTCGGTTAAAGCTTGTTCTTTACGTGCTTTATTTTTCCACGATCATCACTTCGAATCCCATACCCTATAGTAACAGTTTTTTTTCTTGTTTTTTTCTTTTCTTTTTTCTTTTTTTTTTAAAGAAAAGCTTGATTCTGTGAATTCCTTAAGGAACAATGTTTTGTTCTAATAATGATCCTTAATATTATCCTCTTCATTCTAGTTTATTTGAATATTTCTAAATAATTTAGAATTATGTCTTTAAAAACATTAAAATTGTCAAGAATTTTATAATAAGCGGAACTTCATTTATCATCATTTTCATAACCGAAATAAGAAACTTACAAATAGTGGAATTTTAATTAACATATGACTAAACTTTTATAAAACAGTAATTAAATAAAACATTTACTCCCCATAGTTTCTGCAAGTAATATGTAGGAAATAAACAGAAATAATGAACGTAAACTATTAGATGTCGATTAAAAATTAGTAGGGATAGTTCTAAAGGGAAGTAGAAAATTCACTCTGCTTCATGAAAATAATAAACATTTTACAAAAATAATGGTATTTTTGCTGTATCGGAAATTTGTTTAGTAAATAAATAAATAAAATACAATTATATAATTCAATCACTCTGACTCGATAGCTTGAAGAGAAACTGTGTCGGTTGGCGATCCTTCGGCTTTCTTCGTAGCACACGAAGGGACACGAAGTTGATCCGAACCAAGGAAAAGGGTGTAGAAAGAAATAGTGGCACGCCACAGAACGGCATGATATGTGTGAATGGTCACGGCATTGACACGGACGGATCATGACAGGTGGGAATTGATCTTTAACTGAAAACTGGCACATTCAGTGCACGAGGGAGTCAAGTTCACTTTTGATATTTTAGACATATTTTATCTTGAAGATCTCCACTTAAGTCTCCTTTCAGAGCGCATAAGGTTCAAAGATTCATGTTCAGAAATTGTTAAAAATGCAAAGTATATCTCGTCATACTGTTAGTTACTATACATATGGAATAGCTCTAATAATGATATTAAGCATTTTACACGTAAACAAAGGAATAAATCAAAATAAGCTACAAAATATGCGAAACGATCATGCATTTTTTGTTAGTGGTTTCCTTATATGCGTCTGCAAGTAGTCCGCTCTTAACTTACCTTTGTAGAGTAGTTACTTAGCACTTGCTTTATTTTTCCATGACCATCAGTACAAATCACATACCCTACAGTTTTTTAAGAAACGTCTGTTCTCTCTATTCGTTTTAGTGTTTTCCAACAAGTAGTAGGGTGATTTGTTAAAGCCTGATTTAATGCCCCCCTTTTTTTCGATCATTAGTTCCAGCTCCGTACCTACAGTATTTTTAAAATTTTATTCCCGAGATTTCGTTATACAGCTCTCTTCTATTAATAAAAGGTTTTTGATATTATTCTTTTTATGTTAGTAATTTGAATATGGGCAAACAATTCAAATTTTTGCCTTTAAACGTGTTAAAATTATCAAGAGTTTTATAAAAAGTAGCAGCTTCATTGTCATAACGCGAAAATGAAACTTTAATAAAACTTAATCAACATATCATTAATTTTAATAAAACAATACTTTCGTTTTTATCACGAAGGGGCTAAACCATGGCTATACAGAGGATGGCCAAGAATTTCCCGTGTGTGTCATACCCCTTTATTGGGACAAGTGTCATCTTACTTTTCAAAAGGAGTTTATAAACAAAATTTAATCTGCCGATTTCTCCCATAGAATACCGATTCTAATGAAAGCAATATGATAAAAAAGAAAACTGATTCGACTATCTTCGAAGTTTAATTTCAAGCAATTCAGTCATTATCCGTGATGAAAGTGATGAGTACAAACTCTTTCTCCCGGGGGAGAATTTCAATACACAGGGTTAAAGTAGCACTGCAAAAATACTGGTTTCTTCGGAAGTTTGGACGGGAGTGGTAAGAATTTCATTGCTCCCAGGAGAAAATGTGCCCCTGTGCTACCCCCTGAAATCATCAGTACGTGGTGATGAGGCAGTCAACATCAACTTAATTTTTACAAATTGCCCTTTCTCCTTTTAGAAGCCAAGCTATCGTAAACGCTGGGATAAGTCTTCACTTACTTCATTGACGAATTTATATAAGTAGATTCAAGTCCCTAATGACGGACTCGCAGGATACACTATTTTTATCATGTATTTTGAATCTCCTTCCGCTTTAAGATATACATTTTGGCGACAGTGAGGTGGTTAAATCACGACAATTGATTTGGCGTGGGAGACCTGGGTTCGATTCTCGGAGGGAGCTCATGTGGTTCGGATTCCACATTAATCAGTAGGTCGCGTCTCATATAGCCTCGCTGTTAAAAGGGACCTTAAATTCAAAATCAACTCAACTCTTGCCAAGTGATTCTGATTTTAAAAAATTCGTTTTACATAGTTCAGCGTTTATTTGTGATGAGGAGACAGAAAACTTCGACTCATAATTATATGTTGAGAAAGTATTATATAAATTACCTTTATATTTTTTTCCTGTAGATGCTAAATATTCTAAAACTCGATTAAACCGAACCATTTATTTTAGTGAGGAGTTTATATATCAAACTTCATCTGTCTAACATGAGGGACTTTTGAGATACTTTATTTATAGGATAATTTTAAAATTCCATTTACCCCTTCGGATGCAAATTTTAACAAAACATTGACAATAACTAAACTAAAAAATGAAGCAACCACCCCTTTTTGTATAATTTGTTTATATGTGTTATCAAGATGTATTTAATAAGCTAGCAATCGTGGAGCGTGCACTCACTAACTGTTCAAGTTTGGTGATGATCAGCAGTTCAAATCCGGTATACTAGTTTTTTTTATTTTTATTTATTATTATGTTTACATTTTGTTAGTGATATTTTGTTAAACAACTCTTTTAATCCAGTGTGAGAGGTCCGGGTTTGATTCCCTTCGGGAGCTCATGTGGTTCGGATTTCACGTTAATCAGTAGGTTCACGTCTTATATGGTCTCGCTGCTGAACGGGACGTTAAACTCAACTCAACAATCTCTTTTAATCCAAAAAATATTTCTCAATATTACTAATTTCATGCTATTCAATTGGAATATGTGCATAAAGTATAATTCAAACTTTTATATTTATCAAATATTACAATTAGCTACTTATACTAATATTACAAATGGCTACTTTATTGGTTGAAGCAAAAAAAAAAAAAAAAAAAAAAAAGATGTATGACTCGAACAGGAATTGAATCTGGAACCCTTTACACATGAGTCAAAGATTTTCCTCACTTTGCCACGCCGACACTTGGTAAATGTGTTTCGTACAATATATGCAGCGAGTAGAAAACTTTAAGACGATTTTTCTCCGTTATTTTTGGCCATTTTGCTCTCCCAGTTTGCAATATTAATTCTTTAAATGTGCACTAACAACTGGCAAAAAAATGGCCCCGAAGTTCACTTACCAAAGTCTGCCTTCTCCTTGTGAGTGTACCCCCCGGAACATTAATTCTGAAAGAATCAGTGCTTTCACCGAATACTGATTTTTGTTTCTAATCTTGTAGACATATCTGCTGAGGTGGAAGTCATAATTTACGTTTTAGCGAAATATTTCTGAATAGAATTTCGTTCAGAAAAAGGATGACTTCAAATCTATACTTCCTACACATTATGGATTAGAGGGGATACCTAGTACTTTGCCGTACTATGTAAGGTATGCCGAACAATTGTTCGTAAGGAGAATGCACAAGAAAGTAAAAAAGCAGTATCATCTTTAGATTTTTATTCAAAACTTTCAATTGAAAAATAATTCGTTGATCATTGAGACAATTTTAAACAAATTCAAAATACTTTGATGGATTCCTAATTGCAATTCTTAATTCAGAAATCTGAGGACGTTTATATTCTAAGTGACGAAAATACCAGAGGTTCTTGTCTAACGAGTTAATTGGCTTCCTAGCGTAATTCTTTATTTTTTTCCTGAAAAATGAAATGAAATCTTTGAGTTTTACGTCCCACGGTTATGCCGGTTAGGCTAAAGGAGACGGTGATTATGAGAAATGCATGAAATGGTGGAATGAATAAAGAGGGAGGAAACGGGAGAACCCCGAGAAAACCCACGCACACGGTGTTTGTCCACCACAAAGTTCACTTGGCGGGAGCAGGGTTTGAACCCGGGATCCCATGCACCAGAGGTGAACGCTCTACCACTGAGCCACCGCGGCCCCCTATTTCTTTTCTGTACACGAAAATACATAGATTAATACCTATGATATTAATCAAAGAAACTTCTTTCTGACGTAACAAGCAATTATTGTAACCACACTTACTTCTAATTTAATATGATGTGTAACTCTTGTTATAGATGTTATGTCAGTTTGAGAGTTTACACTGTAAAAGTTATAGAAAGAGAGTCCTTAGCAATCTGCTGATTAGGTTGCTCTAGATTGTATTAACTGCTAAGAATTGCGGGATTAAGCATTGTTCTATTGTTAAATTATTATTTATTATTTAACACTATTTTGAAGAGGGAACATAATTAAATTAACTCTCGCAGAAAATAATAAACATTTTACGAAAACAATTGTTTCAAAAACTTTATTACATGAATGGTAACTAATGAATGTAGGTTTGCAGTTAGCACTGGCGCTTCAAAATCAGGAGTCTCCGTATTTCAGTTAAATATATGCCTTCTTGGCTAGAGATTCTCCATCCCATTACGCGGAGACAGGGATACATTTTTTTAGTATATAGGCCATGGCTGAATTAATAAATATTCTATTCATTTTTTGTTAATGTTTCAGTGCACCTGGGTCTTTTGGGCTATCAACTTTATCTAATATCTTTTAAATAAATAAAACACATAACGTAATCACCATAATTTGATCCCACATTGAATACAAGAGTGAAGTCAAAACATACTCTTACAAAACATTATACAGCTCAATGAAGACAGTAAATATAACTAATTTATTCTAAATGAACGTTTAAAATAAATGTGAATACCATATTGTATGTATACTGATAATCAAATAATTTCCCTAATTTCAGCGATTCAGTTATTCAAATAAGGTTGAATACTAGCATGTGCAATCCTTCTAGTTGGTGGTTTTATACAGGGTGTTTCAAAACAACACTGGCAATATTTGGGGTGTAATTAATGACACCAAGATAGGACAAAAAGTATAGACCAATCTGGGTGCACAAATGCTTCCTTTCGGAGTTATAGTCTGCCAAAAATATGAAAAATGAACTTCAATGGTCTATAGGTCCTAAACTATGGCACCCACCGTAGTCGGGTCAAGACTTCACTTAGGAACTATATGTGCTCTCTCCAAATATCCAAGTTTCACAATCCTGCGGTACTTCCGCAACAATTTTTATAGAGGTAGTTGGTGAGTACTTCAAATTATATGCTCGTAGCCAAACTCCCTCTATAAAAATTGTTGCGTGAGTACCTTAAGATTCTGAAACATGTATTTTTGGATAATGCACACATTAGTTTCTAAGTGAAGTCTTGACCCGACTACAGTAGGTTCAATAGTTTTGGACCTATGGACCTTTAAAATTCATTTTTTTTTCCCATGTTTTTGGCAGCCTATAACTCCGGAAGGAAACATTTGTGAATCCAAGTTGGTCCATATTTTTTGTCTCGTCTTGGTTCAGGAATCACCTCCCAAATGTTGTCGGTGTTGTTTTGAAACATTCTGTAAATTTGATATCAAATAATAGGTATGGTTCAGAAGTATAAAAAAGATAATAATCAAAATTCAGTAAGGTTTATCAAATTTGCTTTGGAAACACGCGAAAATCTAGTTAAGAATTTCAAAAGTACTTTAAGAAATTTATCCTAATTTAGAGATACGAATCCACTTTATTTTAATGGCGTAAAGGGCTCGGATTCGATTCCCGGTGGGAGCTCATGTGGTTCGGATTCCACATGAGTTAGTAGGTCCACGTCTAATATAGCCTCGCTGCTGAACGGGACGTTGAACTCAAAGACAACTCAACTCAACCCAACTTCATTTCAAGTTTGGTTATGAATACGAATTTGCTTTAAATCACTTGCAAAGAAAATACAATTTTCGACTATTGCATTTTCCTTTTCATCAGTCAATAATGAAGCCCTACGTTTTTAATGCAACAGACGTCTTCTTAATAATGCCAAACAATGGTAGTAATTAGGTATATATCTTGTATATAATTTTTAATTACGAAGGAATGTTACGTATGAAATTTTGCCGGCTTGGCAGCAATTGTGCAAGGTATTGGTAGGCGGTAATCGCTAGTGAGAGACTAGAGTGGAGGTAGCATTTCGGGTTTACGTGGTAAGGGTTGTGAGATCGAATCCCACTCAAAGCACATTTTATTTTTAAAAAAATATATTTCGATGATTGCACCACAATTTTTTCTGCATGCTTAATCACATATTCATATTCACTTTATGGATGAAATGCAGCCCTTGAAAGGGCTGTTTGAAACTAAACACGTTCTTAATATGATGTCCAGTGACCACCGGCTTCAACAACCGCTAACATTCGACGAGGCATTCTTTCTATCATTCGACGGACATAGCCCGTGCCATTCGCAGCAAGATCTTCCCAAGCATCAATGACCGAATCCTAGAGGTCATTGGAAGTTCTAGGAACTTCATTAGCCCATTTCTCCCTCAAACACCTCTTTACCTCTGCCCAGACATTTTCTATTGGGTTAAGATCTGCTCCGCGTGGAGGCCAATTGATTACCTCTACATCATTTTGCTCTGCCAGCCACTCTTGGACAACTCGTGACATACGGGCAGGTGACCGATCGTGTTGAAAGTGGATTGCTCCCTCAGGATAACGTTTGCGAACAGCTGGCAGCATAACTCCAAGATGAACTTATGCTGCGCACCTGTAAGACGCCCATCAATCCTGTGAGGATACCCAAATCCATCTGCAGAGATCCAGCCCCAGACAGCCACTGATATGCGTCCGCTGGAACGCTTGTGCCATATGTATCGAGGATCGAACCTGGAACCTCTCTCACGAAAGACACAAACTGGTCCATCATTTGCAGAAGAAAATACACATTCATCGCTGAAAATGACACTTGTCCAGTTCCAATGCATATTTTCCTCTGCAAATTGACGTCGTCGCCTGATGTGTTCCGCCTAATAGCTGTTTGACGTGATTCAGGAAAGTCAGCGGCTTGTCGCAATTGACGCGAATTTGAATGGAGAGTTTCCTTGGCTTGTTCAACCAGACGACGGTCTTGCTCGTTTGTGGTAACTCGCCGTCTCCCATTACCACGATGACGGTGGGCCAACGATATCTGTGTGCCCACCGCTGACCTGTTCTAGGGTGAGTGCCTACATGTTCCACGGCTTGTTTAGCGCTGTAACCTTCGTCAAGAAGCGTTATGAAACGAATTCTTGCTTCCTCCATGACGCCTACCATTGAAATGTAAGTGAATGTCTATCTACAAGAAATCTCATGTATTACGTGGCATTTACTAGACACGAACTCCCTTTTATCGAATTTTGATCGGTTGTCATATCAGATATTTGGTAGTGTGAATTGAGTCCTTACTTAATAGCCCTACAGTACCACAGGAAACACAGCCAGAGGAGTTTTCTTTCAGCTTTACCTTTGAATGTGCATAATGTAATTTGTATTCTCCAGGCGTTTCAATAATCAAACACACTTAACTTCAGAACTAGTAACAGTATATATGTATATACCTCAGTTTCATTTAATGACGTCTAGAATACTTCTTACAGCACCGAGGTTATATAAGACGTAGACCTACAGACTAGCGTTTAATTTGAACAAATGCACATTTACCGATAATCGAATCAGGCCCGTATCCAGGGGGGTCTAGGGGAGGCGGCTCCCCTAAATTTTTACTGCCCCCCTAACTTCAGCCGGGCCCTACATTTTTGGACTGACTACCAGCCTGAATCGAATCCAAAGTGCCCTCATTCCTTTCACCAGGATACATCTTAGCCGCAAGTGAACACATTCCTTTAAATTATATTTACTTAAAAAGTGCATTGTTTCAGAGCTAGGGCTGACCAAAATTGGGAAAAAGCCAAATTTCAACAGGCCCTATTTCGAATTTTAGAAACTGTGAATGGTGGTCCTTATCAGCACAATGGAAGCCACGCTTACACAATCCAAAAGTGCATATTTCGTCAATTTTTAATAGGTATACAAGGTATTCCCTACAGGGTGTAATTCTCAGATATGCTCTCAATAGAGTTTTCAGATATACCCTGATTTCAAGGAGGGTCCAAAGTAGGCAGAAGATAAGCCTTAACAATAATGGATATCCAGTGCTTCGGAGGGAAGTCGGAAGTGTTAGGAACCGGCAGCTCCATGTTTTTTGTGTTCCCAATAAGGTGTGATGCGATATATTTTGTCACGGTATATTTCACGTTCTCTTCACTCATAAGCGTGAAAGAAAACATTGCAGCATGCGTTTTCCCGATACGAGAAACCTTGCTGCTGACGATCCTTAACACTTCCGACATCGCGCTAAAGGATTTTGTGTTCACTGCTATCAAGGCTTATCATTTGCCTACTTTGGACCGATCATGAAGTCAGAGCATATCTCAAAATTCGGTTGATGGTATGTCTGGGAATTTCACCTTGTATGGAATACTCTGTACACCCACTGAAAATTAATGAAATATGCATTTTTGGATTTCATATGCGTGACTTCCTTCACCTGATAAGGACCATCATCTACAATTTCTGGAATTCGAAATAGGACATATTAAAGTTTTGTTTTTTCGCGATTTTAAACAGCCCTAGCTCTGAAACTACGCACTTTTCCCCACAGGTCCATATGAACTTTTTCTCTTATTTTGATGTGAGGAATCACCTCTTAGAGTTTGTCGGTGTAGTTCATTAACACCCTGTATACAACTCTAATAATACTAGTAATGGCTGTTCCTTTGACGGAAAGAAAAAAGTAAATATTACAAGTAATGACTGTTCCTTCGGCGAGAAAAAACAAAATACACTTGACGAAGACTCGAACATGGATCAACTGATTGGTAGATTAGAACGTTATCTACTACGCCACATACTCAGGTGCATGTATTTCGCTATACACTTTAAACATCCAGTTTGTGATTTTTGTTTCTGTTATCTTACCATATAACAGTTTCTCTGCTTTCCCTGCTTGTTACACTATTCGTGTTATTTGTTGTGTAAATTGCATCTGCAAACGTAATATATTTTGTTGATTTACCAGCATCCACAGCTTTAAACGTTTTTATGGTCAATTACATTAACCGAACCGATTTTCTCGTATCTTCCATCGCGTCAAGAAGCAACAGATACTATCCTGCGGAGAACATGCATTTTCTTATGTGACAGGCAATACCTATCCGACCGTGAGTGCCATTACTTCTTTTTACACCCTATCCCTTGGTTCGGATCAACTTCGTGTCCCTTCGTGTGCTACGAAGAAAGCCGAAGGATCGCCAACCGACACAGTTTCTCTTCAAGCTATCGAGTCAGAGTGATTGAATTATATAATTGTATTTTATTTATTTATTTACTAAACAAATTTCCGATACAGCAAAAATACCATTATTTTTGTAAAATGTTTATTATTTTCATGAAGCAGAGTGAATTTTCTACTTCCCTTTAGAACTATCCCTACTAATTTTTAATCGACATCTAATAGTTTACGTTCATTATTTCTGTTTATTTCCTACATATTACTTGCAGAAACTATGGGGAGTAAATGTTTTATTTAATTACTGTTTTATAAAAGTTTAGTCATATGTTAATTAAAATTCCACTATTTGTAAGTTTCTTATTTCGGTTATGAAAATGATGATAAATGAAGTTCCGCTTTTTATAAAATTATTGACAATTTTAATGTTTTTAAAGACATAATTCTAAATTGTTTGGAAATATTCAAATAAACTAGAATGAAGAGGATAATATTAAGGATCATTATTAGAACAAAACATTGTTCCTTAAGGAATTTACAGAATCAAGCTTTTCTTTAAAAAAAGAAAAAAACTGTTACTATAGGGTATGGGATTCGAAGTGATGATCATGGAAAAAAAAAGCACGTAAAGAACAAGCTTTAACCGACTACTCTACAAAGGTACGGTAAGAAGTGCACCTTGGCAGACGCATATAACGAAACCACTAACACATAATGCCTGATTGCTTCGCACATTTTGTAGCTTATTTCTATTTAGTCCTTTGTTTAAATGTAAAATGCTTAATAGCAATGATTGTTAGAGTTGTACCACATGTATAGTAACTAACCTTATGACAGATTTACGTTGTATTTCTAACAAAGCATAAAATTCCTTCCCTCTTTGTAAATTTCGCTGCGCGTTTCCCACCTTTATGAAAATGGAACTTAGAATTTTACAATGAAAGTTTCGGAGATTTCTGTTTTTAATTATAACTTGCTTATTTCTTAATTTTTTATTGAAATATTTTTTGGAAATATGTGTTTTGTTTTTCTGCTCATTTGCAAGAAGACATGTGACATTTTCTATCACAAGAAAGAGCGTTATTTCTATTTATGTAATTTCTAAAGACATGCGACAACAATTTTGGACATAAGTGTACATCTTCGTCGAAACGGTATCAACAAAACAAATTATCCAGAGTCTGTTTAATTTTTCTTTTAGCATATGCCTCCTATGCCAATTCCAGTTCCACCGCCTCCCCTGCCGTTGCTGGATGACGCAAATGAGTGCGATAGTCAGGCGCTCTCTGCTATGCTTATGGCATGGTATATGAGCGGTTTTCACACAGGTGAGTAGTACGATTATGAGAAAGACACCGAATAATGATTTGTTCTTGTGTACAAACATATATGAGGTAACTTCTCGTAGGTAATTGAGTCATAACTAATAGAATGCTGATATCGATGTTTGGAGTTCTGACTTTAGATTTCCATAGCAGATTACTCTGAGAAATGTTCTTTTCTTTTGCCTAACATCCTTCTTTCTACATTCTGTAAACTGTATGGCTCCCATACTTTGGTGAGTGTCTGATTCGATTTCAGAAAATTACATATTAAATAACACAAGTCTGGGATCGAAAAACTGCAGCGAAGTTCTCGTATGAAGACATTTGCATGCTGAATACGGAAAAAAAAAGAAAAAAAATCCAACACGTTAGGTTTTCTTGCAAATCTAGGGTGTAAAATATCTTTCACTTCTGCCATTGAACGAACAACCTTGCGAGTTATTCTCTATTAATAAATATTTGTAATCAACAGTGAATTATACAAGGTTGATGAAGAGTACTAAATAAGGGAAAATGTAGGATGATGAAGGGGAGGGGATGAGGAAGTATGGATACCGTAGGGAAAGGGGAATTTGAACTGTTGTATGCTTAAGCGAAAGACTGGAAGTACTGGAAACCGAAAGAGAACCAGAAGAAGTATAAAAGATGAAAAGATTTCACAGGTCAACAGTGTGATTACTGAACATTTATCAGTCACAAATATGGCATAAATGGCAAATGTAATTCTGTTTTGTGTGTTAATGAAACGATGTTTTTTTGACAAATCAGTTTATTATTCTCCTCTGTTTTGCAAATAAACTTTACGTGATGGAAAAAAGAGGGCCATTTTCAGGCTCAGCACACCCCAAAACATAATAATCGTAAAAGAAACCCATGTAGGTGTCAGAAAAAAATATTTATGTAGACTTGTGTAATTTATTTCTCATCGCTAGGCTGTAATGCATAGTCTTTAGTTATCTGCATCTCAGTTGCAGGACTTTTACCTCTTCAGAGAGACATACTTATTGAGTTGAGAAACATAGAAAGACTTAACGGTGAAAACACATTTCAGTACACCCATGGATCTGGTTCAAAGTTATATACAAGAAGAAGGTAATAGTAGGTGAAGATCCTAATATTGCACCCATGAGATTCCCCGAACATATACATGGTGTTGAAAAGCATACAGTACTCAGTACTCACCTTACAAACATACGTAACAACCCGTAGCGGCCATAGAAGCCATTGTTCGGGCAGGTGGCCGGTCACACAGATGCTGAATGTCTGTCTAGGGTTACCGTATCTCACAGTTGTTGCAAATCTTCTGGTAGCAGGGGGATGGTCGTTCGAGGCACCATCCCACCATGTACCACATCTCGATAGGGCATGCCAATGTAGAGGCGTATATTACGTAGAATACACTGGATTGTCTTCTCGGTATGGAAATGCACGTTATCCAACTGGAAAATGGAGTCCCGCATCGTATCCAGTTAAGTTGAAGAGCAGGATTGAAATCACGAATACGACGAACTAAACGGAGACAAGGGACGAGCGGAATGTGTAACTTATTATCCCCAAGGAAGTACCAACATGCCAAGCGTGGGTACCATCTAGCGAGTGCGAACACACATTGGATTTTCCACTCACCTGCATATTCGCGGACACCCACACGGTCGTCACTACATTCAGAACAGAACCAAATCATCGAACCACCACCGCCGTTCTTTGCCTCACCATAGCAGTCTTTTCCGACCACCGAACATATCCTTGACAATGAGCAGAAGTTAGAAGTAATCATGGCAGAGATATGCAGAAACTTCGACTTGCTTGCGTACATGCTTGGATGTAATCGGTGGTTCTGATTGTAATAAGGATCGCCGTGCTGTTATTAGGGTAGCCAGAATGAGCCTTCTGTTGAGGAGTATCAAGATGCGTTTCTTGGATACGTCAATGCAGGAACTCTTGTCTCTTATTGTGTACACTACCAGGGGACCACATTGTTACGACCCGCACGAACAATAATTTTTCAGACTGACAACCCGATCTTTCACTTCCTCATTATAGAACTACGTTTAGAATTACTTAATTGCACTGCTGACGTCATCTTGACATTGCAGATACAAACAGATCGAGACAGAACAGAGTTGCAAACCCGTTACGACGACCTTTAGGCTATTAAAAACATGTCCTCTAAAGCCTTACCTCTACGATGGTCAGTGTAGTGAGATTCAACGTACCCTCTAGAGACACATTTCGCAGTGCAAATTTAATTTGAATCTGAGTATATATATTCGATATTAAATGCGTTTCTACCAGTGCATTTTATTAAATGTATTGTAGCTTCTTTTTCAATGCTATATAGTTGTAGAACAATTAAAAGCCTTTCAGTGAATAACTAAACGTTACTTACGAGGCCAGTTTCTAAATCTATTCTAAACTATGGTACAATAATTATAAGCTCAACGCACTAAATACTTTTCGAAATATCCACTATTAGCCTTCACATGAGCCTCAAGTTTCTGAGGAAACTCATCAATTGCACTATGCTCGATTGCCGGTGATTCTGTAACAAGGAACGTTTGAGACTGGAATATAGTTCTGTTTCTTTCTCCACTCCATAGAGTAGAGTACATACGTATATTCCAGAGTGCTGAAGTGGGAGTTGTCCGAAGTCCATTCTTCTTTAAATGGACCAAGAATAGCTTCAGCTTTATGTGCTGAACTTAATATCGCAAGCAGATTGTCCTTTTAAACATGCTCCGAACACGCTATAGTGGAATATAAGTCTGTAACTAACTACAATATGTAGAGGAAGACAGCAGTACTACCAGCCTTAAGCTTTCTTAATTCAGAATATGCATATGAGTTTCCGTAAACTTAAGACCTTTGTAAGAGTAATAATTGATATTTTGAAAAATGTTTGGTACGTTGTATTTGTAATTATTGTATTTAACTAGGGATGTACTTGAACCTGAACCCACAAATTCATGAGTGGCTATAGACTTTGCAATGAAGATGTGTTGATATTTTGACCCACCGCTATTTCGCACAGGCTTATCGTAGAGAGTCGAGACTTGATTTATCTTCTTCCATTTAACACTAACCTTCATATGATATGCAAGTTGCCCCCCTTTCCATTTAAAAATTTTGAGTTGGACCCTATCTGGGACTCTGCGGGGGACTTTGAGACAATTTATTTTACTTTGAAACGTTGTAGTTTTGAAATGATGAAAGACATGTTTTTCTGTTTTCATGTCTGTCTCACCGTTTCAGATTTTTCGGGGTTGCAACGGACTTTATGGACACGCTTAAAGGTTTTAATAAAAATAAGTAAAATGCTACCCCCCAAGCGGAATTCATGAGACCTCCCCAATTTTGGTAACTGGTTTTGGTCTTACCTTGACCTGAGCTTTCAGGAAATATATACATCACCCCCACTTTGTTGTTTCAGGTTCTGTATCCCGGGTTAGTCATAAAACATAATTAATAAAATATTTTTAGAAACTGACCTCGTAGTTAACGTGTAATTCTTTTAACTGCAGTGTGACTATGTAGCTTTGAAAAGGAAGTTACATGCATTTCATAGAATATTTACGTTATTAACTGTACCATTTCCATAACTCTAGATAGATATTTATATGAAATTCAGAAATTTAGGGGGAAAAAATCTTAGAAAGAAGATTAAAGACCTTCTGAATGATACATTACTCCAGTCCCCTTCCTAATATTTGTGAGACGCCCCCGATTACCACCTTTGATGAGAACGCTGATAACATTTTGCTACCTCTGCAGATTAACATGTATAACCGTCACAGTCTTAGTGTGTGTTTAGTGTAGGAAATAGATTATAACGACTTTACATATGGCATACAGTAAGTCAGTTGTCTTGGGAAAGTACAGAACCGGTAGTAATTTACTAGGGGAAGTGAGCTTTTCTCAGATTTACAAGAAATTGCTCATTATTATACAAAAACGGCATATATCTCTCGAAAGACACGAAAAGAGTAGTTTACTGGTGAGGTGAGAACAAGATCTTGTAAAACGTTTATTTATTTATTTATTTATTTAAAAAATATTAACTAACCCTATAGTATGGCATAACCTACTTGTTTGGGGATACACAGAAAGGGTATTTTACTGGTGCAGTGATTTTTCTTTAAACTAAAATTTTTTAGCTATCTATAACAATTATGTTCGTATTTCATAAATATTTAAGTAACAGCTCAACGGTATAACATGATTCACGATTCAATTTAATAAATGGAAACAGTTTCCTGTTAGCCTTTCATTTGATTTTTCTCGTACGCGATGGAACTCATCCGATTTTGACCAAAATTGGTATGGCGGTAGACCTTAAGGAGATCACTACACATGTGGTTACCGAGTTATTAACTATCAGAGTTGGGTTTGGACTTTGTAGAAGAATATTTAAATCGCTTGCAGGGTCATAGTGGTCTGGTCTCTTGTAAATAGTTGAAAAGTGACCCAAAGCACACGAAAAAGTGACCAAAATCTCATCATGCCCCTTTTTTCTCTTGTCAATTTCTCCATCACCTCTCTCTTCGTTTGTTGTTTTGTTTTAACTTTTCTTCTTTACTTCTTCTGTTTGAGCTTCCTCCTTTCTTAGGTTTTCTAAGTCTGCTTTGTAGTTACGGTAAGCAGACTTAGCAGATGTAAGAAGCTTCTGAGTAAGTGGAATCAGTTCTAACCTATTTCCGAATTTCTTCATCCCAGACATTATATTTAGCTTAGTATTGAGAGTTCTCAAAGCCACGAAATATTCAAATTCATCACATACTCTTAAGAAGAACATACAAAAAGCATAACACAAAACGAACATGATGAACCCCCCCACACACACACACACAACGTTGAGCAGAGCGTTAACTATTACAAAAGAAAACTAGAAGACTATTATGATAGAAGAAAGAATAGACAGAAGGGTTCTCAACCCCACCATGAGAGCTTAAGCATCCACCAACCATCCACTGTGCTTTAGAAAGAATAAAACCTGAGGTGAGAATAAAACGGACTGTTTCACATATGGCAGCAAGTACTGAGGCTTTCAGAAGAGTAATGAGTAACAAGTTTCTGCCTTTTTCCACTTATTTTTATATTTTTCTTAGAAAACTTCCAATGCAAAACAAATCACACGAAAAAGTCACTTGACCTCCCAGAAAGTAACTTTTAGTGACCAACTTAAAAAAAAAAAAAAAAAAAAAAAAAAAAAAAAAAAAAAAAAAAAAAAAACACTTTTAGTTAAAATAGTGACTCGCTATGAGTCCTGCGCATGCTATTAATGAACCTCATTCATTCTTGACCAAGTTTGGTATCGTGATAGATCTCGAGGAACTTGGCATACACGAGACATATTACGATGTACAGACTTCGGTTCTCGAATTACTGGCAATCAAATTGCGACTTGAACTCAGTAAAATCAAGAAATTTCATTACAATGCGATCGATTAAACTCATTCAATCTTGACCAAACTTGGTATCGTGGTGTACTTTTACGAGCCTACTACATGCGAGTTTAGTATAAAATAGTGTGCAAACATTAGGTTCCCGCATTATTGGCTATGAGACTCGGGTTGAGTTTGGACTCGGTGAAATCAAGAAATTCCACAAAAACGCGATTGATATAACTCAGCAGGTTTTGATTACACTTGGTGGTAGTGCTTGACAATGATTAGTGCACATATAATATATTATGGTGTGCTGACCTTTGGTTCCCGAGTTACTGTTCATCAGAGTTGGAGTCTGGACTTATATTTGTACTAATTCTGATAGCCAGTAAATTCAGAGTCAAAAATACATGCTCAAAATAATAGCGCATATGCCTACTAAGTTCATCTATCTACCATTGTTTCATCAAAGTTGGAGTTTGGACGTAGTCAGATTTTTCTAGAAAACATTCATTAGACGCAATCAGTGGCATTGATCCGATCTTGATCAGATTTGGCATGGTGGTAAATCTTTATAAGCTTAGCATGCGTATGAAATATCAGTGTGTTCAGATCATAGATTTTCGAGTTATTTGCAGACAAAGTTGAAATTTAGACTTACTGGTGTTACTGCAGACTACAATATTTCATATGGACATTAAGACGGTTAAAATGTATCAATATTTTAAATTTGGTCAATTGGAGACTTTCTACGGATGATTGATAATGGGTGTGAGGAAAGAAACGAGCGAACTGCGAGAAGTTTAATGTGGTGGTTCATACTTTTTTAGAAGAGCTTTCTCGTGGCTATGCGGTTAGCATACGCGTCTTTGGCGTGGGAGATTCCAGTTCTATTCCCAGCGAAAGTTCATATGGTTCGGATCCCACACTAAGCTGTAGTCCACATCTCATATAGTCTCGGTACTGAACGGAAAGCAAAATTCTACCCTAACCAACGTACCTAGAGTACTGCAGTTGAATGAATTTTTGTTCTTCTAGAAACATCATTGACTTGCAGGATTTTTGCAAGAAAATCACAAGCCGTCTAATGACAAACGCTTCATATATAAGCAAGTATTCCTGTTGAGAAAATACTGGTACTTGTATATGTTCTGTATACGTCAAGCAATAAGCGCAGATTTGGCAGAAGTTGTTTATGATGCTTCTTTCTTTTCTTTTTTAAAGAAATCAAGTGTGTCTTTCAGGTTGACCTGTTTCAGCTCTTTTAATTTGTGATACTATTCTAAAATAATCATGCTTAATAGAAACAATTGTACATATTCACTTATTTGATAAATTAATTATTTTTGTGTAACTAAACATGTTAGTACATTTGATCGTTACATTTAACTTACATACATTTTACTTTTTTGTCTTAGGATACTATCATGGTCTTAAGCAGGCAAGATGCAGTTCGCAATCAGCGTTTCCAAGCAATTTCTCAAAAGGGACAGACTCTCAAACTGATAAAAACCAGAAGAAAAAAAGATGAAATATTATACGGGACATGATTTTACTAATAATTAATTTAAACAGTTTAATGTTAATAGTGATGATAAAATTCAATGATTTTTCACGTCAAGGCATTTCAAAAAGTGGTTTTAATATCAAGTAATATTCAGTTTGTGTGCAAAAAAACATTGTGTTAAGAAGATGTGTAACCTGGATCTTAGAATTTAAAAGCTGATGGACTTCTTTGAATGACATTCACGAACATATGATATTTGTATTTACTTTAAGTTGTGTAAGACTATTTCATATTTCCTTATGTGTTTCCAGTATTTTTTTTTTGACATGGCATAATACTATGTATATCTAGAGTAAAATTTTTTGATAAAGAAATTTACGGGTTTTATTAAGAAAATACACCTATACAGAACCAAATTCCTTTTGCCATTGTTGGTACTTTTTAACTAGGTGTGCCGCCGAAGGCTTAGTTCTTTCTAGTGCTGATAGTAGGTCGTGTGTTGTAAGCCTTTTTATTTTTAACATTGGAAGCTTCATATCTGAAAAAGAAAGAAAAATAATAAAATTTTGATATAATAATTTTAAAACTTGAATTAATTTTCTCGAGTTACGATATTTTGATAAAAATGCTTATATTCAGGGTAAGGGGAAAAAAACAAGGAATGTCCATGTGTGTGCTTTAACGGGTGCTTTGTCCTATCTGTTGGTAACTCTTGGTACTATCTGACTGTATATACCGCACATGCGTAAATGTAGAAATGTCCATGTAAAAGGAGCAAAAGATTTGACTAACTCTATTCATTTTGTACGCGGTTTCAATATTATAACGCCGTTTTCTCGTAAATCCAGTTTTGTGACATTCCTTCTTTTTTTTCCCTTACTTTCATATATGAATGCATCGCGTTTTTAGTTCTAATCGCAGCTGAAATCTTAAATATTACTTCATTCTATGATTTAGACGGGTTACATTACAGTATCTCTGCAATAGTATACTACTTGTAAGAAGTGTGCCTATTATATCTTATGAAGAGAAATCTTTCTGTAATGAATAAGATTTACCTGTGGAAGTAGGGCTATGAATGCATTTGGGTGACTTTGACCAGATCATCTTTGTGAATAATGGTCCCCCACTACTTACAGATTAAAGTATTCGTGATTAAGCAAAGATATTATCTATCATTCTTAGTTAAAATTAAGATAATATCGATGGTTATTTGCAGTTACCTTGTATCTCAAGAGTATGCCATTTCAACTGTTGAAGATTGTTATTAAATTGCGCAGAAAACATGTGCCTACATGAGATATTTATTTATTGAAAACTCACTAATGAGTGCAAATATTTACTTTCGCATCTATATAAGTTGGAAAATGGGTATCTTCCCCTCCCCCTGTTCATAAACTGGCTACAGGGTATTATCAAATATTACTTCTGAACCTGATTTAACATTGTGGTGAATTTAATTTCCATAAAATTCAGATAGTTTTATTTCACCCACATATATAAGTAAATGTAATTTCGAATGAAAATCTTCAAATTTATTCATTACATCCAATAAGATTGTTTGAAAGGTTTCTGAAGAATAAGACAAGACGAAAAAATAAAGATTTGTAAAAATTGTATAATTAAAATGAGTGAGATTTTTATGAAATTCGCAGTCAGATATTACTAATACTAATATCTTTCATTTGATGACAGATATTACCAACAACAGATAACGACAGTTAGCTCTCTTTCCTCAGTTTTAACAAACAATCCTCAGCCTGTTTGATAGCAGACTGCTACGTAGATACTATTCTATTTCTGTACACAAACAAAGAGTTGGATTTTCTATTTAACAATTCACACGATCCATCGTAGATTAAAATGTACACTGAACACAAAAATAATCATAGTTGCTTCTCATTTTTGGATTGATAGACGGACACAGGTGTTCACAGAGAAACTCTATAGAAAAAAATTATATACATGCTACCTTGGCGCATCTTCCGATAACTAGGGCGGGACAAATCGGAAATCGTTAGGAAATTTGAGAAGATCGGTAATTCTGCCAAGAGTTAGGGAATATCGACTTACTAAGAATGAAAATTTTAAGATGATTTCAGATGTGGTTGAGTGCTTGTTTTTTAATTGGGAACTTCAGACATGATAATCTTATCTATATTTCCTCTAACGATATATAACAAAATGATGTTATGTGGTCGTGTGCATTATCTTTTGCTTTCAATTGTGCAGGGGAATATCATATTGATGAATCATCCACAAAATGCACTTAGATCAACGATGTAATGGTAAATTTATTTTCGAAGCGCGCGTAATTTTAACATTTTTCCATTTTCTTGTCCAGTAGTTTCAATTTTATCGTAGTTTCCTGTCCTGCATTAAGTGAAGGTAGCTAATCGCGCAAATGAAAGGATTTTGGAAAACGGTTACTCGTTTTCATGTTTCTGTGTTTTCACTGTTTTGTATTTTAATTCACAAAGTTGTTTATTTCGGAAGTACTTACGAGTTTATGAAAACTGCTCATATAATTGCACATCGACGCATTGGATCAATACTCAATGGATGGCAAGACTAATTTAATCGGATTATTGATTTTTGGATGTGGGATACTCTATAGATACCAAAGTACTTTCTATTTTGTGCTTATAATGTAATATTTAGGGTACATATTTAATCATTTTCCATTAATAGTTACACATTTGTAATGATGTTAGTGATGATTCGTATCATAAATATTACATATATACAGGGTGTAAAGAAAGGTTGTTTACAACGCTTGGGAGGTGATTCTACAGATGAAAACAAGTAAAAATGTCTATGTAACACAATGTCCATCTCGGCCTCCTAACCGAGTTACGGACGTCCAAAAGGGTAGGAAGATGAACTTTGAAGGCTAATTCTGGCAAAACGACAAGAGATAGAAGGGTGGTGTTAGGCGGCCCACACAGACTCTCAACATGGACTATCCAAAGATACTAAGATTAGATGTGTACAAGGCGAGCGCAAGGGATTCCCCAAAGGATGCGAAGCATGCCGCGGACGTTATGAGGGCAAAGTGAGGTGAGAGGGTGTGTGTGGTGTTCATGCGTATTCAAGATGGCGAAGTGCGTGGTTGTATAACTGCACAGGAAAGAAGCGCAATTTCGACAGGTTTATTCAAAGCATGTTTTCGAGAAAGCAGAAACGGCAGTCCAGCAGTGGGATAGGGACATACAGCGCTCTACATAGGGTCGACAGTTGTGTAATTAGAAAGCGCTAATTGGGAGGTGATACAACGTTTACGATAGAGGAACCGAAACCTGTTCCGGTGATAGTACTTGTAGAAGATAAGCTTCAGCTGATTACTACAATTGCAATACAAACAGCAAGAATGAAAAACTGAGTAGTTAAGGCTGAATGCGACCACTGCGTTAGAATGTAAAAAACGTTTGAGGATATATATGACGAAACTATGAATCACACAAAGTTGTGAATTCGGATAATTGTAGATTACTTATGCATTGAACTATGCATTGAAAAAAGTAAGATATTCCTAATCATTGCCATTGTTGTATAAAAAAGAGCATTTGAATGAGAAGTTACGGTTTTCGATAATGAACTGAGCTTGAACAGTGGTTCTACTTGTTTCTTATTATTAAAGCAAGTTTTATTTAGTGACTAAGCTTTTCAAACTGTAGTTAGAAGTATAAAAGATATTGCAAGACTGCACAATTTTAAACTACAGGGTGTCCAAGAAGTCCTTCCCTGATTACAGAATTTGATAACTCAGGCTAGAAATAAGATAGAAATATGAAACTGGTGTTGAATTGTTTACAAACTATAAAAGTTTTGGTCACATCAGTACACTTCCACATGAGCACCCTTGGTAGCACGTAGCACATCTAGGCGATATTCAATTTCCATCCACACATTAGCCAACATCACTGGAGGGATCGATGCAACGACTGTGGTTATTCGTTGCTGCAGGGTTTCAAGATCTGGTACACGTGTTCGGTAGACCTCATCCTTGACATAACCCCATAAAAAGAAGTCTAATGGGGTTATGTCAGGAGAGCGTGGAGGCCAAGCTGTTGGTCCATCACGACCAATCCATCGCCCAGGAAATGTCCTATCGAGATAGGCACGGAGACTTGGTAAAACAGAACAAACCTAACACAGACAAAAACTTTTATAGTTTGTAAACAATTCAACACCAGTTTCATATTTCTATCTTATTTCTAGCCTGAGTTATCCATTTCTGTAATCAGGGAAGGACTTCTCGGACACCCTGTACTTCTTGTTTCGACGAAATTATCCACACAAATGGAGTGTTCTTCAGGTGGAATTCACCCGCAAAGAGATTCACACAGTACGGCAAGATGCCGAGACATAGCAGCAGTGGGAACTGGCATCCGGGATTGAACATGTGGGTGAAAGGGCAATTCGATGAGCATTTAAGTAATAATAATAATAATAATAATAATAATAATAATAATAATAATAATAATAATAATAATAATAATAATAATAATAATAATAATAAATTATCCCCTCGCGTACTTGACGCGTCGGGCAACCAACAGCGCCCGCTGTTTTATGAAGCAGTAAAACACCTCTCAAGTGAAAAGTTACCAGGTGATTTAGGAATAGCTTTCTGAGGAGTGTTGGAAATCTGGCAACCTTGCCTGTCATTACGAAAGGAAGAAGCAGAGTTTTTTATAACCGACAGACTGTGGCTTAAGTGTGGTCGCGTTTCTTACGCGTCACGTCTAGCCAGATGTTTACTATTTATTAACATAATTTAATACACTACAAACCAATCAAGTTTTATCCACGACATGACAAGGTTACTGTGGAGTTTAAGGACTTCCCATTGCTGAGTAAGGCTCCTCTAAACGCTCCCCACAACGTTTCTCGGTTTTTGAAAATTGTGGGAAAATGAAAGAAAGTAGTCGAATTTTGAAAATTCGGCCACACAGTGATCATGGAACACTATGAAGTGATCTTAAATAATTGATTTCCAGAAAAGATATTCGATACCTTTGAGGGCAGCCAAATGATTGTCATAGGCTGTCCTATCAAATGTCTCAAATGTTATTTGAATCGTTTCTTAGTTTATGAGTACCATAACTACTTTCCAAAACCTGAATATTTTATTCAGTTTTCACACGAGTTTCATAAATAAGGGGGAAGAGTTGTCGGGTGCGTTTAGAAGGGCCTTAAGTAAATAGCAGAACTCTATGCTTAAGTATCGATCCTTTTAAGGTAAAACACTGGAAGGAAAATAATTCAACACGAAGACATTAGCGCTGATTTTGCATTCATCTATTTTATCCACACCATGAGAAATCATCCAGATTTACTACACACCAAAGCTGTTCAACGTTCCTGCTACAAGTAGTCGCAAAGATGAGTTTTAGGAGCTCAGTTTCGTTTCGTTTACGGAGCTCAGAAAAAAAAAAAAAGAAAAACAAACTATCTTCACATGTAACCAATAATACATTTGTAGATGCATATGTAATTACAGTACTTCTGAAAAAAAAATCTTATCACTCGTTAATTTTGCCCTACACAAACACCGCTATGAATGACAGGATCCGTATGTGTGTAAGTTTCTCCATGATTCAATACGAAATTGCGTTCCCGGGATGCAAGTGACGTAGTTTCTTCGTTCACTAAGCAACATTTGTGGTTCTATCTCTGGTTTGACACTAGGTGGCGTATCTAATGCACAGGGCTCGTAACTGAATTCCACAACTAGTTGGAGCATTGATAGTTGATGGCGTCGAGTAAATGCTATTTTGGTGCTTCGGTGTGAGTGTTAGCGTAGTGTATAAGGGCCTCAGTGTATAGAATTGGGTAACTGATAACTCGCACGTGAATGATAGTAGAAACAATAATCATTTAAATAGTTTTACCGCTTATCATTCTGGTACTCCCAGAACCGTGAACGACAGTGCAACTGATAGAATGGCGGACTACTCTTTTACTGAGCTTGCTGATATGCATCTCATATATGGCGAGGCGAGAAGTAACAGCCGGGAGGCAAGGCGTCTGTATAAAGAACAGTTCCCGAATAGGAGATTACCGTCGCACATCTTCTTTTAAACCATCGATCGCCGACTTCGGGACACAGGATCACTATAAAAACCCCGACAAGAAGTAGGACGAAATCGAAGTGTGCGAACTGTAGCATTTGAGGAAAACGTGCTGGAAGCATTTACGGCTCATCCTAAAACCAGCACGCGCTCCGTAGGTGAGGCGATAAACACAAGTCATACGACTGTGTGGCAGGTTGTGCACGAGGAATGAATGCACCCTTTTAAGTTTCAAAAGGTTCATGATTTATCTCTTGCAGACTTTCAACCGTGTGTGGACTTCTGCCAGTGGTTTCTGCAGCGCACTATTGCTGAGCCAGACTTCCCAACAGTTATTTTATGGACGGACGAGTGTATATTCACCAGAGCAGGCGTACTAAACGGCCACAACAGTCATGTATGGGCTGAAGATAATCCTCACGCAATCCTTGTGCAGCAGCAGCAGCACAAGTTTGCTGTGAATGTCTGGTGTGGCATCATACATGACTACCTGATTGGACCGTACATCTTACCTAATCGTCTGACTGGTTGCAATTATCTTACCTTTTTGCGTGAGGTCTTACCTCTACTTCTCGAGGATGTACCCTTGGCATTGAAACAGCGGCTCTGGTTCCAACATGGCGCACCTGCTCATTTTGGCCAACGTGTACGGATATTCCTGCAGGAAACTTTCGGTAATCGATGGCTTGGTAGAGGTGGTCCAGTATTATGGCCACCTCGCTCGCCAGATCTCACACCCATGGACTTCTTTCTCTGGGGTGAAATGAAACGGATTGTCTATGAAACACCTGTGCAAACAGCCGAAGAACTCGTGGCTCGTATTTCGATTGCTGCGGCGCGAATTTCCGATACACCGGAAGTGTTTGGCCGTACCAGCAGTTTGTTATTAACCAATGTCACTTGTGCAATGCTGCTCATGGAGGACAGTTTCAACACACACGCTGAGTGTCTCGATGAATCTTTCTACGCATGCGCACAGAACATTGAGAGGCACATGACATATTCTACATATGCATCTGTAATATTTAGGGAGATCATTGTAGTTTGATGTAGGTTAATTTGAGACAACAGGTAGCTAGTACAATGCTGGTAGTGACGGTGCTAATACTAATACTAATACAATAATATATTATTTGTATTCGTATTCCTCACCATTCCTCCTCCTCCTCCTCCTTCTTCTTCTTCTTCTTATTATTATTATTAAATGCTTATCGAATTGCCCTTTCACTCTCCCTGCGCAGAATCACACGTTGAATCCAGTTCAAATTTTTGCTGCGCCTCGGCATCTTGCCATACTGTGTGAATCTCTTTACTCAGTTTTTTTTCATTACTTTTGTTTGTATTGCAATTGTAGTAATCAGCTGCAGCTTGTGTTCTACGAGTACTATCACCGGAACAGGTTTCGGTTCCTCTATTGTGAACGCTGCATCACCTTCCTATTAGCGCTTTTTAATTACACAACTGTCGACCCTATGTAGAGCGCTGTATGTCCCTACCCACTGTCGAACTGCCCTTTCTGCTTTCTCGAACACATGCTTTGAATAAACCTGTCGAAATTGCGCTTCTTTCCTGTACGGTTATGTAACCACGCACTTCTCCGCCATCTTGAATACGCATACACACTTCAGCTATTCGTTTCTGTATGCATGAACACTTCACATACATCCTCTCACCTCATGTTGCCCTCATAACGTTCGCGGCATGCTTCGCATCCTTTGGGGAATCCCTTGCGCTCGGCTTGTACACATCTAATCTTAATATCTTTGGATAGTCCATGTTGAGAGTCTGTGTGGGCCGCCTAACACCACCCTTCTATCTCTTGTCGTTTTGCCAGAATTAGCCTTCAAAGTTCATCTTCCTACCCTTTTGGACGTCCGTAACTCGGTTAGGAGGCCGAGATGGACATTGTGTTACATAGACATTTTTAGTTGTTTTCATCTGTAGAATCACCTCCTAAGCGTTGTAAACAACCATTCTTTACACCCTGTATATATTACTTATTCTCAATTTAAAATTATTTCAGACCAAACGTGTAAAAATAATATGTTTTGTAACTGGATTGCAACTTTCGAGGCAGAGGCAGAAAGACAGAAAGAAAGGGAAGGGGTATAAAACTGTTCTGGAGGTTGGAAGATATGCCCCCATAGAGACAGCTCTACTAGCACCCATCTCCAAAAATACGTAACAAAGACTGAATCTCTTTATTTAGCAATTCGCAGTGCAATGAAATAAAAGAAAAAGGGACGTCTAGAATTTGCGATTGAAATTATCGTAAAATAATTATTTGTTTCCATAAGCTGTGAAAGTAATGAAGTTCCCCTATGTGCAATTCTTGTTGACATCATCACATCTTTACTGTAGAAGCAAATTCGTAAACTGGACCTCAATCATATTCATATTTTGCTCTTTTATATCTTGTTCTTCGTCAAAATCCTTGGATTTTGGAACTATGGAAGTAAACAAGTTCCTTCTTGCTGACGGTTCGTTATTACGTGTTACGTTGAAGGAAATTGCTTCGATCATGTTTCAGACGTTATGCAAGTTTGAAATATTTTGCATGTTGATACTGAACACAAAGTCGGTGGGGTAGTTGGTAGAGCATTCATTTCTGGCGCCAAAGTTCCTGTGTTCATAGCATGGGTATACGACATGGGTTTTGTGGTAAATAAACACTGAGTGGGTGGGTTTCCTTGGGGTTCTTACATCATTAACTTGGTAATTACTATCTCGTTTGTGGGACGCTGACTAATGATTTAATGTGAAGTATAAATGTTCAGGAACGAGCTTTCGTCTGTCATAACGGTAATGCGCCTTCGGGAATTGTGAAACTACGAATTTGCAATGATTAACTGTTTTCACCCGTGTAATTATTTTACTTTTCTCGGAATAAGCTATTCTCTACTCACTTACTGGCGTGGAAATTTAGTTTACTTTCGCGATAGTGTTTGTTGCTGAAAAAAAAAATGTAAATACCTAAATGCGCGGACCTAATAATCGTGACATGTAATGTCGCAAGGTCTAGAAGTGCAACAATAATAAGTATGGACAGATATGAATATCACGTAAATTACAATCAAATTGAAGTTGTACTTGTTTCCCTTAAGACATGACAGGGAGAATAGTTATGTGGGTAGAGAGAAAGTATCGCCCTCCCTCCCCTCCTGAGCTCGTTTGATGGTTCGTTATAATTAAGAAACCTGTTGCTAGAATGAGACATGGCTAACCGAACTGGAATAGGAGCTATGTATAGCGTTTTCTTAAGTGAAAACTTCCGTAATGTTGAAATGGAAAGTTGTCTGAATGAAGTAATGTGTTAATAGTCAAGAAGTAAGCGATAGAAGCCTTACTAAAATTCTTCATTTTTGAGGGTGACTGTGTGCTTAATTAATAATTTTGAATAAGTATTGATTACTTCCGACATAATTAAGAAATAATGTAAAAACACGAGTGAAAAAAATTTACACAAGTTAAAATCAGGGTAATTAAATTTACCGTTGTTAAGAATACTCATGGTAGAAATTAAATGATCTATTTTTCTTTTCTAAAAGTCATTTTAAATAGTTTCTTAATAGTGTAATTTAATACTTAATAACAAAGTTAAATATTGTGAAGATATGTGTATTTGAACACACAATGAAGCATTTTATTTCGGACTTCGGGACATTTTACTTTAAAATTCAATGTAGTAAAAAGCATCATCGTTCATTTAAAGTTGAATCACTTTTCATTCTTTTTTCTAAGTTCATTTACTTTTCTTACAAGGAAGTTTTCTTGCTGTTTGTTAATTCCTTCAACACATGTAATTTCTTAATCAATAAAAACGACAAATTGTTTCTCTGTCAGCATTCCTATCATCACCTCACCTTTGGTTAATCTATGAGCACGCACTTTTCATCGAGACTGAAGGAATAGTCAATGGCCCAGGATATTAACCCGGAAGGGACATCGAACAAAATGACTGAGAGACTTTTGGGAAGAGGTAGTCCGGATCGAATGAGAGATGAATCAACATGTAGGAGCACGAGTTACAATTCCGAGTTACGAGAAGTTTACCTTGCTCTAACCCAGAGAGCACTTTGTCTTAGCTAACGTTATAAGCTATCAGACAATTCGTTAAAGAGAGATTTCGATTTTGATTAAATTTACTGTTTTCGCAACGCTAGTTTTCCTGCCCGGGTTTCGCAGACCCTTAACACACAACTACCTGGACGCCCAGTAGACCAGAGAGAAGGATGGACGGACACCAATCCACTGGAAGAATCGTAGAGGAGGAAACGCCGAGATTTACAAGTAAGTGCGAGCAGATTAACCAATCCTAAAAGTTACTCCCTTCTCGCCCTTCTCAACCTCTTCGACATCACAATCTCTTTCTTTTGTACATGCTCAATTTTATTTGTATGCAACCCAGGTCAGATCATGTATTTTACGCTCTACCAAATTTAATATTTACAAAACCCTGGGTGCAACTTGTCAGTTCTGACATCCCCAATTACACCATTAATTAGCGCATTATCTGAGCTTCCAGACTGACAAGGGGCGACTGCACAATATAATTTGTGATAAATCACGCGAATTTGCAGCTTAAAATCAAATTATAACGTGTATAATATAAATGTGTAGTGTTAAATAACTACTTTTCAACCCAACCTCCTAATACGTATTATTTCAATAATCTTTATTATTCATATTTGTCACCTTTATTTCGGGATGAAAGGAGTAAATGTTAATGCTATGAGAAGTTTAATAATTAATCACATATTATCCTAGTTATTACTATTTTTTTTATTTATTATTCATAATTAAGAGACTAGTACGCTGAGGGTGGTCCTTACAACAATCTCACTGGATACAACAAAACAGAACAAATGTTTGGGAAATTACTGGACCAACCAGTTTCAAATGAACATGCACATTTAGCATTATAACATTGGAAACTACAAAGTTCTTTAATAATTTATGACCTTGTAAATATAAATACCAAAGTTACAAGCTGAAAGCTTTTTATATTAAATAATATAGTCCTGGCGTATAAGCCTGAGGTTCTGAGGAACATTGAATGAAAACTGTACTACTACTGATTGTCATTTACTACAATAAAATAAAAAACAATAAACAGACCGACTTACATTTTTGGATCCATACTGCAATATCCAATACAAAGAGGTTATACAAAATATTCGCAAAATGCGACTGACAGACTCGAGTATGAATACGACCAAGAGAATACGAATGACGAATCAATAATGACCACCGGTAAAAAAATACCAATTATTTTATACACCTCTTGCTTATTATTTTCATTCCCTTGTCCTTTCTTCCCGGACTTTGATAGACTAAAAGGATTGTTTGTTTATGACGTCTTTCCAGGAAGTCTGCCTTTTACCATTGCAACAAAAATATATTTATCAAATGTGTATTTTCATCACACAAATGTTTTGGTACTTTCATTTTTGCTGGTGCCCTTCACCAAACATGTTTTCACGTTTAAACAGAAGAGTTTATCCTGTTATTTCCGTATCGTTGTAAATAGGCTGATCAAATATTTTTGTAAATAAATTGTAATGTTGGTTTCTCTAAAAAAAAAATTGATCAAGTCTCTTATTCACATAATATAAAAAGGGTAATAAATTCATTAGATTCTAAATATTTCATTTTTTGGTTGTTAAAGGCGTCGTTAATAAGTAAATGTTAAAACGGAATAACGTTATAGCTGAATTTATAGATGAAAATTGCTCGTTAAAAGGGAGTTATTTTTCTGCTTCCGTATTCAGATGGAAGAAACAGGTGTCTTTTCCCAAATTATACAACCAGATTTAATTGCATTTTTGTTAAATGTTAATATGTGTTTTCTTGTTATAAATGAAGTAACTTGTTTTTCACTTGTTTTCAATTTGAATTAATGTAAATTGCTTGACTACGAAAGTGAAAGGGCGTGAAGATAAATTAAGGCGCTTTTCTTTTTCTTTTTTTTTTTTTTTTAAAAAAAAAGGAAGGCAGCATTTCTTTGATAAATCCAAAGAATTAAATTAATAAAGTAACAGGTCTTTCTCTCGTTATCGGAATTGATTATATGTTATTCAAATAAATGTATTAAATAATGAATATTATAGTAAAGAAGGATGCATGAAGTATGTTTTGAAGTATTAGAAGTACAGTCATTGGCACAAGCGTTTATACACAACTGATAAAGAGTGCGACCAACGAAGCATTATCCTGGAGACTCACATTCATTTTCCCATGAATTTGACAGAACTTGAGTGCAAGAGATAGCTTCCGATGCGTATAACACGCCTGTGAAGGATCCAGAGTGGTCAGATGCACCGTTCCTGCGATATCGCGTTCCAAGGATATGGGACGCCACGAGATGGCGCCAGCATCGAGGCGCAGCTGCGAGATCACCTCCTCACGTCCCGAGGGTATTTGTATAAAGTGTGAGCTAACACGTTATAGTGGTCACAGACATAACTCCGTATCGTATTAAAGTCATTGATCAAGCTCGTTGTTCTCTCAACTGTTCGGTGCTTATAGTTGCTGGCGCCATCTCGTGGCATCCCACACCTTTGGAACGCGATATGTCAGGAACGGTCCAACTGACCACTTTGGTTCCTTTACAGTCGTGTTCCACGCTTTGGAAGCTATCGATTGCAATCACGTTCGGGCAAATTCATGGAGAGATGAAATTGGGGCTAAACTTGGCCGCACTCTTTAAGTTGGATCGTTCATTATCGACATTTTGAAGTAAATAACGAGAACTAAAATTAGTCCAAAATTTCTAAAGGAAATAAATTGACAAAGAATTGTTTTCAAATTAGATTGGAATAATCTAACTCCATTATTAAAAAAAAAAAAAAAAAAAATGAAATTAAGGTTGTTAATATTTCAAGATATCTGCATTCATGCGAGCTGAGCTAATCATTATTATTTTTGTTTCTATTTATTCAAGATTGTTCTAATAAAGTTGACCAAAATTTTTCTCTGTGTGTTTGATATTTGTTTTGAATATTATTTAAATCAAAACTGTGCAGTGCACATTGCTTGTGTGTGTGAATGAATGTGCTTTGAAGAGTGTGAATTTTCTTTTTTAGCTTATTATTTTATAGCTATAGAAAGTAATAATCTTAAGACGATTAAATTAGTAAGATTCTGACTTTGTCCGTTCAAGTCGCGACGTAATATCGTACTGGCTAGTTTTTCTTTCTAGGGAACAGATTGCATTTGCGATCGTGGCCATACATAATGTTCACCTTCAAAGATACTGTATGCGACATAGTTAATACAAAATAATGAAGACATTATAACAAGAAATTCTAAATTAATAAATAACAACCTGAGAAAGAGTGGATATGCTTTATTATCGAGTATTAAGTGCATGATCGTGTTTCATTGTTTGCGTACTAGTTTTAGTTCAGAATTTTCATTTCTATCTTTGTAGAAAATTTACAAAGCTTAAGCGCCACCCTAAACACAAAAGCTGTATTCAAAAAGAAAAAAAAAGTAACAAATGCAAGTTGACTTGATACAGTGGATCAAGGCGGGGTACGTGGCAAATGGAAAATATTCTGTACAATCGTTAACAACAGAATTTTATTTATGACAGGATATTGTATAAAAAGGCAGTCTAGAAGCGGAAGGGAGCGGAGAGTTCATAGTAGCAACTTTCTGCTGGTTTAGCGTGATTTTTCAAGTTGAAGTGGCAGGATCGAAAGTGAAGAAGTGTTGTAGTTGTGGTGTTCAGTGTATCCAATGTTCCTGTGCAGAAACAAGCATGTCAATTTCCAAGCACTCCAAGACCTCGTTCAATCCTTCCTGATTGTTAGATAATTCTTTACCATGGATTCGAGAAATACCAGGTGACAAATTTTCTGTTCGCTGCAACATTTGTCGGAGCGTCTTTTTGCTGAGTAACATGGACGGCAGGGGGTAACAAGTCACATGAAAGATAAAAAACATATGTAGATGGGAGCATCTATCTCAATACGGAACGTAAAACGTTTCTGATGATGTTGCATGTTCGCCTGTGGATTTTACGATGCAAGTGGGTACGAGTTCGGGGAAACAAAGTAGTTCACAAGGATTCTTAGTCAAAGATAGCACTACAAAAGGAGAATTATTATGGTGTATTCAAAGTGTAATGACGTACATCAATGCGCACTGCTCCTAAAGATGTCAAAGTATTCAAACTTATGTTTCCAGACAGCAAGATAGCCAGGAAACTGCATCAACGTGACAAAGTCGCATACATTAAAGTTTGTGGGTTATCACCATATTTTAGAAGTGAACTGATTTATTTGTTGGAGACATAAATGTGCGATTCTGGAGCACCAAGAAGTATGCATGCGTTATTTGACATCGACGTTTTTAGGAAAATCTACAGCTTCTTACCTTTTAATCGCTTTCACTCTTGCATTAAAAAATATCTTTCAAGTTTCAATGGATAATCCCAATGTAAACTTTACATTTATGCATATTTTCAAGTCAGATATCAAGACGTCGCCACATAACCCTGTAATACTTGGAAATAGGAAGCTGTGAGTTACTTTGCGTGGAGCACTTAAGACTGAAATTGAAGTAACGAAATGAAGAATCATTAAATTTCTGAGAGTTCTGCTAGCCGTGCCGAGTACATTCCTAAAGAGGCTTGAAAATTTCTCAGTGAAATTTTGTTCTGTTGGCTTAAAACAGTATAGGTGTCACGAAGGATAAGAAAATGTCTAGCTCTTCGAACTATAAGATCGTGTCAAGTATGTGGGGTAAAATGCTTACTCCTAAACTTAACTAAATAACACTATGGCCTATAGAACCCAGAGGTTCCATGTTACATTCACAAGAGCTCTTCATTGACTTCTGTCTTCAGCCAACTGGATCCAGTTTCTACTTTGTATTCTTATTTCTGCAAGTTCCATCTTAATATTGTCATCCCTTCTGCGCCTAAGTCTTTCCTAATGGTCGTTTCCAGTTGGGTTTTCAGTTTGAAACTTACTCATTCCTAAACGTATATTTTTTTAAATCACTTGCTTCGGAAATAGAGCCTTTACTGAATTGAAGACTGATACTTCTTTTAGTCCTTTCTTTACAACATTTTATCAGAGTCGATAAAAAAAAAAAAAAGTGAAAGCCAGAAGTTCCTAGTTCTTCCGAGTACGTATATACGAATTTCGTGTGACAAACGAAGAAAATCTTCCTGTGAAAAACGCTGACATTGGTTTTGCTACACATACTGCCTTTAAGAAATGTCAACCAATAACGAATTTGGACATTTTGGACTTTCGCCGAAATTGCAGAAAGTGTCTACAGAAATTTGTTTTGAAAACTTCTCGAGAAGTTTCCTTTAAATTATAAACTGACTAGAGCTCTTTTGTGTTTGGATCTTAATGTGTCTGCAGGATCTGATATTAGAGTGAATCATGGTCTCTTATAGCCAGGGTTGTGAAAAACTCAGCCCAGTGTGTTTTATTTGGAAATATTAGGTTTTATTCAATTTTGTACTAATATTTAAAGCAATATTTCTACTTAAAATACCATTTAAGCATTTATGTTCTATTGTACACATGAAACTATGGAATCTTTTGTGAGGCCGCGGTGGTTCACCTTTGGCGCGGGTTCCTCGTTCGATCCCAGCTCCCGCTAAGTGCGTTCTGTGGTGGACAAACACTGTGTGCATAGGTTTTCTTGGGGTTCTCCCATATTTCATCATCAGTCTCCCTTAGCCCCGGTTCATAATCATGAGACATTGAACTAAACTTAAAGCAAGAAAAAGAACAAGAAAAAAGAAAGAAAACAATGTCGCACTAGGAATCCGTGAACCTCCATCCGTGTTTCATCGGACACATTGACCCTCACTTATTTTTGATTTCTAGAAAAAGGAAGTACACAATGAGCTACAGTAACAAAGAGGTGGATAATTTTATGTAATACAAAATAAGAATTACGCTCAAGATTCAAATCCCTAAGCCAGCTGTCCATACTGAAGGTTCTTTTAGTGACCCTCAACATATGCCACGCAAATACTGGCATAGTACGTCAAGTTCAAGAGCCACTGATAAAAGCATGGCTTTGTTGATGGGTGTTGGAGAGTACGGTGGCTCACTGGTAGGGCACTACCTCTGGTGTGTGGGGTCCCTGGTTCGATCCCCCGCTAACTAAGTTTGTGGTGAATAACATCGTGTCCGTGGCTTTTCTCGGGGTGCTCCCATTTCCTTCCACATCTCGTTTCACCAATTCTTCCATCATCATTCACTTGGCCTAATTTTCGTTCCCTTAGGCTAACGGGCATAATCGTAGGACGTTAAACTGAAAGATTTCATTTCATTTTATTTGAATGGATGTTTTTCTAAAAGAATCTTTTTAATCTTTTTTTTTTTTTTTTTTTAACGAACTGAAATGAAGGAAAGGATTTTTTTCTCATTTTCAGTTGCCAATTTGCTTTCTTACTACAGCTTTTACAATGACATACAATAATTATATTGTGCTTCAGATACGTAAGAAGAATTAGGGAAGTTTACGATGTGATTGCCATTAGTGTTGAGAAGATAAAGGAATATCCTTAGTAATTTCCTTTTTCACGTGAAACGTTCTCGATTTGTAATTTACTGACACTAAAGAAAGACTTTTTATAATTTGTTTATATTAATACGCAAGCATATACTACAAAAACAAAAGGAATATAGTCGCATTACCTTTTATTCCATATTAGCAGAAATACCCGTTCTTTGCATAGGTAGAATGAGGTTCATGGAAAAAATTTGACTCTCCTCTCCCTTGGGATACGCATATCAATGAAAATGTAGTCATACTCTATTTTTGGCATGAATTTTGATTTTTTCTTCTCCCTAAGAATACTTGGAAGCATGGTGGCTCAGTGGTAGAGCGCTTACATCTGGTGGGTGGGGGCTTTGGTTCAACCCCCGGCTAAGTAATTTTATTGTGGACAACATCGTCTCTGTGGGTTTTCTCGCGGTACTGCCGTTTCCTCCCACATTATCTTTCCACAAATTCTTCCATGATCATTCACTTGCTTTAATCGTCTCCTTTAGCCTAAAAGGCATAACCGTGGGACGTCAAACTAAAACATTTTGTTTCATTTCCCTTAGGATACCCCCTTTAAGGAAAGTTATATGATAACATCCCAGCTTGAGGTAGATACTAACTATGTTCAAAAATTCATTTCAAACTGTTCAATCATTTCCCCGTGATGCGATCATAAACAACAGGCAACATCGGTTTCAGTGTGAAGAAAGGAATTATGGAAAATTATCCCTTCCCCTTCAAACGAAAATTCCGCAGCCCTTGCCAGACCGGAAATTTCCCGAATAGTTTAAAGGATTGCCAAACAGTTTATTAGATGTTACTATAAAGTAGACAAATGTTAACATAGGACGACTGCATTCGGTTAATCTATACAGTCCTGGGAACGCCAGTCTTTCGTGGGAAAACAGCATATTTGCACAATCCAAAGTCAAGATTTCCAAACAACTTTAATGTAAAATGGAATAACATTATTGTAGGTTCATATCGGCGTATAAGAAAGAGAATAGTTCTTAAATAAAACATATTTGGCAATTCTGAATGAATTGGTCGGTTATCTGTCTTTCTCATATGCTTCACACTATCAAAAGTGTTACTGTTTTCTTATTGGTCCTGCTAGCGACAGCAGATCGGAAAAAGCCTGTATTGGTTCTGATGAGAAATTGTGCAGCTCGTAAAAAGAAAATTCACTCTTTTTAATATTCTTGTATTTTTAGTCTTTCGTGGCAAAGAAAAATTATATTAAAGAATAAATGTTCACTAAAGTGTCTTGTACATTTTTGGTAAAAAATAATTTAGAGCCAAAAATTGGTCATAAGTTCGTTGAAATTCCCCGACTCAGCAGAATTTCTTGGTCTTCTCAAATTCTTGACTTTTCCAGGTTTGTCATCACCCTGGGGCCATTGTATTCTAAATTAACTTCATAAATATATAAGAACGACATGTAAGATAAATCCAAACTTGCGAAAATCAGATATCAAAGGATAACCGAAAGAAAATTCTGTATGCTCCTCTCTGATGCTACGCTGATTACATTAATTTTATTCTGTTTATCGCATAGTACTAGTTTTAGAAAATGTAACATAACAAAAATGTATAAGCAGCAGTTATATACGTACCATCGTGACTAGATTCCAAGACAGAAAATACTTCTCTCATTGCATCCATTGCAGCTTCTTTGCATACTAACTTAATATCAGAACCAGAATAGCCTTCAGTAGCCTAAAAGAGAATATACAATATAATTTAAACAGAATTTCAATGAATATGTCTTATTAATTATTATACTTGGCAACGTTTTGGGCGAAATTGGGAGGTAGAATGTGTTATGATGAAAGATTAGTGCAAATATAAAGTAGATGCTAGAAGGACTTACAGAACAAGCTTTTGACATTTATGAATTACTAGATCTCATGAGTAAAATTATAATGAATATAATTTTAAAATAAACGAATAAAATCATCTCTTTTGGAAGGGTTATATTATCTTTGACTAGGATTGTACCAAAGGCGTCTACCCTTCGTTTCTGTAAAATCGTGAATGATTATGTATCAAAAAGTGCCAACAGAACTTACAAAATAATGTGGTTGTTCAATTTTTCAAATATGAACATAAGTAGTGGTGTACATTAAAACTCTGGACAGATTTTTGAACAAATTTTATACTAGAAAAATTATACCGAAAGAGTCAATCTTTATATTTGCAAAATATATATATTTCGGTGTTACAAATTGACTCTTTGTTGTGATATCGCACAGTGGCTCTGTTCCTTTGTGTTTTATGAGGCAAAAATAAGATACTTTGGATTTGTTGATCATACTTAAATGGAAATTCCATCATTGTTGTTGCGCAACGCTACCAACTTTGGGTACAGATTTCAGCTTTCCTATTAAAACTAGGGTTTTAGAATGGTAGGGTCTGAGTACTCCTGCTTGGATGTGATATACAACGAATGAACGTTGTCCTATAACGCCATACCTTTGAACCTGATCAATAAACTCATCGTCTGTGCCACAGGTTTCTGGACAAGGGATGGTTTCTTTAAACACTATTTAACCCTGATAATTCAGTATTTTTTCCTCTCTAGCGGCTTTCAAGATTGACCACAAATTTTCAATTCGAAAGACATTATAATACTGATAACAGTATCGCTCTTCATAAAAACGATATTTTCTCCCCGTAAATAATCGGCCTTGGCTATATTCCCCGATGTGAAAGCATCGGACGACGAACCACCGTGCTTTAGATTCCACTTTTTTTTCCCTCCTATATAGTCTCGATGTTGATAAGAGACAAATACAAATAAATCAAATCAAATCTCAAAAATGGCACAATTTTCTGTTGAGACATGTGATGTACAGATGAAAGAAATAACAAAACATAGTAGTAATGTAACAACTATTGTGCCATTCACACTATAAGCGAGCGAAGAACTTTCATTTCTTCAACTTCAAAGAAACAAGCCATGTTTAATAATAATAATAAAACATGAATAATTTTTAAAAAGATGTTATTATTATTTTAAGGAAAGAGTTAATTATTCACTCCCATACTCCTGACTGATTTCAACCGCAAGTGAAAAGGGTAATTCTTAAATCTCAAATAATATACACTCTATGTTGAATTAATATAAAACCAAGAACTGTAACGAAATGTATCACTGAATATACTTTTTAAAATGGGGTTAAATGGGGCTATTGCTTCTTATCCAACCTATGTATTCGCACAAACTTCCAATTTTAGTGTAAATTTACTTCCCTTGCATCATCTTATTCTTTATCAATTTCAACTCTAAGCAACAGACTCATTTCAGAAGCCTCAAAGAAAGCTCACAACCACGTCTCATTAAGGTTGGGTAAATATGAAAGTTTTGCCCAACAGAAGACACAAAAAATCATACAATTTTCAACATCTTGATTTCAATCTTCGGTCTTGGTAATCTTAATTTCGGTCACGAGTGCCAAATCTGACTGTCCTCTCCAATCCTCAATTTCATCTCAAGTTTTAAATTTAAGCTTGACTTCAGCATGTCCAAAAAGAAGAGTTTTGAAAGATATCACATTAGTTAATCTTTTTAAAACAGCCCATTCATAAATTATATTTTTGTTTTTTATTCGATTATTCTAGTTTGTCTTACCTTTGCCAATACTTTATAATCCAAATCACAATTAAGAGTTGGTCCGTTCCAGTCTTTCTTCGTAGTAGGTGGAAGAAAATGTTTGAAAAGTGCTTCCCTACTCTCCTCATTTGGAAGATTAACTAAAATCCTTTTCTCCAGTCTTCGAAGCATGGCATTGTCCAGTTCCCTGAAATGAAACAATGAAAAATTTATAAGCTCCAGTCAAAAATTCTTTGTTATTCTTGCAAGCAAAATAACTTACAGGGTCTTAAAAATAATATTTTTGACTACTTCTTAGAGAAACAACTACACGAAGGAATAATGAATATAGTTTTCTTTCATGGATTGTAATTTAGAATGTTGCCACGATTGTCTGGAAGATTGTACATATAGAACAAAACGTAAAAACGAAATACATCTAAACCAAACCATTTAATATATCTCCCCATCTGGATCTCCGGGAGGAGAAGGAAGGAATATAGAACGTACATACCATATTACATGAAAGAAAATTAGGAAAATATTGAAGAAGTCATGAAAGAAAATAATCTAGACTTGATAGGAGTTGCGAAGTTAGATCAGAAAGTAAAAGGGAATCCAGAAGCAAGGATATAGAATGGTTTGTTCAAGAGTTATAATGGTAAGTCTTCAAGAAAATGAGAAGGATCTAGTACAAACATACACACTAAGCTCTGCCCTCCCAGCTGGTCTAGTGGTTAGCGTATGCGCCCTTGGTTCATGTGGTTCCCGGTTTGATTCCCGTTAGAGAAGCAGTAAAAAAATTGAGCGTATTATGTCGATTCGGAATCCATCTTAAACTACACGTCCACGCTTTGTAGCCTCGGTGCTGGAAAGGGAGCTAAGTTTCAATAACAATAGCATTGACCACTGCACAGACAACTGAAGACTCAAGGAAATATTATGAGAAAATAGAAATCATTTACAAAAAGAAGTCAATATGAAATTGTAACAGAAGATTCTAATAAGTTATGGGTAAAGCTAGAAAGGTAGTATTGCAGTGTAGAAATCCTATCCTTCCCCATAACAGCATTAAAATCTCTCAATACGGTTACACATTCAACCCTCTTCTTCTTGTAAATGAGTTATACTTTATCACACTGTTTTCTCATAAATATGGTTTGGGCGAAATAAATAAAAGAGGAGGAGGTCTGCAAGATCAATTTTTGCATACACAATCACTTGTAACTGAGAACACTTGGTTCAATTAACTGAAGAGAAGAAACACACGAAAATCTTCATTAGATGGCCGAGGATATGAAACAGATTGTTATGATTGAAGGAAAATATTGGAATAGCTTAAAAAACGCGAAGACCTTGCCCATGGCTGACATTTTCTCTAACCAAACGTTCTGTTTATCGAAGTGGATATCAAAACTGAAAAATTCAGCCAGAAAAAAGTAAGAAACAAGAAGCTAAATACTGCAAAAGTGAAAAATGAAGAAGTGTAACAAAGTAGGAAGCTTGATATGAAAATTAGAAGAAAAGTATTCAAATGCGGAAAGGACAGATGTAGCTACTAACGGGTGGTGATAACATTCTACTTTGCACGTATCAAGTTGCAGAAGAAGTAGTACAATATCGTGAACAGAAAACGGCTAAGAAAAAACGAGTTACAGAACTATAATGTTACAGACAACGAGGAAAGGGATAGTTTGGAAACAGAGCAATTCAAAGCAAAGGAAAAACATGTACAGCAACTTAAACAACAAATTACGAAAGGAAACAGAAGAGCAAACGAATAATTTTACAAGATAATGTGAAAACATAGAACAAGTGGAGTTAGAAGACATGGGAAATTGTATAAAGATATGGGAAATGTATAAAAAGGTGAATTAAATAAAAATCCGGAGGAAACAAGGGGTCAAATCAATGGTAGTAGAGATTAAGCATAAGAATAGTCTAGGTATCGGGGCTTAAAAATTGACTTCTAAGAGCAAATCACCCGTTTCTATTATTCACTATATCTCCGTAACTATTGGAGCTAGAGCATCCATTTTTTAATTTTGTTTGTCTAATTGTCTTCCACAATTTAATTTTAGTGCATTTTTGGGATAAATATAATGGTTTTCTTGCTATTTTTATTTTTATTCAGTATTGGTTGCGTGTGACGTCCGTGTTTTAGCCACAGATTCTTTACAAGATTGAATTTGTAAAAATGTTTCTTCTAGAAGTTTTTCATCATTTTATGCTCTTTCAAAAAATGTATACTTATATTAGTGTAGGACTAATAGTGTCTTATAGAGTTACCTTCCCACAAACGGTAGATATTAGCAGCTGATGATGATCAATATACATATAATCTTGTCTGCCTGCAAGTATATAATCCTAATAATTAAATCTATCTATAATCGAATTAAAAATATCCATTTGAGGGACTTTTTCGAAAATAACCCTTGTCAAAACAAAATTTCTCTGAAGAATGAAAAGAGAAACACACTATGAGAAACTCTTCTTTATACGTGTCTCTGATACCTTCTAAAACATGCAGCTTTCTATTCATTTTTTTGAAAAAATCTTGTTTCGGCAAGGGATATTTTTGCTATAAGTCCTTCAATTTGCTATAAGTGGTACTGAACGGAATAGAGCAAAAAACACATTTCAAAATTGCTTTCAAGAGAGAATTATGAACAATTTGCCATCCATATATATATTTTATATATATTTTACCATCTTGCCCTTTTAATACTTACTGTAATGGCAAGAAAAAAAAAGCATAAAATAAGATATGCCTAACATATTTTATAAATGATTAGTTTTTCAACTGTTAAATCTTATTTACAGAAGAAGCACTTGCCTATTATTAAGATTGTGTACAGTTGCTGCAACACAATTAATCTATAATAAGAAACGTAATAGAAGTAAACCATGTGCTTAAGAAGTTTCTACATAAGAGAACAAATTATTTGATTTCTAGAATTAGTTCTCAATATCTCGAAAAACATAAAGAAATTTGTCATGTCTTTAATGCATCATTCAGTCTTCTTCATCACTCTGTTCATTAACTGATATTGAATTTTTATACTCGCTCGGACAACTACATATTGGAGTGCACAAGAAACTGCGATTCTTACATTTGCATTTCAAACTTACACACTCAAGTTGCTCAAGTTTCATGGTAATCTCTAAATAAGTCTTGGGAATATCTTCGAGTGTTTTCATAACTGACTTCAGAATTTGGTTCTCCAAATACCATCCGGAGTCTTCTGGCCTTGGTAGATCGATCTCACACTTATCAGCGTTTCATAAATTGCTGTCGTATGTTGTTTACATGTTGTTTCAGAGCATCACTAGTTGGAGACAATCTTTCCAGGCTGCATTTTTCTAAAAGAAGGAGCCTAACTTCATCACAGGTCTTCG